>NW_026988454.1:68112500-68712500 GCF_030222135.1 Aotus nancymaae | reverse complement strand
GTGAACTGTCCAGATGTTTTTTTGTGAAATACCAAGTCACTTCTGATCGCTGAATGCTAAACTTCCCAGACTGCTCCATGGTCCCCCAACCAATGCCAGGTGGTTGAAAGTTGAACAGCTGAGAAACCTTAGAGTATTTCTGTTTTTTCTTTCCCTACCTTTGCCTTCTTCAGTTCGACTGTACAGCAGCAGCTTAGAAATCTGGCTGTCATTCATTCTCCACAGATCTTTGACCAAAGGAGGTTGTGCTGTGATGAGCAGCAGCATTCTGTGCTGTTAGATTGACTGAGTTCCAGCCCTGGTTTTGAATAAGCCTGTCTTACCAGTTAGTGAAAATGTTGCTCATGTCTGGGCCAATGAATTGAGAAGAAAATTTCAGGCCTAAATTCTGATGAAGGGAGGGTTCTAACTAGGGATGTTGGACACCACACAGGGACTATCCCTGTCCTCTGAATACTAAACCATACATTGTTACTGGGGGGTTCAAATGCATGCCACAGGAGTCAGGATAGTCCTATTGCTGTTAGAGGAACAAAACTGAAATCACAAACATACCTCAAAAGAAAATGAATCATTACTGTGTTCTATGTATTCAAAAGGCAATGGTTTCATCTCTAACTCTTTCACATGTTAAAAGGTAAACTCAGGAACAATAAAATTTTAGTGAGTTTATTTAAAGAAACAGCCATTCCTGCATTGGAAACACCAAACTGAAAGTGGTTTTGGGATCTGCCAAGGACACTCAAGGGGAAGGTATTTAGAGGGTGAATACATTTGGTCTATCCTGATGGAAAGTTTCTAGTTATGTAAGTTCATTGGCAGCTTCTGATTGGTTGAGCTTAACTTGCGGGGGGGGTGTATGTGTTTAATATAGCCATTTACAAGAATTAGCCTAAATTAACTTTCACTTATGTTTTCTTATTAAGCAAGGACCAAGCTGCTTCCATGGCTTAATTAACTTTCTCTGCTCAGAGGATTCTTAAGCCATTTTATTTTAACAAGTCCCCCCTTTTGGTCATCTTCTCAGTTGAACTGTGAGTGTGGTCAACTATTTAATGTTACTCTTCATTAACAAATGTTGTTTGTCTTTCTATGGGCATCCGAGGATGGCAAAGCAGGATTTTATTAATCATAGATTTTTTTAAATGATGATTTGAGTTTATGTCATTTTTGTTGTTCAGTCCTCAGGGAGAGCATCTTGTGAATCAGTAGCTGATGACAAGCATTAAATACTCTTGAGATAATATGACAGACAAGAGATACTATCAGTATGACTAACGAGGATAATACCAAAAGTTTGAAAAATACCCCAAAATAGATTCCCTGGAGTCAAGATTTAACCAATTAAATAAATTAGTGGAAGAAGTACTACCTATCTGATCAAAATTTTTCATCTGATCTTTAAGGTCTTTTAAATTTGGGGTAACAATTTCTGACTTCTCCTATGTCTGTTAACTTCTGCTGGGCCCTATATCTCTGATAAGTTGGAATTTTCAGTATGGATAGGTTGTCTCATTTTTCATTCAGAAGTAGGGTGAGTGGTATCTAAAAATGCTAAATATATAGACCAATGGAACAGAATAGAGAACTGACAAATAAATCCATGCATTTATAGTGAACTCATTTTTGACAAAGGAGTCAAGAACATACATTAGGGAAGAAACTATCTCCTCAATAAATGGTGCTGGAAAAACTAGATATACTCATGCAGAAAAATGAAACTAGACCTCTATCTCTTACCATATAAAATCAAATCAAAATCAATTCAGGCTGGGTGCGGTGGCTCACGCCTATAATCCCAGCACTTTGGGAGGCCGAGGCGGGTGGATCATGAGGTCAAGAGATTGAGACCATACTGGTCAACATAGTGAAACCCCGTCTCTACTAAAAATACAAAAAAAATAGCTGAGTGTGGTGGCGCACGTCTGTAGTCCCAGATACTCGGGAGGCTGAGGCAGGAGAATTGCTTGAACCCAGGAGGCGGAGGTTGCGGTGAGCCGAGATCACGCCATTGCACTCCAGCCTGGGTAACAAGTGAAACTCCGTCTCAAAAATAGAAAAAAAAAATCAATTCAATACTTACATTAAAACCTGAAACTGTGAAACTAGAGGAAAACATTGGAGAAATTCCCCAGCATATTAGACTGGGCTAATATTTCTTGAATAAGACCTCAAAAGCATAGCAACAATGAACAAATAATATCACGTGAAGCTAAAAAGTTTCTGCACAGCAAAGGAAGTAATTAACAAAGTGAAGAGACAATCTACAACTAACAAGGGATTCATAACCCTGTTATGAATATATAAAGAACTCAATAGCAGAAAAAAAATAATCTGATTAAAATGTGGTCAGAAGATCTGAATAGACATTTCTCAAAAGAAGACATAGAAATGGCCAGCAGGTATATGAAAAATGCTCAGTGTTACTAATTATCAGAGAAATGCAAATAAAAACCAACCACAATAAAATATTATCACCCAATATAGAATGGCAATTGCCAGAAAGACAAAAAATAATGGATGCTTGAGAGGAAACAGAGAAAGAGGAATGCTCATATACTCCTAGGGGAAGATAAAGTACTAGAGTCACTATGAAAATCACTATGGATGATTCTTAAAAACCTAAAAATAGAATTACCATATGATCCAACAATCCCATTGGTGGGTATTTATTCAAAAGAAAGGAAATCAGTATATCAAAGAAGTATCTGTATTCCCATATTTGTTGTAGCCACTATTCATAATATCCAAGATATGGAATCAAACTAAGTGTCCATCAACAGATCAATGGATTAAAAAATGTGGTACATATACGCCATGAAATGTTATTCAGCAACAAAAAAAGAATGAAATCCTGTCATTGTCAGCAACATAGATGGAACTGGAGACCTTTATATCTATTGAAACAAACCAGGCACAAAAGACAAATATTGAATGTTCTTGCTCATATGTGGGAGCTAAATATATTGATCTCATGGAGATGGAGAATAAAATGATGGTAATTAGAAGCTAGGAAGGTTAGTGGGAAATGAGGGATGAAGAAAGGTTAAATAATGGGTATGAAAATCCAGTTAGTAGGAATAAGATCTAGTGTTCAGTAGCAAAGTAGGGCAACTGTAGTTAACAATAATTTATATTGTATATTTCATATATCTAGAAGAGTGGTTTTGTAATGTTCCCAACCCGCAAAATGATAAATACTTGAGGGGATAAATATACCAATTACCCTGATTTGATCATTACACATTGTACACACGTACTAAAATATCACATGTTGTCGGGTGCAGTAGCTCATGCCTGTAATCCCACCATTTTGGAAGGTTGAGATGAGTGTATCACCTGGGGTCAGGAGTTCGAGACCAGCCTGGCCAACATGATGAAACTCCTCTAAAAATCTACAAAAATTAGCTGGGCATAGTGGCGGTCACCTATACTCCCAGCTACTCGGGAGGCTGAAGCAGGAGAATCTCTTGAATCTGGGAGGCAGAGATTGCAGTGAGCCATGATAGTGCCATTGCACTCCAGCCTGGGTGACAAGAGCAAGGCTTGGTCTCAAAAAAAAAATCGCATGTACTCCATAAATATATAAATTATTACGTAACCAGAAAAATTAAAAATTAAAATATTTAATATAGTAATAGCTAAAATTTACTGAGTAGTTATCATAAGCTAGGCACACTGTTGGGTTTTTATTTGCATAAGCCATGTCTAATTCTCACAATGTTATGCCCATTTCATGCATAAAACTAAATGATTGGTCCAAAGTCACACAGTTAATAATTAGCTAAGCTAAATTTCAAAGCCAGATTGCCTATATTTCAATGTCCATGTTCTTTTAATACACTAGACAACCACTGCCAATGTAGCACTGCCTTCACCTGAGGGTGTGAGCCCTATAGTGGCCCAGTAAGTGTTTCTGGGTGTCTCTCCTGGAAACTCTGTCCACTTTTGCTCACAAGATCATGCGTCTCTGCTATTTTTTTTAAACCTTCTGTGATTCTTTCCTAGGAGTGGTCTTCTTTCTTTCAAATTTTTGGAAGGCTACTTCACAATTGAGAGCTTCTTAAAGGCAGGGCCTAGGTCTTTGTCCTCTATATTACTAGTATAAAGGACAGAATCTAATATATCCCAGGTATTCATCAGACACTATTTGAGTTTATGAGTGAATTGACTGAATTGAATTGAATTGAATTGAATTGAGACATGACTCATGGGCTCACAAGGCAACAGGATAAAGTGATTCAAAAAATACTGTCATGAAGACCTATCTTCAATGCCAGCTTAATTACTACCTTGAGCAAGTTACCTTACCTTTCTGATTTTCTGTTATCACATTTATAATAAAAAGGACTACAATTCTTAAATAATGGTTGTTGAGATCAAATGAAAAGCAAGAAAAAAAAATCCAACATGGTACCTGGCATTTTTATAGGCACTCAGTAATGGCTCCTCTCCCGATTAAACTATATGCTACTCTCATGGAATACACTGTTAAAGTCATAGTACTCTTTAGAGAATCAGTAAAGTCCAAAGTGTAGAAAAGACAGGAGCTGTATAAAGTAAGAGTGGCCTAAGGGAACTGACCAAGAGCAGGTTCATTTTTCTTTTCTGCTAATTAGTTCCTTTTCCTTCATCACTGATCTTGTTCCATCCCCACCTCCTTTTCCCAGTCCTTCCACTCGCCTTTCCGGGGCATACAATCTCCTCCTCTCTGATGCCAAAAAACCAAGTTTTGATATTTTCACCTCTTACAATCCATCTTAAATTGGTCTGCTTTTCTGTGTCCCCTCTAGCTTGACTTTATTTCAGGCCCGTCATCTGTCTCCCGGTCAACTGTAACAGCATCCTGGTTGCTGCCTTTTTCTGGGCTTTCAAAACAAAACAAACAAAAACCAACCAACTTTCTCTCTTCAAAATGTTGTGAGTATAGAGCATCTAGATCTACTGGATTTAAATCTATTTGGATAGTACTGATTTCTAAAACTATCACCGTATATCAGTAGAAAATTATGGGAGGAAATTTTTTCAATTTTATTTTTGTAAAAAAATCTTTTTGGGTCATGTGCCCCAATGTTAAATTCAGAACCCATGGTCACCATATCTGTGAGTTACCTTGTGCCCAAGAAAAGGGAAAGAAAGCCTCTTACTCTTTCCTCGTCCTGTGCAAAATGAATTATTCCCATCCCAGATCTCAGACTTCAAAGATCTCCAATCCAAGTCCCCAGCAGTCAGCGATAGTATAGCTGAAGAACATTATTTTTTACACAGGTGGTCCAGCCTTAAAACCAACAATGATTTATAACATGGACTCTTTGGGAAAGGGCATTCTAGATCCCACATCACCATCTAACAAATGAATTTTTATAACACAACCCATTTGCAAGTGGGAGGTTGCATTTATCAGGAATGAAATAGTAAATAAAGGATTCATAGCCCTAACTTTAGCATTGAATTCTAGAATTCTATGATTCTAGAAAGGAATTCTAGAATTCATTGAATCCTAGAAAAGAAAGAATTGTGTACTACCTGTTCAAGTGATGAGCAGAACAGGAGTTCTTCATATAAAGCAGCACTTTGGAATCACTTTCTTTGACTCTGTTTCAGCTGTCCGCCTAATAAGAAAATACTGGAAATCTCTGTTTTTCAACATTTACTTTTCCTTTCCCTCACCAACACTCAGTAAGATTTCATTCTAAACCTGAGAATATCATTTGCTTCTCGGTAGGCTCTGGTGGTTATAAAGCATTACTCATTTCTCTGCTTTATTTCTTTCAGACACAGAGCAAACATGCAGTAAGTGATAGCTCTGTTCAAATGCCACTGCGTGAAACAAGTGAGTGAGTCTCATGACCCCCATCTCACCATCGCGAAAGGGAATTTTCTAATATTTAGAAAACTTTATTCTGTTTTCTAGGGACACCATGAATGTAGAAGCTCTTTTTTGTTGATTTAATGAGAAGCAGAGGTTAATGTTGTGTATGATTATGTACTGAGATTATTAAATTATATAAGATCTCTTTTGCTTCGTTGTTTTCATCTTTATTTTAAGATTACCTTAATGAATCATATTTTGCTGAGAAATTATTTGCAGTTTTCACCAAATGGTTCCCATGAGGAAAATGATGATTTTCTTCACTACTGAAAATATTGAGAATATTATTGTTTCCTCTAGATGAATGAAACTAGAGAATTCTTTCTCTGAGAGCATAATGCAAATAATGCTGATAAATCAGAGAGATGTTATAACTCCTTTGGGAAAACCATATTCTTTGTTTTTGAAATACTCCCAAACAAAATTCTAGATCTCAAAGCTAGTCACACCATGATCCATCATATCTTAGCTACTTGCAAGTCATCAGCAGTTTACCACGATTTACACTTAGTCACCATGTAAACACAAGTGAAATTCTTGTTGCCCAGGCTGGATTGCAATGGCACAATCTCAGGTCACTGCAACCTCTGCCTCCCAGGGTCAAGTGATTCTCCTGCCTCAGGCTCCCAAGTAGCTGGGATTACAGGTGTGCACCACCAGCATGCCTGGCTAATTTTGTATTTTTAGTAGAGACAGAGTTTCTCCATATTGGTCATGTTGGTCATGATAAATATATTTCATACATGTTACTTTTCAATCTGTTATAACAGCAAGTTCAGATGGAGTCCATTTTAAAAGATTAAAGAGTTTAAAGTAGTATAACCATTATCATATTTTATTATTTATGTGTGTGTTTATTTATTGTTAGAGACAGGATCTTGCTTTGTTGCTAAGGCTGAAGCACAGTGACACAATCATAGCTCATTGTAACCTCAAACTCCTGGGCTCAAGAGATCCTTCACCTCAGCCTCCCGAGTAGCTGGGGCTATATGTGTACATCGGCTCATTTTTATTATTGTCTTTTAAATTTTGTTGTAGCAACAGTTTCTTGCTATGTTGTCCAAGCTAGTCTTGAACTCCTCACCTCTAAGGGTCCTCTTGCCTTGGCTTCCCAAAGCTTTGGGATTACAGATGTGAGCCACTGCACCAGACCTTATTCTTCTTCTTAAGTAAACATTTTTGTTTGTGAAAATACATGGAACATATGACCAGATTCAATAATTAGAATGTATATAATGTTACTGAAGGATCAATATTACAGAAAGTTAAGACTTAAGCTTTGCTATAAGACAGTCTGCCTGCATTCAAAACCTAACTCTTTGTCAGATGGGCTGTGAGACAGTGATGAAGATACTAACCTCTTAAAATATCTGCTTTTTCATCTTTAAAATGTAAAGAAAAACTGCTTTGTGCTGTATGGTTGTCGGGACAATTAATATGCTAAAAGAGCATATGGGAACATACACTGATAATGCCTTAAATTAATAACTTGCATTTTAGGTTGTTTTTGGTAGTATAGTAATATTTAATAGTTTTTTTTCTAAAAAATAATTTAAAAATTAATATATCTTTATTTGTGGTTGAAGAAGTTACAACTTTAGCTCTTGACTCCAAGATGGTGATAAGATATTCTGCATTATGCTTTTTACTTTTAGCAAATTATTAATAAACAATTGATACCTAAAATATGTAAGTTATTCTAACATATGGTTAACTTTGCTGACTGTGTCCATAATCTGTTTCACCACTTATAAGAAAATAAATACATGAATTTATACCAAGGGCCAGAAATAGAAAAAGAAAATAAAATTCTTGCACAGTATATTTTATCTGATGTGGCAAACTTAAACTTTTTAAATATGTTTATCTAGTAAAATTGGTTTTAATCCTTTAGTTGTGTCCCAAATATGAGACAATAGGTTTAATAGAACATTGTGAAAATGCACATTTTTCCATACCCCGATTTTCATCTGTTTTTTATAGGAACAAATGGTCCAGCAACCACTCCTGAGGTTGGCTGTCCTCAGACTAACTCAGCGATGCAGTCTCACATTTCTGAGTTTAGCAATCTGGAGACATATGGGGAACGTGTGAGCTGGTCAGCAATCAGCAGTGCTTGATTCAGTTGCAGAATATCAATTAAGGGAGAGAATAAGCTAATGTTCCTTCCACTAGAGAAATGACTAGAATATTATGTCTCCCTTAGTCTACTCAGTGACAGCTGACTTGTGCCCATAAACTTTGGTGCATGGACCTATTAGTTCAGCAACTTCAATAAGCTTTATTTTCAATAATGTACCCAAGCTGTGACTTTGCCATAATTTTCCCCACAGGTATTTGTATTTGGAGTGATCTACTATGTGTAGTGATATTGGCACACTCTTGAAATTGCCATACACAATTTACTAAAATCCATGTGGCTGTGCTCTAAAGATGATCCTACTGTTAAGTGACTGAGTGCTAAGCATTCTTCATTCATGACAGGAAAAAACACCTACCATCTGAAATGTCTGGATTTTGTGTAAAAAGATAGAATGAGATGGAAAAAAGAGAAAGAGAGAGAGAGAGAAAGAGGGCACACACAGAGAGCTTATCCCTGTTTACATTTTCATCTTGTGTCTACTGGATTGATCCTCTACTTGATGTCAGCTCACCAGGTTGACAGCAATTCTAGCAGAGAGACAAGGAGTTAGAGGGGCTTTGATTCATCCCCTCCCCCTAACTCCCTGCCTGTCATTGTCTGCTCCTGAGTAAGCAAAGTGAATGTGGTCAGAGAGGTCTGGGGCTGCTGGAGCTATGTTTTCCAATCTCAGGGGCAGCGACCTTCTCATCAACAAATCCATGCAAGCATTCGATGCATTATGCCGCTTTTTACTCACAAGTTTTGTTCTTCACTAGAGAAGCACTTAGCCCAAGTAAGATAATTCACCGTGGAATTGCGTGTGTGTGTGTATGTGTGTGTAGCTAGATTGAGTGATAGACCGAGAATTTAAAGGTTTTTTTAAAGCCTTCATCTCTATTTTTATAATGTTAATTTTACCCTTCCCCCATAGTTCTTCCAAAAACTGCTCTGTGATGTGATCACAAATACTCATGTGCATAAATTCCCATTATCATAATAGGAGCACTGCAGTGAGGCTTCTTCTGAAAATAAATTACTCTGTAGAATATATTAGGAGGACTAAACCCAAACAAGCTAAATTGTGTTCTCCCATCCTGTAAGTTAAGCATTTGAAGATACTAAATCAATTGCATTTTTCATTTTATGTTTATTTTCTTGTTTTATTTGCTTCATATATGGTCCATCTATTCTCTCTCTCTTTTTCCTTCCCTCTCTCTTAAGATAGAAGACATTTCAATTATTAAATTTCTTTCTTTCAAATGCCTTTATCATTCTTTTTAGCTGCCCCTTCTTTTCAACACATTGTAGTCCATGTCAGTAGTCTTGGCTGACTTCAAACACATGAATATGCATGTTTTCCAAAGAAGAGAGGTGCGCACCAGGGCATATTTATTATAGGTAGTCTAAGGGCACAGAACAGGCTGAAAGTGTGGGGTCTATGTCCTGATATTGCCTAGGCTTGAGTTGTCACCCACTTTGCATCCTCTCTTCCCTTTCTAAAACCAGGGCAAGATCAGTCTTCTTACAATTTTCCAAGGATGATGTCAACACAGATGAAATCATCCAGAGGAAAGCACTGTAGGCTTTAGGATAACAAAGACTACTAAATTCAAGATGATTCCAATAAATTATCTTCATTCTTTAATTTCTGGTAAATCGTTTGTTAGCAACTTTTGGGTATGCTTGTAGGTTACTTAAAAAATTAAAACTACTAGGGAAGTGATAACAATTAAGCTGTATTCAAAAGGGCCACCGTTTTCCGATGACTGCGTTACAGCAGGATTTTACCCTTATGAATGAAAGTTACTGAGAATATTGAAATCACCTTTAAAATTACCCAGAGGTAACAAGACCTGTCTTGTTTCCCCGCTGTTGGTAACCACCACTGTCATTGATTCAAGGGTGGACAGTCAGCTAATTAAGAATTACCTTTGATGACATCTGGATTAATTAAAAAATGTACAAAATCTTACTTGATGTATTTTAGAAACTGAGCTTTGAGGGGTTTTCTTTTGAATTTAATATGAGCTTGAGTTTGTGAGTCAAATGGATACATTAAAATATCTTTAAGTTAAGGTCGAAACTTGTTTAAGATTATGCTTGGCATGAAAGACATAAGGCAGCCTATCCCCTTTCATGAATATATCATACAAATGCTTTTCTAGATCCCGTGCATTTTGTCTTCTCCGAGGCCAGCTCCACTCCGCTTTTTACTGATTTGTAAAAGAGAGCCTCAGATATAAAAGTTGATCTTGGATCAAATAAAGAGGTTCATGAGAATTGTATTTATTTTTCAAATGTGTATGTTACTTTTTAAAATGTATTTGCTTCATTGTTATCTATCAGGAATGGTAATTTTTTACACCAATTCCCGCACTTATATTGCTTATGCCATTTTCATGTCCTGGCTGGCTGGAAAGTGCCTGCATACTGGACTTTTCAATGACATACAGATAAAAAAGCAAATTCCCTCAAGTCATGCGGAAAAGGATTTTAAACTCAGTGTGCATCCCTGTTGGAGCAAGAGAGCCTATTGCAAAAACAAAGAGTGAAGAGAAAATGCTATCCTTGGAAGCTTCACAACAACACAACCACAGCTTTTCATGTAATAGCTCCAATGTTCCCACTACAGCCATTAAAAATGTAATGAAACAAATCACTTGCTATTCGTCACAATTATGATAGATGGAATCCAACTGGACTAACTTGGGGGAAAAATCACATCTCAAAGTGGATCCATTTTAGAAAATAGCAAAGTGTGAGGGATAGGGATAACACTTATTTCCCATAAACAATATAGTCAGGCATTTGATCTATCTAAACCAATAGATTACTGTCTTGATATATATTTCCCCTGCAATTTTGTCTTTTATTTTATTAGACCTAGTGAAGAATTTCGTGCTGCCAGTGTGAATGAGAGAACTAGTTTAGGACCACACAGAATGTAATAGTGAGATAAATATAGTAAACTAGTGTGCTTATCACTCGTTCTTCACTCTGCAGGTAACTGTTCTTGCTCTCTTTGGCTTTCATTCTTCCATTGGGTTTCTATATTCCCACCACCTTCAGAAATCTCCAGAAATATTACTATAAGTAACAGTTGTCACAGTATTCAATTGATAATAATGGAGACCTATATTGAAAGTAGATAATACATTATATTAAACAAGATATATGGCCAGTAGCTTTATGGTACTCATCAGAAATCAGTTCTATTTTAAAAATTATGCTCATGAGTTTAAGCATTTCCCCTCCTAAGAGGGGAAAAAAATTAATACAGAAGGTGCTGAACTTAAATTGATTCACAGGACAAAATACAATAATAATTGTAGCTATCACTTCCTAAATACCTGTTTGCACCAGATAAGCACCCATGCATTATCTGAATCTTTACTGCACTCCTATAGTCTTAGGAGCTCTTTTGTAAACCTCATTTCATAGTGAGGAAACTGAAGTTCACAAATGCTAAGAGATTTTTGAAAGGACCAGTGTGCTAGGAAATTGCCAGAACTTGAATTAGAATACAGAAGTGTCTTTCTCGGGGTCCAAGCCTTTCATTAACCAAGGTTGTTGAAGGAGGATAAGTCTTTCATCTTTAAGAATATACATGCACATCAGTTAGCCACCCAGCATTAATCGTAGTTGCAGTACTTATTTAATACCATAAGCTTAAAATTAAGTTTTATCCCTTTTGAAAGCAATGGGCACCAATGTATTCATCAACATAAGTCATAACTGGCATTGACATCCTATGTGCCGAACCTAGTTATAAGTTTGGCAGGTAGATCATCCAGAATTTTATATGTATCGTCATTGAAATGAAAGCATACAGGAAAAAAGTAATTGTAATAATATTCAACCTCTGAGAACATGGTCTACATTCCTAGCTGGCGCAACTATGCTCTCTACCATCCTGAACACAGGAGACACTTAGAGCTGAGTGCTGTGGCTGTGTTTTGGAAAGCAGAAGGTGAAAATGTGCCGACTCTTCTGAACAGAGGCGTGTTGCTTTCCTAAGACACATATCTTGTGTAAAAACATGTCATCACTGACTCCTAAGCTAAATAGCTGCCATCACAACTTTAGGGAAAGTGGATTTCTACCCAGAGGGATATGAGTAGACACAAAAATCTAAGCCCGAAGGTATCTTTCCCTCTTTTTAATTCTCATTTAAGTAGCAGACATTCTGAGAAAGGCATGAATTTTAGGAGATGGCTTCACTGATGCAAAAATAGCAAGAAAAAATTAAATAAATGCTTGAAATGCAAATGAATTTAAATTTCATTCATGGGCAACAAAAATCTAGTAGATGCATGTGATAGGAGAAGGGAAGTGTTTTGTACAAACTTGGGTCAAAGAGATAATTTTGAAGTAACACATTGGCTTGACTGGAAAAGTGAAACCGGAAAACCCTCAGAGGACAGCGATTCTATGTTCTCGAAAAGGTGAGCACCTTGCCCTTTGCAGGTGCTAACAAATATTAATAAATGGGATAAGGAATGTAGTTTCAAGGACCCAAATGAAGAAATAACTAATCTCTGAATAAGGATTTAATGCTAGAAATTGCTTATACTTAGCACATTTTGGGTGCTCCAAAAATAATGATTAAATAATAACCAGAAGGGTGTGTATATATATATATATATATATATATATATTTTTTTTTTTTTTTTTTTTTTTTTTAGATGGAGTTTTGCTCTCGTTACCCAGGCTGGAGTGCAATGGCGCGATCTCGGCTCACTGCAACCTCTGCCTCCTGGGTTCAAGCAATTCTCCTGTCTCAGCCTCCCAAGTAGCTGGGACTACAGGCGAACGCCACCACACCCAGCTAATTTTTGCATTTTTAGTAGAGATAGGGTTTCACCATGTTGACCAGGATGGTCTCGATCTCTTGACCTTGTGATCCACCCACCTCGGCCTCCCTAAGTGCTGGGCTTATAGGCGTGAGCCACCGCGTCTGGCCCAGAAAGGTATATCTAATTAGCTTCCTCTCAGGAAAAATGTTGTAAAAGTGGTTAAAGAAGGTTTTACCTGGAAAAGGAAGAACTTAAAAGAATGATAATTATTCCCTAGAGAAGCCCAGGGGATTGTTAGGGCAATAAAGCTAAGGATAGACACAAAAATTGAAAAGAGGTTCTGTACCCCAACTTTTGAATAAGGAAAACCCTGCCTCTAATAAAAAAAAAAATCATCCCATTGGGTAAACATCCAAGCAAGAAGAAAGAGAATTATTTCTCCTCGAAAGACCAAACTGCTGAATCAAGGGCTTCACCCAAGTCTCTGCCCATCTTCACCATTCTCTTATTGCTTTTTCTAGCACATTTTGTTTTCTAATTCAAATGTAACTATAAAGACTGGAAAGGATTTACCAAGTTGAAGATAGAAATGACAGATTGTACAGCAACTTGATCCAGAAAATGAAAGAGATAAACAGACATCAGAAACAAGTAAAAGACAACAAACAAACATGCTTCCCATAGTACGCAAGAGGACTGAAGTGTTTCATAGCTCATTCTGAAAATGGAATATGGAAGCCAGGCTAATTATTGAAGTCACTAACTTTCTAATAACTCTATTCAGGTGGACATATATAGTATAACAAAATAAAACAAAACAACAGAGTAGCTTACAGTTGTGGCAAATTACTGTGTTTCAAAATTCTGGAGCACCCCAAGTTAAGTTAAGAACTTCCTTTTTTTGCCCAAATGCATCTTTATGGTCTACTGTTATTATAGCACATTTTCCACATTGATTTGTTTATATTTTAGTTATGCCCATTACACTGTAATCTTTTTGAGTGCACTGACCGTATCTTATTCATGTTTAGCCTATCCTGGGAAATAGTTGGCTCAATAATTGTTTGTTGAAATTAATTGAACCAAATTAAAATGATAGCACAGGTTTAAAATATTAACCAATCCCAGTTGGTTGCTTCATGTTACCCACAGGACTTAATTATGATTCTTATATAGCCTTGCTATTCAGAGTGGTCCACAGAACCAACAGCAGTGGCATCACCCAGGAGCTTATTAGAAACAGAGACTCAATTCCGAGACCCCATTCCAGACCTACTGAGTCAAAATCTGCATTTTAACAAGACCTCCAGGTGATTCATCTGTACATTTGAAGTCTGAGAAGTACATTTATTGCATGTCTACCATGTGCAAATAATGGTGCAAGGCAATATGAATATAATGAAAAACAAGATGTACAGTACTTAATCTTTTACATCTTGCATTTCCAGCAAAAAAATATGTGATAATATCTTTTTCATGATGGATTATTTAATTAATATATGATTGCTGTGTTGGAGAAATATAGGAGCTATGGGAGACAGATCTAGCCTTGGGAACACAGGAAGGTTTTCATGAGAAACTGATGTTTGAACCTGAAAAATGAGTAAGCATTAACTAGAGAAAAGCCCAATAAATGGAAGAAGGCCTTCTAGTAGAGGGGACAGCAGATATGAAGATTCTGAGCTGAAGTATGGCATTTTGGAGGAATGTAAAATAGTAAATATGACTGTAGGTCAAAAAGTGGGGCATACAGTGAGGATATATCATTCAGAACTTTGAAGATTTTGATTTTGATACTGAAAGCATTGAGAAGCTATTGAAAAGCGCTAACCATGGTAATATAATATAAATATGTTTTAAGACAAATAACTGGCTACAGTACAGAAGATAGAAGAAACTCAAGAATAAATGATTCAAGGAGGCTGTTCAGCTGGGCAGTTATCTGATTCACATGGTGGTGATTGCAGTAACTGGGCTGGAATATCTGCTTCCACGATATTACATATCTGCTGCCTTGGTACTCTATCTATCTATCTATCTATCTATCTATCTATCTATCTATCTATCTATCTATCTATCTACCTACCTACCTACCTACCTACCTTTCCATCCATCCATCCATCTACCTATGAATCTTTTGATCTTTTCCTCTCTCCCTAGAAGACATCTTATTTTTCAGTGCCTTTCCATGTAGATTGGGCTTCTAACAGGATGCTAGCCTTGAGGTTCTAAGACTGAATGCTCCAAAAAACAATAAGTAAATGTTTTTAAAGATTTGAATCTGGAAATAAATTAAACATGAATTAAAGCACTTAGAGAAGCCAGCCTAGATTCATGGGAAGGGAATTTAGACCACACACCGCTAAAGGAGAAGTAAATAGTCTTTAAATTTTAATTTAATTTAAGCTTTTTCTTTTTAACTTTTATTTTAGATTCATGGGGTACATGTGCAGTTTCTTACCGGGGTATATTGCATGATGCTGAGGTTTGAGTTATAAATGATCCCATCACACAGATACTGAGAATATTACCAATATTTGGTTTTTCAACACTTAACTCATTTTCTCCCTTCCTCATCTAGTAGTCCCCACTGTCTACTGTTCCTATCTTTATGTCTATGAGTACCCAATGTTTAGCTCCCACTTGTGAGAACAAGCAGTATTTGGTTTATTTGCTTAGGTTAATGGCCTCCAGTGTTGCTGCAAAGGACATGATTTTATTCTTTTTTTGGCTACATAATATTCCATTGTGTATGTGTACCACATTTTCTTTATCCAATCCACTGTTGATGGGCACTTAGGTTGATTCCATGTCTTTACTATTGTGGATGGTGCTATGAGGAACATGCAAATGCATGTGTCTTTTTGGTAGAAGGATATGTTTTCTTTTGGATATATACCCAGTAATAGAATTTCTGGGTCTAATAGTAGTTCTGTTTCAAGTTCTTTGAGAAATTGCCAAACTACTTCCCACAATGGCTAAGCTAATTTACATCTCCACCAGGAGTGTATAGCATTCCCTTTGCATTGCAACCTTGCCAACATCTGTTGTATTCTGAAATTTTAACAATAGCCATCTGACTAGTGTGAGATGGTATCTCATCGTGGTTTTGATTTGCAGTTCTTAAATAATTAGTAATGAGCATTTTTAAATATGTTTGCTGGCCACTTGTATGTCTTCCTTTGAGAAGTGTCTGTTTATGTCTTTTGCCCATTTTTTTTAACAGGGTTATTTATTTTTTACTTTTTCAATGGTTTAAATTCCTTATAGATCTGGACATTAGACTTTTGTCAGATTTGTAGTTTGCAAATGTTTTCTCCCATTCTGTAGGTTGTCTGTTTCTGTTGATAGGTTCTTTTACTGTGCAGAAGCTCTCTAGTTTACTTAGGTTTGATATGTCAATTTTTGTTTTTGTTGCAGTTGCTTTTGAGGACTTAGTCATAAATTCTTTCCTAAGGCTAATGTTCAGAATGATGTTTCCTGGGTTTTCTTCTAGGATTCTTATAGTTCAATGTCTTACATTTAAATATTTAATCCATCTTGAGTGAATTTTTTCTATGGTTAAATGTAGGGGCCCAGTTTTATTCTTCTACATATGGCTGGCCAGTTATCCCAGCACCATTTACTGAATAGAGTCCTTTCCTTCTTGCTTATTTTTGTCAATTTTGTCAAAGATTAGATTACTGTAGGTGTGTGGTTTTATTTACAGGTTCTCTATTGTGTTGCATTGGCCTATGTGTCTGTTTTTGTACCAATACCATGCTGTTTTGGATACTATAACCTTATATTATAGTTTGAAGTCAAGTAATATGATGCCTCTGGCTTTGTTCTTTTTGCTTAGGATTGCTTTGGCTATTTGGCTCTTTTGTGGTTCCATGTTATTTTTTGAATAGTCTTTGCAAATTCTGTGAAAAACAGTGTTGTATAGTTGATAGGAATAGTTTTGAATCTGTAGATTGCTTTTGGCATTATTGACCATTTTAACAACATCGATTCTACCTATCTGTGAGCATGGAATGTTTTTCCATTTGTTTGTGTAATATATGATTTCTTTCAGCAGTGCTCTGTAGATCTCCTTATACAGATCATTCATATTTTTGGTTAGATGTATTCCTAGGTATTTTACTTTTTTGCGGCTATTGTTAACTGGATTGTATTCTTGGTTTGGCTCTTAGCTTCAGTGTTATTGGTATATAGAAAAGCATTTCTATATATGCTAAATGCTACTGATTTTTGTACATTGATTTTTATCCTGAAGCTTTGCTGAAGTCCTTTATCAGTTCCAGGAGCCTTCTGGTGACGTCTCTAGGGTTTTCTAAATATAGAATTGTACATCCATGAAGAGAAATGGTTTGACTTTTTTTTCCATTTGGATGCTTTTATATCTTTCTCTTGCCTAATTGTTCTGGCTAGCACTCTGGTATTTTCTTGAATAGAAGTGGTGAGAGTGGGCTTCCTTGTCTTGTTTCAGTTCTCAAGGGGAAGGAAGATGCAAAGAATTTGAGGTTATCTTTAATCTATCATAGAAACTAAGTTGATGTTTATAAGAATAATATGGCTTTGTCAACCCAAGATCAAGATCTGCTTCTTGGATGAGACCACCATTAGGTGAATCTAAACCCAAAGTGAGTCAGATATGCCCATTCCCTGATAGCTGGGAGATGGTTCTGTTTCCTTGTCTTGGCCAGCAAATGCACCCAAACTGAACTGTAACTCTGAAGGAAATGACCTTGGCTTTGTTATTTGCAGTCTTGCTTCCCATGTCTTTTTTTTTTTTTTTTTTTTTGAGATCCTAAAATGACCTCTTCAGTATTCTCCAATTGTCAGTGACCTACCCAATATCCTTGTATGATATTTCTCAGTAAATTACCCAGAGCTGATTTGTTTTGCCTGAAATATAGAATCCTGATCACTGCAGTAGTTCAAGCAAGAGTTGTAATCTGTGCTCAGTGGTGAAAATGGAAAGGCAAAGAATTTAGCAGATGTTAAGAATATTAACTAGATTAAATAGATTTATAATAGTATTAGATGAAATATGAGAATGAGGGAAAAGAATGGCTACTATCTGGATGATAGTGCCATTCATTGAGATATGGAACATTGAAGGAGAGTGAAATGTAAGGATTTGTACATCTTTTAAGTTTTGAATATGTTGATGTTGAAGTACTTGTGAGAGATCCAAATCAAGACATTGTGTAGACAGCTATACATATCATATGTAGTTCAAATGTGAAGTCTGTAGTAGAAACAGAAATATGGGAATAGTTAGCTTATCCGTCTTAAATAAAGCTCTGTGTATGGATGAGTGACCCTGGAATGAAAAGACAGACTTCTTGCTCTGTATCTGTTTCTGTAAGTAGACTTTTATTTGGATAGAAAACATTTCACTACAGCCTTGTCTCTTGGGTTTCTCTTCAGTCTGCATTATTGCTTTGATGTTGTCTATTATGAAAAATCTCATTATGAGGGCCAAAGAGGCTCTTCTTAGAAATTTCCAAAACCTGGTATTCCTGAAGTAGCAAAAGGCATTCAGAGCTTAATGCAGAAGTAAGGTGAATGCCCTTTTTTCAACCTCTGGCTCCCTAGATTCCAAACAGCATTGTCTGTACCCAGAGTCTAAGGAAGACTCGTGAAAATTCCTCTTGAAATGTTGGAGTTTCTAGTTAAGAGTTTGGTAAGTACAAAATGGCAAAATATCTCTGAATAATTCATGACAGATCATGATCTTTTATTTTTCTGGAGAAGAAGACTTGTCTGAGACATAAAAGTCATATAAATAAGTCACATAAATAAATTAGGTGTGCTCTCCTGTAGTTAAAATAGATCAGTAGAAAGTCTAAATTTCAAACCAAAATTTACTTGACGAATATAGGGTGATATATTCCCAATTTTTTTCTGGGTGGAATGCAATTTTCAAGTTATGTTAACGGTGTTATATTACTCCCCTTCCACCAAAAAAAGTTTTGGTGATCAAGCAGTTTGGAAAATTAATTAAACTAGAATGAATACTCCCAAACTCAGTGGCTTAAAACAATAGCACTCTATTATTTCTTAAAGCTTCTGTGTGTCAGAAATTCAGAAAAGACTTGGCTGGACAAAGCTTGGGATCTCTCCTGCATTTTCAATGGTATGATTGCTAGGATTGAAGAGCAGATATCTAGTGTGTGCAGGTGCTGGCCAGGCATCGTTGTCTCTTAATGTAGTCTCAGAGCTTCTCCATGCAATCTTTCAATGTGGGCTGATTTGAGTTTCCTCACAGTACAGCAGTCTTACCATGGCCAGACTTAAATATTGAGAGTTTTAGGAAGAGTATTTCACCAAATAAAGTCAAAATTGCAACACATTTTCTGACCTAACCTGGAAAGTCATGAAGTGTCCCATCCACTGCCTTTCGTTGGTTTCTAGCAAGTCATAAGCCTGCCCAGATTTTAGGGAAGAAAACAAGACCCCGTCTCTTAATGAGGGAGATATCAAAGTCACAATTCAGAATAGCAATTAGAATGGGAAATAATGTTGCAACCGTCTTTGGAAATATACAATCATTCCTTGGTATCCACAGGGAATTGGTTCCAGGACTTCCCTCAGACACCAAAATCCATGCATGCTCACGACCCTGAAATAAAATGGCAAAATTCGCATATAACCCTTGCACATCTTCCTGTATAAATTATCTCTAGATTAGCTATAATACCTAATACAATGTAAATGGTAGGTAAATAGTTATATCGTGTTTTCCATTTGTATTTTTTAAATTGCTGTAATTTTGTTTTCCAAATATTTTTGATATGCTGTTGCTTCAATCTGTGGCTGTGGAACCTGGAGATATGGAGAGCCAACTGTAGCATGCAACAACAGTCTCAGATACTTCACATTGAGGAGGGGGAGAAGTGCAAAGAAAACTTCCTTCTTTGAGCCTCTACAAATCTATTACAACAAAAAATAGCTATTAGATACATTTATCAATCAAGAATGACATAAATATCATTCTTTCTTTGCCCTCAGTCTTTATTTCACCTTTCTACTTTCATATTATTAACCACTTTGCACATCTGTTTCTCATTTTTCATTATTATAAATTCCATCTATAAGCTGACAAATCTCAATATCTCAAGCCTAGACCTCTTTCCTAAAATCCAGACTTACAGATTGAATGGCCTGTCCAAAACTAAGCTCCTGATATTTCTTCTGTGAAGGGTTAAGAGCTTCTTTTTTTTCCACTTCTATTTTAGGTTTGGGGGTACATGTGCAAGTTTGTTACAACCGTAAACTTGTGTCAGGGGGTTTTGCAACACAGATTATCTCATCACCCAGGTATTAATCTTAGTATTCATTAATTATTTTTCCTGATCTCCCTCCTCTTACCCTCCACTCTCCAATAGGCCCCTGTGTATGTTGTTCCCCTCTATGTGTACATGTGTTCTCATCATTTAGTTCCTACTTTTAAGTGTGAACATGCAGTATTTGGCTCTCTGTTCCTGTGTTAGATTGCTAAGGATAATGGCCCCCAGCTCCATCCATGTTGCAGCAAAAGACATGATCTCATTCTTTTTTTATGGCTGCATAGTATTCTATGATGTATATGTACCACAGTTTCCTTTAAAGATTGGCAAGGGATAGATCCAAACTGCTTCTTTTCTCAATAAATTCTAAACTTATCTCAGACTTACTTATTCTTTGGCCTGTTCTCTAACTGTGGTCTCCACACCAGGAGTATCAGTATTACCTGAAAACTAGAAATACATGTTCTTGGGATAACCCAGAACTACTGAATTAGAAATTCTGAGGGTGGGATCCAGCAATTATGTTTTAACAATCCCTCCCTTTGACTCTGCTGTGCACACAAGTTGTGAACTACTGCCTTAGGCTGTGTGTTTCTGAAATCTGAGAGCTGTTAAGTAATATATTCTTTACCTTTCATCTCATACTTCTGGTTTTCATTTCCCTTTAGTTTCACTAACCTAATGTCTATAAGTTATAAAATCTTTTGTAATTGCCAGTATGCTTCTCAAGTTACAACAGAAAACCATAACTTTCTCTTTTTAACCTGTCTTCTGGTTGTAATACTGGCAAGGACCATTGACATCTCAAATTTGCTACATCCTCAGGCTTTCCTATCTTAATTGGTAACAATCCTTCCTTCTAGCATCTTTGCTCTACCTGAATAGATCTGGACTCCAACCGCAGCTCACCACCGCCACTGCCACTGCCTCCACATGGTTCACCCACAGTAACTTCCACCTGGATAATTGTTGGCAGGTCTCCCTGTGTCTGTCCTTGCCTCCCTAGACTATTCTCATCATAGCAACCCAAGTGTTCCTTTTGCAACATAAATCAGATCACATTACACCCCTGCTCACAAGCTGTTAGTGAGGCACTTCATTTTTTTCTCAGAACAAAAGCCAAATTCTTCTTTTTTTTCTTTACAACTTTTATTTTGGATTCAGAGAGTGCCTGTGCAGGTTCATTACATGGGTATGTTGTATGATACTGAGGTTTGGGGTATAGATGATTCTGTCACCCAGGTAGTAAGCATGGTACCAAATTAGTAGTTTTGCAGCCCACTCCTTCCTCTAGTAGTTCTATCCATGTGTACTCAATTATTAGCTCCCACCTATAAATGAGATCATATAGTACTGGGTTCTCTATTCCTGCAGAATTCACTTAGGATAATGGCCTCCAGCTCTATCCATGTTGCTGCAAAGGACATATCATTCTTTCTTGTGGCTGCATAGTATTCCATGGTGTATATGTACCCCATTTTCTTAATCCATTCCACTGTTGATGGGCACCTAGATTGAGTCCATGTCTTTGCTATTGTGAATAGCACTGCCATAAACATGAAAATGCATGTATCTTTTAGGTAGAACAACATATATTCCTTTGGATATATATATCTAGTAATGGGATTGCTGGGTTGAATGGTAATTCTGTATTTAAAGTTTTTTGAGAAATCTCCTATAGTGGCTGAACGAATTTGCATTTCTACCAACAGTATAAAAACATTCCCTTTTCTCCACAGCCTCACCAGCATCTGTTATTTTTTGACTTTTTAGTAATAGTCATTTTGACTGGTGTTAGGATGGTATCTCATTGTAGCTTTGATTTGCATTTCTCTAATAATTAGTGTTGATAAGCATTTTTTTCCATACGTTTCTTGGCCACTTGAGAACTTCTTTTGAGAAGTTTCTCAAAAAAAATGAGCATGTCTTTGTCCACTTTTTTTTTTTTGAGACAGAGTCTTGCTCTGTGGCCCAGGCTGGAGTGCCGTGGCATGATCTCGGCTCACTGCAGCCTCTGCCTCCCAGGTTCAAGCAATTCTCCTGCCTCAGCCTCCTGAGTAGCTGAGACTACTGGAACCACAGGCACATGCCACGAAGCCCAGCTAATTTTATTTTGTATTTTTAGTAAATATGGGGTTTCACCGTGTTAGCCAGGATGGTCTGGATCTCCTCACCTTGTGATCCACCTGCCTTAGCCTCCTGAAGCTCTGGGATTACAGGCGTGAGCCACCGTGCCCAGCTTTGTCCACTTTTTAATTGAATTATTTGCTTCTTGCTTGTTGATTAAATTCCTTACAGATTTTGGATATAGACCTTTGTTGGATACATAGTTTGCAAATATTTTCTCCCATTTTGTAGGTTGTCTGTTAACTGTTGATAGCTTGTTTTTCTGTGAGAAGCTCTGTAGTTTAATTAGGTCCCACTTGTCAATTTTACTCTGATTTTACAAGGTGATACATGATCCGCCCTTGCCCCTTACCTCAGACCTTCTCTCTGACTTCCCTCCCTCACCTTTTGCTCCAGACACACTGGCTGTCTGCTATTTCTCTAGTGTTACCTGCCTGCATAAGGGAAGAAAGGAAACAGCCTGAGGACTTATCTCATGCAGTCAACACAGGGGAAGAAGTGGGGCTTTGAGAGAATCTTAAAACTTAATGGAAGGAACTGCTGAGTCAGAAACAAGCCTTTAGCAGGTCACATGACAGTAATTTTCCCCAGAGCTGTATTGATCGGCAATGAAATAGAATGATCTTTCTGTTTTTCCCTCTTCTTGTAGGTTCTTTTCTCTTTGCTATAATTTAAACATATATCAGGCTTTGCTTAAACAAGTAAAAAAGAGATGTTTTTGAAAGCTCTATCTAATGAGAGTCACAAGTAAGCATTCATTTGATGGCCAATAATAAACCATTGACAACCAAATAAGTGAGAGTTTATTGTATTGAAGGAAACCACAGGTGTACTTCAGCTCTGCATTCTGGGAGTGTTAGAAAATCCTGGTTCTCTAAATTTGGAATGGGATGAGTTGAGAATATGAGGATTAAGGCACTAATCTGCCATTCATAGCTTGCTCTTTGAAAGAGCAGAAGCAAATAAAGACTTTGATCAGTGCGAGAGTCGAAGAGCTGAACTACAGCCTTTCGTACCCTTTGATTTGGAAACAGTCGCCCTTCACAGCGGGATTCAAAGCCTGGATCTTTACTCTTGGAACCTGTTTCTTGCTGTGAGCATGAACACTCCTGCACTTTGTTTCCAAAAGGATTCACTTAGACAGTGGTGAGTGCCTCTCCTCTTCCCCACATCCACCCAAAGACAAAATTTCAAGTGACATTCAGTTCAGTTCTACTTTATATTCCTAGAGTAAAAGCCTCTATTCTGTTGGAGTAGGCTTCTTTCTCTTTCCACCAGTGTGATATATTTATGATATGAAATAATAAAGTATGTATGTTTTAAAAACTTTATTTTTACTCTCTAAAATCTAGAAGCCTATCACATTTGCCTTTTCAAAAGCTACAGCTGCAAAAGTTGGTCCTCTATGGCTTATACCTGTAAGATCATGCATAATTTCTCACCAGGAACTCCAAATTATTTGACAATGTTCAGCAAAGGTTAATGGGAACCCGATGGATGCTAGCTGTGGTGTCAATAACAATTGTTAAAAACTAAATGAATTTTCAGCCAAATGGGGAAGACAGACACAACCCGTGGGATAAGTAGCATCACAGAAGGGTATGAGAGATGTCTTGAAAGCAGAGGTACTTAAGGAGCCCAGAGGGGATCAGAGAAGGAGACCTAGAGCAGGGAATGCCTCAGTGAGAATGAAGGGCTTGTGAGGTTGCAAAGTTAGTTTCTAATTTTATTTAGTAAGTTTCTAACCCTGTTTCTCTGGGCCCTCCCAGGCTTTTATTTCTTAAATTGCAGTAATTACAGGATCCACTGAGACCTCGAAGGCTAATTAATCTAATTTTCTGAAAAAGTAAAATAAAAACAGATGTATTTTTTTTTAAATATGTTGGAGTTGTAGGTTTGGGGTTTGTAGGTTTGTTTCTTTATTGTCTTTTAGGAAAGGAAACGAGGAAGGGTTTTTGACAAGTTCTGTCCGCCCATGGGGATTCGACCTTAGAATCTAAAACCCATAGCATGAAATGTGAATATAGTTATTCTTTTTGTATATAAGTGATAACAAAAAGGGAAATGTGTGCTTTATATCCTTGACACCAAGCACAGAGCTGGTGAATTTTGTATTCTGTTTTGTTGAATGAATGACTGTCTTGTCATGCTTTGATGATTTTCTTCTTCCTGGTTGAGAATGTTCATTCTCTTATTATGGCAGTCTTCCTCCAATACGCGCGCGCGCACACACACACACACACACACATACATATATATACACACACTCACAAACACACACATTTGAAACTTTTGCTAAACCAACTTAAATACTCGCTTTCCAATATATTTTCCTGAATGTTTCTAGCCCACATTCATCAGTCTCTTCTTAAAATTTTTATTTATAATTATTAGTACATCATCTTTCCCTCCATACCCACACTACAAACACACATGCACGTGCACACACACACACACACACACACACACACCCCTATTCTCACAAAAACGCTTATGCAGTCAATTCAGAAGTTTATATATTAAGGCTGAGTGTGATGTCTCATGCCTGTAATCCCAGCACTTTGGGAGACCAAGATAGGAGGATCACTTCAAGCCAAGAGTTGCAGACCAGCCTGGGCAACATTGCAAAATCCTGTCTCTACAAAAAATTTAAAAAATTAGCCAGGTGTAGTGGCTTGTGCCTGTAGTTATAGCTATTCAGGTGGCTGAGGCAAGAGGCTAGCTTGAGCCCAGGAGTTCTAAACTCTAGCGAGCTATGATCATGTCATTGCATTCCAGCCTGGGCAACAGAGCAAGACCCTGTCTCAAAAGAAAAAAAAAAGAGGTTTATATAATATATTAGATTTTGTTCTCTAATAGTTTCTTCCATATATTTCTTGTTTCTCTGATGAGATTAAGCTTCTTGAGGTCAGGAATTGAGTCTCATATGCATTCTCACCTTCCCAATGCACTTTGCCAAGGTGGCACTGTAGGCTTTATGAACTTTATACCATCAACAAAAATTATTAACATTCCATCACATTTGCAAATATTCTCAGCAAATATTCCCTCCACGTGGGCACATTTGCCCAGTGTCCACCTATGCCTGTGCAAGCACACGCACACACACACACACACACACACATACTCCCTGCCTCTCTTACACTCACCCATGTACACGCACTCTACCTCACTCTCTCATATATACATATTCTCTTACACACTCCCATGCCCTCCGCACTCTCATGCACCACTCTGGTCTTCAGATTCTGCTTGCAGTGTTTAGCCTACAGGCAATGCCAAAAAATATGTAGCCACACATATCCCCTCTAAACTCCTCTGTCATATTATTATAAATCTGCTTCATTAGCCTCTAAAGTCAGATATTTTAAATGTATTTTACCAGCATTGCTGGTGAGGTTAGTAGACTGCTACATTACCAATGGAACTTTGGAGAGTGAGGAGTTCAGAGACTTAATGAGGACATTGCAGGATGGTCAACAAAGGCTGCTCCACACAGTTCATACCATTGTACTACGTGTTTATGATTATTTCTTTATTGTAAAGTTTCTGATATTTTTGAACATCCTCATTATTTTTAGTATTTTAAAATTGAACATTTATCTATAAAATATTATTTTGGACACATAATAGTAAATTTGACTACATTTTGAAAATAAAGTAATGTACAAATGTACAGTAGTATGTTTCTAATGAAGTTTGGCATCCATAACAGCATCTGTACATCAGAATTGATCGAAATGGAACCTGCTAAATATTATCCTTCATTTTCAATGATATATATATATACACATATATATATATATGTAGATAAAATTGATAAGAATTATCTGTAAAGTGATAGGTGGTATGCTGACATTCAATCATTGGGTAAAATGTTCTAGCCACCTACAGAAAGCTGAAATATTATAGCTATAAGTTATAGATGAATATATAATACACAAACTAATAATCCTATACATTTATATAAAATAATTATTTGCTGGGAACTTTGTTTTGGATTGTTTTCATTAGTGAATTAAGATTAAAAAAAATAAAATCTCCCCTGGTTCCACTCAGGGCATGGATTTTTTTTAACATCCTAAACAGCAAAAATACATAGTTTTCAACTAATTAAAACAAATAAAATGGAATATCATTTATTCAGAGACCCCTGAATTGATTCTGGTGACTGGTGCTGTATCTCCATATTTTACATCTTACTCACATACCATTGTTTCTATTACCAGAATTTCTTTACATGAAAAAGAGAAAAAGTCTGATAGTATAAATAGAGAATTAACATGACAAAATTCAAAACAGTATTTTATAAACCCCATCTTAATTGAGGTAGTTTACAGTGTTACTCCCTAGCCCGGAGTCACGTAAGTGGAGAGGAAGGGCTGTGTCTTTGTTGTAGGTATCCTGACCATGTTTCTCTGCAGTTGCTCAACCCCAGAAAACGGTTCTAGAAGACTGAAAGAGCTTGCAAACAAATGGGGTTTTCAAAACGATCAAGGAAACAGAACATCTTACAAAGGTTTCACTGCATTGAAAGTGTCTCAGCCTATTTAAAACACCATTTAACTTATCAACATATGATTTACAGGGATATACTCATTTCATAAAAGCACATACATCCTCCATATGTGTCCACTTTTACAGCTGCTCAAATCTTAATGCTAACCTAAGGCCACTACCACAGCTTTAACCCGAATCCAAGTATAGAATGGAGACTGGCCTCCTCATCCCCTTTATTGAACTACACAACTGATGTCATTTGTTGTTTTATTCAAACCATGCAGCACTTTTACTGAAAAGAGGTGAAATGCTGGGAATGTAGCTTACAAGGCTGAACAACAGATAACTCTGCCAGTGCACTTTGCAAAGTCTGAAGGATACACAGGCATACTCAAGTACTACAAAGAATTGTATCTAACCTGTGGCTTGAAATAGGAGGATGCCGCAAGTGCTGTTTCACTGTCCCTGAATGATCTATTTCTTATTCTTACAACAATCCACCTTGGAAGTATGGGTGACATTGCTTTCTCCTGTTTTGTTCCTTTTACTTTTTCTATTTCTCCTTCCATCCTTTAAAATCTCAGTTTTGTCTTGCTTCCACTCTCTTGAGTTTAGGTCAATTGTGCCTTGTGTCTAAATTTCTTGTTTTTTTTCACACTATGGCCAAGGTCAGCACAGTCCATTCACCTAGCTGCTTTCCTCAGCTCTGCCGTTACACAGAGTATTGGGAGAACATGTCAATCATATGACAACCATTGAGAATAATGACTACCATTGATAATTTTGCAGTGTTATTAAGCTAAGAAGCTCCCTCCCTACAGTGGGTGAAGACAGGAAAGAAGGAGGAGTTTTAATAGATAGAGACACCTGTCCTGCCACATTCTCTTCCAATTGAAAATTATTGGCTTTCCAAAATGGAAGGTTGCCTTCTTCTAAATAGGTGAGTGAGGTTCTGGTCTTTCTTCACAGACACCCAACCAGTATCTCCTTGAACATAGATAGCTAGATTTTGAATAATCATCGTATTGATGACTTTCGCCAAAACGTCTTCAGGAGCTGACACTGGTTCATCAGTAGTCAACCTTTTAACATAGCACATTGCCCACATTTCTCTTAGATGGAACAAGGTTCTGCAGACTTGATATCTGTGGCTTTTGGATTATGTTCTGGCGGGGGGGAAGTTGTCTCCTAGAGAGGCAATGAGAGGCATCCTGCTTCCCAAGTCTAAGTGTCATCAAGTTTGTAACTTAAGGATGCCACTTCTTTTTTTTTCACCATTTTCTCTCAAAACATCTCTTCTGTGAAGGTGAAGATAGGATTCCTTTCTGGTCCTATGTAAATAGAAGTAACTGAACTGTAGATTTCACTACCATTATTCTAGATTGGCACGAATTTTCTCTCCTTTATGACAGTTTTCCATGATGAATTGCAATTTTTAATGGTCACAGATTTGGCTTCAAGGCTGCAATAACCGTAACAGACACACTGAAATATCAGGAGCACTTTCAACAGTCCCTTGGTTTTATTGATTTCTGATTTCCAAACCTTGCATGAGATCTCAATCCCTGACTGAAACTCAGGACACCTTACCCACCTGTCACAGTGTTCATGTTGACACCCGGTATTATAATGATTTGCCAGAGCTGCTAGCCACAGAGGATCTGGAGGTTTGCTTTTCAGTTTACCCATATCAAAGTCAGGCCTTCCTAATCTGTCCCTTTGTCACTAACCCCAAGGCACAGGTCAATTGGCAGTGGAGTTCCTTTTAAACATCAAGACAGAGATTGTAAAAATAATGGTCTGCTCTAGATGGATCTTTGCAGGCTCTCCTGCCCTTTCTACCCTGACCACATACACCCAGCAGATTTAGTAAAGTCACATTAGCTCTCCTAGATTGAAGAGAGAAGTTCCTCTTGAGAATAATAGACATGATTCTATCTCTTGATTCCTGCAAATTAGATTTCTTTCCAAAGGCATAGTTCTCCAAATTTCTCCCTTGGTCAGAATAGATCTATAAACCAAGAAGAAATTTCACCTCTACAGCCATACCACACAGAGCAATTTGGAATTTGTGTATGTTTAAGGAAAGAAACACCAATCTGGTGTGCAGATTCTGGTACTGTCTTTCATGTCTGTGGAATTCACAAATTTATACTTTTTGGTCAGTGGACTGGGTTCCTTAAATCAAAGTTCCTGATGGAACGGTCTGCCCAGAACACTAAGTAAATGGCTCTAATTCAACCCAGAAAATGCTGTTCTCCTTTAGATTCTGAGCTCATGAAGAAAAAACACTTGCTTTCTGAGCCATAGCCTCCCCTTCTGTGGGCTCCACAGAAATCCCCAATTAAAGCAGCCTACGCTCTGCTGCGACTTCTTCACATTTAGAACATGTTGGCTGAGGAATCGAGGAGGCTGCACTGAGAGTCTCTCAGCATTTACCTCACCCCATGTGTTAGCACAAAGTGTCTGTGGGGAGGGTGGAGGATCCTTACAGCACAGCAGTAACCACAGTAGTGAAACACCACGCAATACAGGTTGAGCCCAGTTAATGCCACCACTGTGCTCAAACCCACTGTGCAGCTCAGCACAGGTAAAGTATCCACCAACTCTCTCACCCCACGGTGTGATAGAGACTCCAGCCTCAATACAGCATACCTCAGGCAAGTAACATTGTATATTTAGACTGAAAATATCTATAATCTTTTCAGACTCTGAGAGGGAACTGGAGCCAGGTAGAGCTCCTAGAGAAAATAGTTGAAAACTAAGTATTATTTGAGATGCACATATAGCCCTGCATTGCATATATGGTAGGCAAAATTCTAAGATGGTACCAACATTATCACCTTTTGGTGTAGAGGTCCTGTATGACTCCCTTCTCCTGTGTGTGGTGGGACCTTTGAATCTGGTGTGATATCACTCCAGTCAAAAGGTGAAAAGATTTTGTAGAAGTAATTAAGGTCCTCAGTTAGTTAATACTGAGTTAATTCAAAAGATTATCTTTTTGTATAAGTAAGTAAGGTCCTCAGTTAATTAATACTGAGTTAATTCAAAAGGTGATTATCCTGAGTTGGCCAGACTTAATCAGGTGAGAGTCCTTAGAGGAGAGACTGGACCCTTCCTGAAGAGAGGAATACTTTTCCTGCTGCTCTTGAAGAAGCAAACAGCCATGTTAGAAACTGCCTATGGAGACAAGGGGCCTCTAGGAGATGATGGCCTTCATCCTTCAGCCAAAAGAACGAAAAAGTGGTAAAATGCTGGGAATCTTAATTCTATCAACTATCTTTATAATTTTGAAAGAAGACCCTGAGCTGTAGGTGAGAATATACCCCAGATAACACCTTGATTGTAGACTTGTGAGAACCTGAGCAGAGAACCCAAGTAGGCAGTGCCTGTGAGATAATACATTGTGAGACAATAAATGTGTGCGGTTCTTAGAAGCTACATTTGTGGTAATTTGTTAAGCAGCAATAGTAAAATAACTCAGCATACTTCTTTTCAATTGTTATGGACACATTTTCTTGGTATCCCATTAGTCCCCATGAGAAAGTCCTGACTGGAATTTTGTAGTCCATGTTGGAGGGCTTGGAGCTTGGGATGCTGATGTGGATTTGAACCATTTTCATCTTGTGTCCTTCTGATCAGTCCTGAAGTCCCCACAGTTTCCCAGCCATGTCCACTATTCCCAGTTTCTCCCTCATACTAGGGAGGAATTATCCAAGAATCTCCTAATTTTCTAGCATGCATCCTCCTGTCTACAATGGGAAACTGAAGGTGGATGATGCTCAATGCAGAGAAGAGAAGAGAGGAAAAGGTAGAAGATAACCCAACTCTCTTTATCCTCATCAAAGAAAGGATCATAAATTCCCAGTGTCAATCATTTTCGAAGCAGTGGGCAGTATCCAGCCTCTCTACAGTTACTGCTAGCTTATTTATTTAGAAATCTGAACCAAGATACTATCCTGTTTCTTTCTGATTCTTGATCATCTTATTTTTCTCTTCTTTTTTTAACTTTTTAGGTTCAGGGGTACAAGTGCAGGTTTGTTACACAGGTAAACTTCTGTCATGGGGGTTAGTTGTACAGATGATTTCATCACTCAGGTACTAAGTTTAGTACCTATTAGTTATTTTTTCCTGATCCTCCCCCTCCTCCCACTCAACACTTTCCAATAGTTTCCAGTGTATGTCGTTTCTCTCTTTGTGTACATGAGTTATCATCATTTAGCTCCCACTTATAAGTGAGAACACGAGACATTTGGTTTTTATCTTCCTGCATTAGTTTGCTAAGGATAATAGCCTCTAGCTTCATCCATGTCCATGCAAAGGACATGATCTCATTCTTTTCTACGGCTGCATAGTATTCCATGATGTATATGTACCATTTTTTCTTTATCCAGTCTATTCAGTTAGAATTTATGGTAATGGTAAAGAAAGTCCTGGAGATTACACTCAAGCTTTCTAAGACTGGCTAGCTGAGTGAGCCTGTACCTTTATGAGCAACTGCTGTGGGCTCTGGTTCCTGGAAAATATCAAAACTCATTCTGGTATTTGTTGATTTGTTTAATCTCAACTACCATACTGTATAAAAGTTTTTTTAGCCTTACAGTACAGTTGGAAATAATTTTATCATCTCTCTACCTGGATATCAAGATATTGGGACATGCTTCCTCAATGATTTCTACAATCGAGTCTATTCTAGCAATCGGCAACCTGTCTGGTCTAGGAGCTGCCTTCTTTTAAGTGTGTATTGAAATGTCACAGTGAGGTGAGATCTTTCATGTTCCCAATGCTTGCTTGCAATAGTCATTGAAGCATTCTATTCTTGTAACATTACCCTAGTTTGTTCAATTCATAGTTCATACTGTTCTTTTCTTAGCACCCACTCTGCCCTATTCTCCAAACCTTACACTTTGAGGATCACCAAGTATTCTTTATTCTATTGCTTTTTCCAAAGCCAGATCTCTTGTTTACTGGGATTCATCTACCAGTGCTACCATTTTGTTCCTGGATCTTTTATCTTTCTTTGGAAACAATCCACCATTCTTTAAAAATTCCCCAATGAATATTTATCACTGCTTATGACTTTTTGTCCTCATTAATTCTGGACAAAATTCATCAGAATATTTTAAATAAACAATCATAACATCATTCAATTTTTAAAGTTTTATTCCCACAGGAACTGTTCTGTGATCACATTTGTCTCCATATCATTCCTTTCCCAATAATTAAATATTGCTAATACCATGTACACTTGCACTAGATTTTCTCTCCCTCCATGGCCCATTCTGCTAACACTAAAGGTGACACGGTGGCACGCTACTAGTTTATTTCTGTAGCATACTTTCTTGGGAGAATGGTTAACAGTCCAACTGTCCAAAATTCAATAATATTGAATCTTAGCCTTCATACAGGTGTGTCATCCCATCCTGCCATATCTGAAAAAGATACCAGATCAACCTATTATGAACAGTTGTATTCATAGCCAAGGGCTCTAAAATTTAAAAGGATGCTGCAATATATCTCATTCCATTCGTTCCTTTTAACCTGGACATTCCACTTTGAATAAACATCCTGAATTCCCTATGTGCCCCATTGCTTTCCTGTCTTTCTCTTCTCAGCTTCCAACCCTCATCAATTCCCAGGCTCTCAGCTACATCTTACTGTTATTGCAGGGGCTCAAGTCAGCAATTCCTTTTTATCCCATCTGGACAAGACAAATATATCTTTTCATGGCAGTTCAGCATAGAGAATCAATTCTACAAACCTCTCTTGTCCATTATAGCATATCTGTAAAATGCAATGTAATATCTACATATCTTGCATTTAATATATATTAGATATATTGTGTTTTATATACATATATAAATATATATTTATGTATATATAAATACATATATCTACATATATTGAATTTAATATAAGATATATTGCATTATATATAAATATATATATCTACATATGTTGCATTTAATATATATTAGATATATTGAGTTTTATATATACATATATAATTCTACAAGATACTATCTAAATGACACTTACCCACAAAGGTAATTGTAAGAGGAATGAAGAGATTAAAATAGATAAAGTTATCATTATCTCCAAAACTCCCCTTGTCCTATGTATACTTTAGAAAATAAAAATAAGTAAAAAGAGTCTTCATTTAAGGAATAAGACAGAAATGTAGTTGGTCCAAGCCTGTTTCCACTCCCGGGGTCCTCGACACAAGACACAACTCTTAAGCAATGAATTGTAGGAACTGTCCAGCCAGCAAGTGCAGAAGTGTCTACCCCAATCACACACCATACCATAACTGTTAAATCACATTTAAACAGAACCTAAAGTTTGAAAAGAGACTTATAAAGTGGTTTTTGCCACAGGGAACATCTTTGAAACTCGCACAGACAATTCCCAGATGGGTTATCTGTAGATGCAATCTGGGCTGGGGCTGTCTGTCACCTCCAGCTAAGAGACAATCTGGCAGCATACAAAAAGAGCATGGAGCAAAAAGGAAGACGGAAGCGGTCAATGCAGCTCTTATTAAGTGACCATGATTTCCATCCACTTCACTTTTATTTGAAAAGTTTCCTTGTTTTATTTTGCTGCTACTGTGTAGTGAAAATATAAATTCTGACAGGAAGATATTGCATCTGTTCAAATGGAGAACCATACATAATCCCTTGAATTTTACATGAAATATAAAATGTAAGTATATAAAATATTTTGGCAAAATACTGAATTCCTTGTATATTTAAAGAATTGTGTAACACATATTGCCATAAAATATTAGCAAATATCATTTGGAAAACTTAACCTAAGCCAAAGTTACTTACGAATTCAATAGGAAAAATGTCAAAAAAGGTTATGAAAGAATGTTAACAAATGTAGTTTATAGATGAGAAAACTACACCCAGAGAGATTGATTTGCCAATGTTACATCATGAGGAGACTGCAAAACCAGGATTAGAATATGCCATTTGCCTCCTTGCAACTGCTACTTTCTACTATTTTATATACTCCCAATTGTTTGACAGCAAACAGTCAAATGATTGATTTTCTTTTCAACAGGTAGCTGTAGTATCATGCAATTCTGACTATAAAATGGAACAATTGCAAATCTAGCTGTACTTTTTCAAATCCAGCGATCCTCACATTACTATAAGAAGTAATGTGATCAGGCACCAACTTAAAATCAATCATGCTGCAGAAAAGTATATGAAAGTTCAGTATGTGCCACTCACTGGGCATGAAGATGCAAAAGGCCTAGTTTCTGCCATCAGAAAGAAACTTAGAGTTATAAACGTCTCTCCAGTGTTGCTTGTATTTTATATCCTTCAGTCCTATAAATATATGTATATAAGGATTCTAATGAAGAAAAAATGTTATTTTCAAATTCTTCTGTAAATCTGTGGAAAATATTTATGAATGTATTCAGCTTTCAGTTATGCTTGCAATTTTAAAACATGTCATATATCTAAAGACATAATCTGATTTCTAAGGAGCCTAAGTGTAGAGACAGTCCTTGCAGACTATTTCTAATCTTCCTGACTTCTCAACATTGGAGTGCTCCAGGGCTCGTCCTCAGAAATTTTCTTTCCTATCTGCGTTCATTTTCTTAGTGACCTCATCAAGTCTCATCTCTTTAAATTCACCTATATGCTGACAACTTGCTAATTTGTAACCCTAGCCTAGAACTTTCTCCTCCAGTGGTATGTCCAACTGCCTATGTGACATCTCCATTTCAAGATCAACAGAAACCTCACCAGTCATGGTGGCTCATGCCTGTAATCCCAGCACTCTGGGAGGCTGAGGCAGGTGAATCACTTGAGGTGAGGAGTTCAATACCAGCTTGGCCAACATGGGGAAACCCCGTCTCTACTAACAATACAAAAATTAGTTGAGCATGGTGGCATGTGCTTGAAGTCCCACCTACTTGAGAGGCTGAGGCATGAGTCTAGGTTGAACCTGGGAGGCAGAGGTTGCAGTAAGCCGAGATCCTGCCACTGCACTTCAATCTGGGCAACAGAGTGAGACTCTGTCAAAAAAAGATGGAAAGAAGGAAAGGAAAGGAAGAAAGAAATAAAAGGAAGGAAAGAAGGAAAAAGAAAGAAAGAAAGAAAAAGAAAGAGAAAGAGAAAGAAAGAGAAAGAGAGAAAGAGAAAGAGAAAAGAAAGAAAGAAACAAAAGAAAAAAGAAAGAAAGGAAATCTCAAATTTATTACTTTCAAGGCTGCCCCAATGCCCTAGTAGGCTCTGCTTTTATACCAGGTGTCTTCACTTCCATAAATGGTGATTCCATTTTTCCAGTTGCTCAAGTTAATACCTTGGAGCCATTCTTGATTTCCTCCTTTCTCTTATATTTTGCAAATTCTCAGGAAATTCTGGCTATATTTTAAAACTGTACCCACAATTTCCATCACTTGCTTCACCTCTGTTGCTACAATCTTGATTCAGGTCACCATTAGCTCCTGCCTGTATGACCACTGTAGCCTGGGACTTGGTCTCCCTCTTTCTACCCCTGCCTCCCTGGATTCTCTTCATTAGGGCGGCAGCCAAGACAATCATTTTATTCCTCTTCTCAAATCCCTCCTGGGGCTTCCTATCTTACTTAGATTAAAATACAATTACCTCTATGTTCCCACATCCCACATTTGCTTCCTTTCTCTTCCTGCTTTCTGACTTCATCTTCTGTTACTACCTGTCCCCCTTGTCTACTGAGCATCTTTGGCTGGAGCCCCCCATGTGGGGATCCTCAGAGCGTTTACATCTTCAATTCTCTTGACGGGGATGGCTGTTTGTTACTCCAGATATTAGCAGAAAGCCTTCACTTCCTTTAGGTCCTCATTCAAGTGAAAACTTCTCTGGCCACCTCAACTAAAATTGCAACCCCTCTACCAACACACGCATATGCACACAGACATTTCCATTACCATTGCCTCCTTTTGGTTTTTTCTTAATAAATGTTACACTTACTTATTTTTCTTTCTTTTTTTTTTTTGGCTGACTCCTCTGCTTGGCACTAAAGGTCAACAAGCTATAGCCCATAGACAAAATCTAGCTCCCGTCTCATTTTTGTAAGTAAAGTTTTATTGGAACACAACTGCACTTGTATGTTTATGTGCTATGATCACTTTTGTGTGGCTGCAAAAGCCTAAAATATATATTTGCTATCTAGCCCTTTGCAGCAAAACTTGCCAACCTCTGTGAATATAAGCTTCAGCAGGACAGAAGTTTTTGTTTATTTTATTCTCTTCTTTGTCACTAGAGTCATAGAGTCATGACTGGCACATGTTAAGTATCCAATGTTGTCTGATGAATAAAAAGTGTTGCTGGCTTTGTGATTTAAGGACCTTGATAAGAAAACAAAATTGAATTGGACTTTTACATGGCTAGGGATCTACTATAAACATTGGAAGGGTTTTGATGATGTTCCTTAGTGTTGCCTTTCTACTAAAAAAAAAAAAAAAGACATTTTTTGAATATCATTCATTCTAAGTAAAAATGGTCATCTCCTAGTGTTGATTTTAAATACAGTATAAAACAACTGGTAGGGGTATTGTTATTACACCAATTATATTGTTACAGAACCACAGCTGTAATAGGGCCATTAAATAAGCCCTCTGAGAGCGGTTATGCAGGACTAAAATTACTTTAAGGTGCCAATTGAAATCACCTGTGTGACCTTTTCAGGCCTGTTTGCATCTTGTTATCTACCAAGTGAGAGATAAGAGCTAATCCATTTCGAACGCATGATTGTAGTGGGCATTGGTCATTTAGGTCCGGCAGAAAATGTAGACTCCACTCTGATCTTACACTTTTAGGCAACAAAATAGCCTATTGCTCCCAGTGAAAAGACAAGATAGAGAATATTTTGTTTGATCTCTGGTGGCACTAGAAATTTCAGTTAGTGAAACCAAAACCAGCGCCTTCTTCCTTTCCTGTGTAGCCATTCACAAAAACTCTGGCACCTAAGAGATTTGTCTTTAGAGAGAGAGGTTGGGACTCTTTCAGGCAGAAATATTCCCCTCTTTTTATGTGACACTTCAATACTCCATTCAAAAAACAAGGGTTTCAGGGTTAGACTGATTGATGGCAAAGATGACAAAACCTTGAGCAGTCTGTTAGCTTGAGCTGAAAAATGTGTGTGGCTAACTGCCTTAAACATTTAAAAATATAACTCTCTAGCTGTAGTAAAGGCTGTCGAGCTAAGATTTGGGATTAATTGTTCACTATTCAACATGATTTGTGAATAATTGTAGAACCGTAGCAATTAAATTGTGCTTTCTACAAAACAGGCAGCACATGCCATCTGCTTCAGCTAGACCCACGGTTTTGCAGATTGGCAAACCTCTGTAATCTATCTGGATGTACAGGTGACATTTCTCTTTGAGTCTTCAGGACCCTGGGACCTCTGGGATGTTTGCTATATCATAAACTTGAGAAAAAGCAGCAAGACTCCTTCAGCCTCTAATTGGAACCACTCAATGCAGCAAAGAAACTGAGCAACTCTTTATGATTCCATTTAATGTTTTTTTCTACATTCACAAATCATTTATCAGTATCATCTGAAAATGAAAAATGATAAGTGCAGTGATATTTGGCACAATACATCCGGTTTGTTATTCAAGAGTTGGTACATAGGTACAAAAGTGTTAGCGATGAAGTCATACCCTGGAGAGGATGCAAAAGAGAACTTGTTCTTCAGTTCTGGCTGAATTCCCAGGTTTGGGCCAATGTGAATCTACCGGAATTAGTGATAATGTTTTCTGTCATGGTTGTAAAATACTTTCAGAGAAACATAAAGTTTTTATGAGAAGAATAGTAAAAGAAATGAGTTCTTGTATGCCTGGGGGGTTAATATTTGTTCTTGTTGGCTCATTTGAGGATAGCAGAGGTTGAGATGGAGAGATAAAGGCACAAAGCCTTGAGTTCCCTCTTGCCACTGCTCATTATAAATAGTAGCTTCTAGATAGCTCAATTGCTTAAAATGTGAAGGTCCTAACAAATCCCTAAGTCACTAAGTTCAAACATTTGTACTTGCTGGTTTTATCTAAGTCTGAGGCCCCATTACAGTTTCCTCTTTCTCCCCTTCTTTATTCTTTTGTATTTAGGATGATAGAAGTTTTCCTGTGATAGGTTTCCAGGTTTCGAGTGTTATTTATTTAGAATAGCTTAATGTAGAATGTCAGTGAGGTTTAGAGACCTTTCCAAAGAATGGGAATGTTAGGATGCTCAAACCACATGCTGTCAAATACTATTTTAAGTACTCTGTTTCATCCAGTAAATGCAGTTAGTTAAATTGAATTTAGAGGACTTTTCCCTCTTTGTGATGAACAGAGAATGAGTATCATACCTGTGATACTCCTGACTTCCCTTTTGTACAAGTAGTATAGTCGTACTGATCTTGAAGTTTATTAGAGCTTTAAGCTGTCAGGTTATTACTGTCAGTTTCAAGAAAAGAAAGAGTTACTGATGTAAAATTAATTTATTGAATGGAATTGTTTTGCCCTCAGGGAATAACATCACCATTTAATTTAATTTCCCCATCATATTGTCTCATTTGCAGAGGAAAAAAATAATTGTTCTTTTTAAGAGAATAAAGTGCATTATGCTGAATGGTATACTTCATACTTACAGGTTTTTGCTTGTTCTAGATCATCAGTTGTCATAACAATATAACACATTGTGCAGTAACGTTTGCTTGCTGAATTTGGAAAGCCAGCACTGATTTAGCTATTTACTTATAATAAAAGATTGTGAGGACTTAAAAATATGTAAAAAAGTTTTCCTCTGGTTACATTTTTCAATATGACACAAATTCATTATGGACCATCTGAAACCAAAACTATATTTTAAATATTGTTATTAAAAGCTGAAATCACATATATCCTTGTTGCTTGTGGTATTCTCGGTGTTTGCCCAAAGATATAACTATGTTCTGTTCCACTGGGGTTCAGAACACAGGTGTGCTTAGGCCTGATAGATGGTATTAGAAAGTCAAAACCACAAACACCAAACAAAGTGCCTGGCATTTAATTCACGTTTCAAAGAAAAGCCCACAGAAGTGCTGAGGGCGAAGGTGGGGTCTTGGGGAAAACTACTGCCTTAACTAAAGAAATGCAAGACTTCTTTTGAGCTCTGTTTGAAGTTAAATTTATCTTTAGCCAGAAGTTAAGTATCACACTAGAAATCTTGCATATATAGGTCTAGAAAAATAAACAAGCCATGCAGTTGCAATGCGAAATCCTCAAGAACTCAACTCCTCTCTTTATGTGTATTTTATTTAAGCAGCATAGTTACAAAATCTTTTCCCTTCCTCCTCAAAATGAGCCATAATGGAAAATCAATATTCATTTAACAAACACTTATTGAGCACTTATTATGTGAGATGCATAATACTTAACACTACAGGCTGTAAAAAGGTGAAGAGTCATATTTCTAGCCTCATGGAGCTTGCAATCATATTAATAAGGAGAGCAATATAATTACACCAACAACACTGCTACAGAATAAAGCAGATGTCTTGGTTGTATATTCACAGGTACAGTTGTAGCCATTGCTAAAACATTGCATACTTCTATACAGATTGGTAAATATTAATAAATGCTTACCCAAACTCCACAAGTGGCCCCCAGTCCCAGCCACCTAGACCCTTTACAAGGACTTTCATTTTTCCAATTCTTCTTTGGGCAATTGAAATATTAAAAACCTACAGAGCAGAGGACTCTTAAGGACTCCATCCCAATGAAGAAACCCTGTTTGATTCATGAGATCTCAAACATGAAATTTTAATTTTCTTATGTATATTTTACTGGCAGCCTTAAAATGCTAAAATAAACATAACATTCCTAAAAATTATGGAAGCAGTATATTAAGAATTAAGACTATCAGCTTTTCCAATGTCAAAGCTCATTTTTGTTGTTTTTTTAATCTCTTCTATTTTAAAATGTATTCTCCAGAACCCCAATTATGTGTATATATGGACCCTTCTGTTCCATAAGTATATATATTTTTTTAATTCTGTTTTTTGGTTGGATTACAGGATCACGGAATTAGCATGATCCTTAAGACCTCCTCATCATGATCCTTACATGCCTGCTTTTGTTGATTTATTAATCAATTTCATTATTTTCTATAATAGAATTTACACAGTGAATTCGCCCCCTACCTCAAAAGAAAACAAAAGTTAGAACTTACATCTAAAAAGTTGGTTACTGTCACACCAAGCCCTTCTCTTCATGTGTGGAAAATAATATTTTAAATCTTATGTTGATTATCCATTTGCATTTTTAATGGGTTTCATATATTTCTAAATATTCCTAAGTAAAAATTTTTAAATAACAAACAGACATGGCTAAAAGTTTCATTTCCAGAGCATTAACCTTAGAATGATTTACATTTTTGTTTACCATCCACTTAATTTTTATTTATTTTTATGCATTTATGTATTTATTTTATTTTAATAGATTTTTTGGGGAACAGGCGGTGTTTGGTTACATGAGTAAGTTCTTTAGTGATGATTTCTGAGATTTTGGTGCACCCATCACCTGATCAGTGTACTCTGTACCCAATGTGTAGTCTTTTACCCCTCACACCCTCCCACCCTTTTCCCTGGAGTTCCCAAAGTCCATTATATCATTTTTATGCCTTCATATCCTCATATCTTAGCTCCCACTTATGAGTGAGGACATAGGATGTTTGATTTTCCATTTCTGAGTTACTTCACTTAGAATAATGGTCTCCAATTCCATTCAGATTGCTGCAAATGCCATTATTTCATTCCTTTTTATGGCCAAGTAGTATTCCATTGCGTGTGTGTGTGTGTGTGTGTGTGTGTGTGTGTGTGTAAGTATACATATTTTTTTTTCTTTATCTACTCATTGATTGATGGGCATCTGGGCTGGTTCCATATTTTTGCAATTGTGAATTGTGCTGCTATAAACATGCTTTTTTGTATAATGACTTGTTTTTCTCTGGGTAGATACCCAGGAGTGGGACCGCTGGATCAAATGATTGATCTACTTTTAGTTCCTTATGGAATCTCTACACTGATTTCCCTAGTGGTTATAGTATTTTACCTTCCCCCTAAAGTGTAGAAGTGTTCTCTTTTCACCACATCCACGCCAACATCTACTATTTTTTATTATAGCCTTTCTTGCACAAGCAAGATGGTATTGCATTGTGGTACTGATTTGCATTTAATTTGTGATGTTGAACATTGTTTTATATTTTTGTTGGCCATTTGTTTATCTTCTTTTGAGAATTGTCTATTCATTTCCTTAGCCTACTTTTAGATGAGCTTTTTTGATTTTTTTCTTGCTGGTTTGTTTGAGTTCCTTGTAGATGCTGGATATTAGTCCTTTGTTGGGTGTATAGATTGTGAAGATTTTCTCCCACTCTCTGGTTTATCTGTTTACTCTACTAATTATTTCTTTTGCTCTGCAAAAGCTTTTTAGTTTAATAAAGTCTCATCTATCTTTGTTTTTGTGTTCTTGGTCATGAAGTCTTTGCTTAAGCCAAGGTCTAGAAAGGTTTTTCCAAAATTATCTTCTAGAATTTTTATGATTTCAGATCTTAGATTTAAGTCTTTTATCCATCTTGTGTTGATTTTTGTATAAGGTTAGAGAGGAGGATCCAGTTTCATCCTGCTACATGTGGCTTGCCAATTATCCCAGCACCATTTGTTGAATAGGGTGTCCTTTCCCCACTTTATGTTTTTGTTTGCTTTGTCAAAGATCAGTTGAATGTAAGTATTTGGCTTTATTTCTGGGTTCTCTATTCTGTTCTGTTGGTCTATACATCTGTTTTTATACCAGTACCATGGTGTTTTGGTAACTATGGCCTTATAATATACTTTGAAGTTGGGTAATGTGATGCCTGCAGATTTATTCCTTTTGCTCAGTCTTGCATTGGCTATGTGGGCTGTTTTTGGGTCTCATATTAATTTTAGGATTTTTTTTCTATTTCTATGAATAATGATGGTGGTATTTTGATGAGAATAACATTGAATTTGTAGATTGCTTGTGGCAGGATGGTCATTTTCCCAATATTTATTCTACCTATTCATGAGCATGGGGTGTGTTTCAATTTGTGTCATCTATCATTTCTTTCAGCAGTGTTTTGAAGTTTTTCTTGTAGAGGTCTTTCATCTCCTTTGTCATGTATATTCCTAAGTGGTTTTTTTTTTTTTTTTGCAGCTATTGAAAAGGCGGTTGAGTTCTTGATTCGATTATCACCTTGGTCACTGTTGGTGTATAGCAGGGCTACTGATTTGTGTATATTAATTTTGTATCCTGAAACTTTGCTGAATTCATTTACCAGTTCTAGAAACTTTTTGGATGTCTTTAGGGTTTTCTGGGTATATGAACATGTCATCAGCAAACAGTGACAGTCTGACTTCCTCTTTACTGATTTGAATGCCTTTTATCGCTTTCTCTTGTCCAATCGCTCTGGCTAGGACTTTCAGTACTATATTGAATATAAGTGGCAAAAGTGGGCATCCTTGTCTTATTTCAGTTCTCAGGGGGTATGCTTTCAACTTTTCCTTGTTCAGTATAAAGTTGGTTTTGGGTTTGTTATAGATGGCTTTTATCAGCTTACATCATGTGTCTTCTATGTGGATTTTACTGAGGGTTTTATTTATAAAGGGATGCTGGATTTCATCAAATGTCTTTTTCTGCATTTATTGAGATGATCGTGTGATTTTTTGTTTTTAATTCTGTTATGTGGTGCATCACATTTATTGACTTGTGAATGTTAAACCATCCCTGATGCAAACCTACTTGGTGATTGGTGGATTATCTTTTTGATATGCAGTTGCATTCAGTTAGCTAATATTTTGTTGAGGATTTTGGCATTTATGTTGATCAGGGACATTGGTCTGTAGTTTTCTTGAAGCTCCTTTTTTAAGTTCATAATTATTCTTACAGCCATTTGTCCTGCTATTTTTTCAATCCACCTTTTAAAAAGTAAAATGTAAATTAAAAAGTATTGGAAACTGAAAAATAAACATTTTAAATATCATCTCTAGTTAAAAATATTGTTAGAGATTTTAAAAGTTGGACTACATGAAACTGCCATTTTTGTAGTTCAAAAACAATCATGTATCAGCAATTTCATGTTTCACTTAATGCAAACCAGGTATTACAGACGTTCACAGGAGAAACTGATTACATCCTACTGTGTGAGAAGATATCTTGATTCTCTAATGTGGTGGTCTTCAAACTTCAGCCTATATCATCAGGCCCAGAAGGCTTGTTAAGACACAGCTTACAATAGGGATGGAATGGGGCCCAAGAATTTCCATTTCTAATAAAGTTCCCAACTGTCCCTGCAGCTAGTGCTGGAATCACTTTGAGAACACAGGGAGCCTAGCTGCTTGACTTCTTCCTTGCAGAAAGTGTTGTTGTTTTTATTATATTGCTCTTATAAGCCAGTAAGGAAGAAGAGTCTCTCAATTTAAAAAATTGCAACGATGCTAAACCAGAAAATGGCAAAAGTAAAATATAAATGTACATGTAATATAACAATTCAAAATAATTAGTTATCAAAGACATGTAAATTGAAGAAACAAACTACCCCTTTTGAATACTCAGTAGTCAAGATTGGAAAATATTAGTAGGATTTGATGTTTAAAAAGGTAGAAACAAATAGATGCTCTCATACATTGCTAGTGGAATTATAAATTGCTCAAACCTTTCTGAAAGATAATTTGGGAACATATATCAAGCACAATACTTATGCTCTTTGCTCAGATAATTCTACTTCTAGAAATCAATGCTAACATTCTCATCAGTCATACACTAAAATTTATATACAAGTGTTCATTAAAGCACTATGTATAATAAAAAGTTGGATTAACTAACCTAAGGATTCAACACAAGAGCCACAGGATTGAACACTATTAACCATTATGAAAAGTTCTTAAGGATTATTGTATAATAAAATGAATAAAGCTGGAAAAAGCACTATAGAGAAAGCAAAGATCCATTTCATGTGTAAATATACACACATGCAATACATGTACACACAGATGTATAGAAAAATACTGAAAGGGATTTGAACTAGAATATTAGTCACAGTTACATCTTGCCAGTGAGATTATAGGGGATTTTTCTTCTTATTTCACATACATTTCTGCATTTCCCCAAATTCTCCATAATGAATTTTGTGAGGAGTGGTAAACTGGTTCCAGGACTCCATAGCTGCATAGGTTCATTGCTTAATTTTCTGATTAAAATATTTTTACTAGCAATTGCACTCCTAGGAATATGATCTATCAAAATAATCAAATGTGCATGTAGAGTTTTATGTACTGGGAATGCTGATTGCAACAATATAACAAAATTTACAACCTTACTAAATGTTATCAGTTGAGAAATGGTTAAATAAATTGTGGTTTATCCATAATATAGAATTCTAAGAAGCCATTTGAAAGAACATGCTGTTGAAAATTAATGACCTGGAGAAATGGTCATTGTCTAATGTTAAGTGCAAAAAGCAAAACAGAAGCTATGTATGCAATATAATCCCACTTTAAAAATATATAAATATGCAAAAAAAGATGGGAGGAGTATATCCACATATAAAGCGCATTTATCTTATTAAGGCTGACTTTTAGTAGTCTTAGAATTTTTAAATAAACATAATATTCCCCAAAATTAGCAAAAAGATATATTTAAAAATAAGACTATCAGCTTTTCCACTATCAAAGTTCCTTTTCTAAGGTCATAATGTTCTCACAGCCATTTGTGCTGCCTTTTTAAAATCCACCATTTATAAAGTAAAATGTGAATAAAAAAGAATGATTCATTGAAAAATAAAAAGAGAAGTGCATAAAATGTTTAAAAACAAGGAGCCCTTGTTTATCTGACTGAGGATAATAACCCAAGCATCACTTTCCCAAAAGCATTTGTTTCATAAATATCTTCTGGAGGTGTGGAAACTGGGGTTCCTGGGGGTTTCAGTCACTAGTTCTAGCCAGAAATTCAGAGACACAAAGCTCCTGAATTTACATTAAAAATCCACTTCTTAGTTGTAGACCTGCACATTTCTAGCTGTAGTAATTCTGGAAAGCAGCAGCCGGTAAACACTAAAAGGAGCTTAACTGCAAGCAAAATGGGAACAGAGAAGGTGGTAGCAACCTGCTTCTAGGTAATCAGTCCGTGTCTAATATAGCCGGTATCCTTTCCTTTAGTTAACTCCTCCTTTCTACCACTCATAATTTTCTTGGAACTGGCAATCCCAGGACCTTTCCCCAGGTAAACCCAAAGACACTTGGCCCAAGATAGGTCAATCAGACTTTTCTCTCCTAGAACATAACAAAATTAAAACTGGGTAGTTTGATAAAATGGCCTAAAGTTACATTCTGTGATTTGCTATTACTCAGTTTTCAAGATTTGCTCCTGTTCTTTGTCTATCTGAGTGCTGATTATTTAATTCTTCCTTCAGTTTTGTAAGTTACTCAGTCTCTTTCCAATAAAGTCATCATTTTTAATTGTCAGTGAACATTTCTGTTGTTTACAACCCAGGAATGCCACCAGAAGTATGGTGGAAATTCAAACGATATATAGGGAAGGAAGAATAGGATTAGGGAAGGGGAAGACCATGTATTGATCTGGTCATGTTTGTCACATGCATCTGTTAGGATATCAGAGGGTATATGTCTGTTTATGTCCCTTAAAGAGTTATTGTGAGAATTGGCTTCTCCTACTTGGTCCATTCTTGAAGCTTCAGCCATGCTGACATTCTTCCTTTTCCTCAAAAGGACCAGATTATTCTTGTCTTTTGTGTGGCCTTAGTAAGTGTTACTGTCATAATCACGACAACCCTTAAACTAACAAAGTACAACTTATTTTGAATATCCTCATTAACTGTCATTTCCTTTGAGAAAGCTTCTGTGTCCACAAAGACAAAGAAAGGTCAGGCCCTTGACACTTCTTGAGAGCATTAAAAGTAACTATAGTTAAATAATTTGCTTTATGGTTAGGTATGAAATGTTTGACCAATAGCTCCATGGCTGTATAGAACCATGCCTGTCTTACCTATACTGATGTCATGCCCATCAACATACATCCAATTCCTAAGAGCCTTATATCTAGTTAATAGTTAAAGATCTGTTGAAGGAGCAAATGGTCCAATAAAATATGTACGTGAAAACCTTTGGGAAAAAAATGAGGATAAAAACATAAGGTGATACAGAGTTCCACCATCCATAATGAGAGCATTTATGTTATTTATCTTCTTAGTGTTACCACATTCCCTGTACATCACTGTGGGTCACTGAATGTCAGCAAGCTTAATTGCACTTCCTTTTGAGGACTGATTTGGAAGAGAAGGGTTCAAAAGTGCAGAATGATGGTTGGGAGTGTCTTCATGGATAATTAGCAGAGCCTTGATGTAGTTTAAGGCCTTATCTTAGTCCATTGGCACTTCTATAATAAAAATAACATAAACTTGGTGTCTTATAAATAATAAACAGATTTCTCACAGTTTGGAAGGCTGAAGTCCAAGATCTAGGAACCAGCAGATTCAGCATCTGGTGAGGCCCCACTTTCTCATAGATGGCCATCTTCTCGCCGTAACTGCACATATTGAAAGAGGCTAGAAGTCTCTCTAAGATTTCATGTATAAGGGCACTAATCTTATTCATGAAGGCACCACCTCAGGGTTGTATCACCTCCCAAAGACCACACATTCAAAAAGACTCATAATTGGGTATTAGGTTCCAACATATGACTTTTTGTGGGAACCGAGACATTCACACCACAGCAGGCTTGCCACCCTGAAGACATTCTAAATAATACAAGATCATGTTTAAAACAGTGTATTTTCTAAACAAATGCAACCTCAAGACAAGTAGCTGTCCCTGCAACTAGATTTTCAACCCAGTCCCTCTTATATAGAAACTCCAGAGATAGCACTCTTGTTGAAGCTTATTCAATCTGATTTAGCTGCTGCTATAGATAAGTAGTCAGGACAACATGTGCCATGGCAAATAGTGACTCAACCAAAATGGATAATGGAGAATTAATGTCTGATTTGGAGTGTTTATCACCTGAACTGCAAGAGAATTATATTAACATATGCAGTAGAAGGAAAAAGAATATTCTACAAAGGAAACAAAATAATTCAAGACACATCTTGCACAATGGCTGTATTATTCTCCATTTTAGTTATGCCACTAGAAAGGTGATAGCAGTATTTTCTTTACAACAATGATACAGTTTTATGTTTTATGATAAAAATAGCTCATTCCTTTTTGACTTGTCTTTTGAGGCCTTTATTTACAAGCTCTGTGAGGGGAGCTTGAAATTATATAAAAGTTGTGAGTGGGAAAAAATGAGCACAAGTATTCCTTTGAAATGTTCTTAATAAATTTTTTAATTAATTTCCAAGATGATAGGTCTCAGAAATCAATTTAAACTATTTAACTCACCATGCAAGAATGAAATTATTTTTTTTTAAAGAGGCAAGCTGAAAATTTTTGAAGGCTATGTGCAGAAAGCCTTTAGCAGACAGCAGGAAGGAAAACTGCAGGCTTATAATGGGATTAGGAGGGTTTTTTTCGCTGGGAAAAGTGCTCACTGAAGAGTGCTAAGAGGTCCAATTAAAAACACTATTATACTCTTATGAGCAAAAATTCATCCTAAGAGTTGTAACCAGCCCATACTAGATGATCCTAACCTGGTTTGGGCTATTATTTTTTAACGTATCTTTAGTCCCATTAAAGGAGTTTACATTGTAGATACTAGACTATATCTCTTCTGTTTCAAAACTGGTCTATTCAGGATTTATTTATTGTACACAAATAAACACCAACTATTTTTTCCCATCAACTCCTTCAATAAAGAGAATGTGTTTTGTCGAATTATGTTTTAGGCTTTTGGAATGAGCACAAAAGAGTAGAGTCATAGAGAAAATCTGTAAATTTTTCAAGAGAGTAAGAAAGCCTTGACATGTTTTATGCAAGTGTAACCAATGCCAAATGTTCTTGCTAGGTATCCACTTGGAATATGGGGGCAAAGATTCTTCCAAACCCATCTTTCCATTTCCAGCTGTAACGCTGGGTAGAAAGTGTACATTTAACAATTATTTGGATTATTTTATTAGAGGTTGGTTCTTCCTAGCAGTTCTGTATCCAGTTGTTGCATCAGCAAAGCAAGAGTGAAACAGTACTTCTAGGCTAGGTATCTTTTTAATTCAATTCAATTCAATTCAATTCAATTCAACTATACCTTGCAACCACTTATTGACTCTTTCTCTAACCTAAACTGGGTTAGTATATGTTAAATAAGACCAAGAATCATACTACTCATGCTGTCTCTTGTTCCTTTAATAACTCATCTGTCCTTCCTTGAGTGGCAGAGAAGTAAAGGATCATCTAATTGAGCATATAGATGGATCTCTCTCTCTCTCTCTCTCTCTCTCCAGATACATATACACCCATATATATGTGTGTGTGTATATATATATATATGCTTTTCTATTTTCCTGCTTAAATATCTAAGTAGCTATTATACATGTACCTTTTGATCCATCTATCTATTTTAGAAGAATTTTATTTAAAAAATCTTCAGAAGAAAGTTGTTAAAATAAATGTATAGCTTATTTCCTCACCTACACACATTTGCACACTCATTCCACTCACACTCACATGCACACTCACACACTTTATTTTTTCCTTAGTTGAATCAGCCACCACAGCTGCCAGTGCCTCAGGGGCTTTAAACATCAATCAGTTTCACAGCTGGAGGCAGAGTGATCTACAGCAATAAAGCTTAAAGTGCTTCCTTTTCTGATATAATTTGATTCTTCCATTAGAGCACACATTCTTTTTTTTTAAGCCAAAGCAAATGTTCTCTGTCCATACCAAGGCAAATAAATAGTTACCTTAAAGAGGCAGAAGGTATTACTCACTAGTTAGGATGCTAGATGGAGAAAATCTATCCAATAATCCTTACTTCTGCACTGCTGAGTTTTTCACTTTTATCTCTCAGATTTGCATCTCACCTACTTCCCTAGGGCTGCTAGTGATCTTGGATCTGTTAGACTGGGGATGAATTCTGGTAGCTATAATAAATCAGACTATAGTGCCTTTATTAATATGTTCTTGGGTTTCTAATACAATGGAATTCAATGGAACAGAGAAAGATGCTATGACAATCACTGTCATATATTTTCACTGGACCCACGATGTTTGTCTTAAAGCTTCTTCATCCGCTAGAAGTTTTAAATTATCTTAAATATGACATCATTGTTTCTCTGACACGCTCACTGTAATTGTTATTCTTGACTTTTGAAGTTATTTGTTAAGGAGTACTAGGTAAGGTAGAAAGTGATTCCAAGTAACCTTGATAACAATAGTTGCAAAGAATGTGCTGTTGTCAATAAAGATGTGCATACAAAGATTAAGAATGAGAGTGAGTCAGAATCCATTTGTGAAATATGGCATTATGCTTTTGTCCCTATCAAATAAACCCGGTTGGAATACTTGTTTGTTTGTCTTTCAAAAAGGACAGGGTTTTGGCAACAGAAATCCAGATATTTTTAAACTAAATGAGCAATCACATCCTAACCTGAAGTTTGCCAGCCCAGTTTATCTGCTGCTGTTGTCACCCCATTCCAGCTGTTGACAACACTGTGATATTTATGGTTACATTTATATTGGCTCTACTAAGGCTTCTTTCTCCTTTTTTGCATGAACCTATGAAACTAGTTTATACCAAAATTCATAATTATGGAATCTGGAATATTAAAGCTAAGAGGGTCATTAGAAGTTTCTAGCTCAGCAATATTCCTTCATCCTCTTCCCTTTTACTGTGGGAAATATGGGACTCAGGAAGTTTAAATAATCAACCCAAGGACACACAGATAATAATTTATCAAACTAGAATTTATACTGAAATTTTCTAAACCCCTATTGCAATGGACTGACTTGTATCTTTCTCAGAAACAAAGGTTGATACCTTAACTACCAATATAACTGTATTTGGACATAGAGTTTATAAAAAGATAACAAAGGTTATAAGAGTAGGGCCTTAATCTTACAGGTCTGGTGACCTTACAAGAAGAGAAAAGACACTAGAGCTCTCATCTTGAGTCAAAGGCAGCTATCTGCAAGCCAGGAAGAGGGCCCTTATTGAAAACAGAACTCTGCAGGAACCTTGATTTTGGACTTCCAGCCTCCAGAATGATAAGAAGTCAGATATCTGTGGTTTCTGTAACCTGGTATATGGCTTTTGTTAAGACAGCCAAAGCTAAGACACCTATCTTTCCATTTTTTAATCTTATGACTGAATTCTGAGTTCAAATCTTTTTAAGAGATCCAGTTCTGCCATTGCACAGAGTGGGGCATGGAAGTGTCTCTGATAATATGTGTTCAGGGCTGAGCTCACTGTCAGTGACTGTGTGCTGCCTGTGTCCACGTTACTCTGGACAGCTTCAAGAAAGGTAACCCTTAAGCTCAAGCTAAAGTTTTCATTACTTCAAATTCTCCCAGCTTTAGTATCCTTCAAAAGGGGCTAGTTTTTATTTATTTTTATTCCTTAAATGTCTAGTCCTTGGTTTAGTGCTTTCAAACTAAGTGAGCTTTACTACCACCTGGCTTTGTTTCTTTTCTTGTTATCCTGCTTCTCTCTCTTTTGCTACAGTGCTGCATTAATTTTGTCAAAATTCCCATAACCTGTTATAGAAGTTTAGAAGTATATATCATTATTTATAAAGGGCTCTTACTTGGTAAATGTCTTTGTCTCTGGGGCAGAGACAAAAAAAGAGATGGGGGGGCAGATTGTGTCCCCAGTTGAGCCAGAATAAACCCCCAGCTTTGCAATGTATCTTAGGAGAAGCAATAGTTTTTCACATTTGAAATTAAATTTTAAGAGATCTACTTGGAATTATAAATAAGTAAGATTACCAGCCAACACATTTTCTTTTGATGAGTTTTTTAATTAGCCAAGCAATTTTAGGGGAAAAAATATATTATACTCAGCCTTACTAAAATTTGACTATATTTGTCATTCTTCTGTTCAAAACCCTTCCATTGACCTTCTCTTCCTAGAGAAGGGAATCAAACTCTTAAGCCTTGTCCTAACACTCCTCAAGATTAAGCCCCTTTGTATTCTACCACTCTTACTGTGTCTCTTCTATCACATCTTGCCCTAGACAAACTGGTTGATCCTTTGTTCTTTTAAAACACAATGTGCCTTTCTATCATTTTATCATTACTTCCTAACTGAAATATCTCCTTTCTTCTCTGCCATTCAAATACATTCTACTTTTTATTCAGCATATATAAATACTCCCGCAAACAGTAATTTTTCCTTCCTTGCTACTTCTCTGTCACTTAAAGTCTATATTTGTCTTTCCTTACTTATATGTTAATTTGTCAAAGTACTTTCATATTTGTATGCCTTTTCTTCTTACAGACCAATGCTCCCTAACTGTAGGGATCCATGAGCCCTACACATTGGGTGCCAAAATGTAGAGAACCAGCCCTACATCACCCATGGGTGTCCCATGTTCGGTGGTGAGAAACGAATGAGAAAAAGACAGATTAAGAGAGATAGTGAGACCAAGGGGCCATAACTCATTACTTTGGAGGAGACAGTGAAGGCCCCAAGCTCTGATCATCCACACTGTTTATTGGTTACAGTCACTTTGATTTACAGGGTAGGGGTGGAGTAAATCAGTAAGCCAGAACTGAATCAGTGAACCAAAACTGGTGTGTCATTCTAAGGATTGATAACAGTAGTGGTTTGGGAGTTTCACAAAACAAGAACATGTGGTTATCTTTAGCATATTATCTATGTACAGCTGATGGAACATGGGCCTTACAAGGAGCCTACAAGTCTAGCTATGTCATAGTGTTACGAAGGGGTTTTTACGTCCTTGAGCACAATGTTTATGGTAACAGAGCTGAGGTCACCCTGCACTGGAACATGAGGCCTGAAGAGGCCTTCCTCCTCAGAGTCCTCCCGTTGCCTTCTGCAGTTTGTTGTTCCTTGTTTATATGTTACTCATAACCAGTTTATGCAGGCACTCTGTAAGTCCTTTCTCCTTTTCTGCTTTTCCCAACACCTAACACTCAACCCCCAGCACTTAGCACAACACAATGCCATGCACAGTCCAAATGCTTTTTGGTTTTGTTAATAGTGATTGCAATGACAATGAAGTTGCTCCACAACTACTCTTAACTACCACCACTTGCTACCGAATGTGGACTGTGCAAGTGCTTTATAGGCCACTTCATTTATTCTTTCCATAACCCTCTGAAATACATGTTTCTTGCTCTTTTACAAATATATAAAATGAAACTGAAGATGTCACATTAGACTGCTTTTTTAGATGACTAGATGATGGAGAAAAGGACTAGTACAAGTTCAGGTTAATGCCTTCTCAATGTCAGGTGTTTTGTAGACATTACATCATTTAATATTCACAACAATCCTGTGACATGGATTCATCTGAAGATGAAAAAGTCCAAACTCCAACGGGTTAAGTAACTTGCCTAAGGTCAGGCAAATTGGCAGATACCAGGTTTCCTCCTCTATCCAAATAATTACCTTTAGTAGCTGCTTTAGGGATTTGTAAACAAAAATACTACCTATATTACAATTTAATATGGTTTTACCAACATTAAATTAAATTTTTTCTTTAAATAAAAATTGTTCAAGTCCAGATTAAAGAAGTAGTTTATGGATATTTGAGAATAAATAATCTACATTGACAAATTAATGAGTACCATTCCAGCATAATTTATATGTTTTGTAAACTTCCTGAAATAAGGAACTCTTTCAGGATAATTGATTTTAGGTGGTCACTGTGAGAAGAACCCTATTAGAATGGTTGGTTTTGGGGTATGGCCCAGACCTTGGTAGGGAGCATGTTTGGAGTCTGCCTGGCTAAGCGATGGGTCTCTTCAGAGAAATACTACATTTTAAAGGGAAGATATTTTTTTCCTCTTCAGAGAATTTCAAATCTTGGCACTAAAGAGGGGGAAAAAGGTATGTCTTCTCTTTGAAATACTGGCTTTTTTTCTGAAAAGACCACCCTCTCCCCAAGCCTTGAAAACTTCAAACAGCCTGACCGAGAAGTCAGAACTCCTCTGGTTAAAGAAGCTGTTATCTTGAAAGCTGCTACAGGCTATAAGCTCTTAGAGGGTCCTGAAGCTCAGAGTCTGTTTGTATTCATTTTTAATAAGCTAAATGAAATGTGGAAAAGAATCCTGAACATGTATATAAATGCATACATATGTGTATATCCATATATGCACATATTCTTATCATTTAACAATGTAAATATATATTTAGTTAAATATGCACCTGACAAGCTAAATGTCTTCTTTTAAAAAATAAAATTCAACCAAAATGTAAATTTTATTTGAAAAATTGTGATTAGGCTTTTTTACTAAATATATTCTTGTGGCAAATTTCCTGTGAAATTTTAATTGGATTTCATACTTTTAATCTTATTTTTATGCACCTCACATTTTACTCCTCTGTAAGAATTTGACATAATATCTGTGTGTTTCTCATACCTGATATTATAGTTTAAATACATTTTAAATGCATGAATTAAAGGGCAAAATCCAAAGTTGTTGACTGGGGTGAATATTAATTTTAATACAGTGGCTCTATTTTTGGCACATTCTACACCGTAGATACTTTTCTGTCTCCTGGGTGCATGTAATTGTAGCTCTTGCTTTCTACAGAGGAAAAAGTCCTGAATTACATATATAAACCAACATATGTTATCCTATTCTCCTCTAAATGCATAAAAAGAAGAAATATCCAAAGTCTTAAATAGTAACATAATGTGTCTTTAGCTTACATCTGATACCCTTTCAACCCTACCTTACATCCCTTCTAACCACTTTCTACTCCAACTATAGCTATGGCAACCAATCTCACACGGGTGTAACCAGAAACCTGTCCTCGGCAGCATTTCCTTACTTTTTGACCTAGAGCTTCTTTCATAACTTGTACAATGCTTTTGTAAGCCAACCAAGCCATTCTGACACAATCACAAAGGAGTACAAGGCATCAGTCCCCTACAGGGTGACCCTTGACAGATGACAGATGTGATCCAGTAGATGAATACACCCGTCTTGCATCCTTCAGGTAAACAAAGCATAGTTACATCTTATATACTCAGAGGTCCTGCAAAACAGAGCCCCAGTTGCCAGTTGTTCCCAGTTGTTATCAAGCTAGTGAGTAGCTTAATGACATATCCTTGGATTGACTTTTTCTCCTTCTGGATGTCATTCTATGCCAGTTCTCAACCATGGGTTACTTTGCTCCTCTCTTCCAGCCTCTGGGGATATTTGGCAATGTCAGGAGACATTTTTGGTTGTCACAGTTTGGAAGAGGGGTCTACTGGCATCTAGTGGGTAGAGGCCAGGGATGATGCAAAGTATTCTACAATATATGACACAGCTCCCACAACAAATTGAGCTGTTAACTGTGCCTGAGTATAGACTAACAGCCCAGTTTGCTTTCTTTAGGTTTGTCAAGAAAAATTTCACTTGCTCTTTTAATTTGATGCAAACAGGTTTGCAGGGAAGAGCTAAATTAAAGTCTAATGACACTTAGAAAAAAAGAATCTGAAAATCAGCAATTTAAGTTCAGCCTGAATGAGTTTGAAAGTAATTGGGTCTGGACAGTGATTAAGTTAAAGTTTACATAATGCTTTCCATGAAACAAGGCTCTTCTTTTTCTAGATGACAACTCCAGCTTTACTGTTTTTTCCTCATTGGACTGTGCATTCTTTGGAGGCAGGATCTTGTTTCATCTTTGAATTTCTCACAGCTTTCAGTTTGTCTCTGCCCAACAAATGTTCAAATGGTTATTGAATTTGTGGCAGATGAAGATTGTGCTCTGGTCCCTTGAATCCTAGTGTGCTGCTATTTCCAAGGAATGTGGATGTAATCTAAGAATGGTCAATTAGGCAAGCCAATTATTTTATAGCCATTTTAAAGTTGCATTCTTTTGTTATCCCTAAGTATGTATTTTCCATTTTCTATTATTTTGAAGTGTTGGAAAAAATAATTTCAATCAACTTTTCAGATTGAATATTATCATCAGGTCACACCTTAAGGAAAGTATATCAAAGCCCACTAAGCTTGTTTCTACTTCTCAAGAAACAACAAAATGACCTCTCCTAAGGGATTTAGTTCATTTCAAATATGGGTTAAATCTTCTCTGAATTATTTTAAACCCTCTAAATCTAGAAAATTGGTCCAGTGAAAGGAAAAAATGTCACAAGGATTAAGATCTTCCAGTTATACCCTGTGTCATTCAATGACATCTTAAAAGTTCAATGAAATTAAGGAAAGAAAACCCTGGTCACTTCTTGTTAAATTTGAGTTGATATTTGAGAGAATGTGTAGTTCAACTAAGCCAAGTCCCTCATTTCAGGAGTCAGAACATTTAACACTGGGAGATGTTGGTCAAGGGTTATAAAGTTTTAGTTAACATGATAAATAATTCTGAAGATCTAGTTTACAGCATGGTGACCATAATTGGCAATAATGCATTGTGTGCTGAAAATTGCTCAGAGAATGGATCTTAAATGTTTTAACCACACACTTCACAAACTATAACTATGTGAGGTGATGGATATGTTAATTAGCTTCAGTGTGGTAATCATTTCACAATACATACATATTTCAAAGCATTACACTGTACACCATAAAAGACATTTTATTTGTCAATTAAACATCAATAATAAATGTTTTAAATTAATACAAATTAAATAAAAACACTTAACTTCTCTATGGGCAGATATAGAAGAGCCTTCATTGGTTGTTAGTAGCTTGCATTGCTTGCTCTAAGCCAAATCTTTCTTATGTAATTATGTAGTAGTGGCATGGCTGACTTCCACTTCCACTTCCACTTGTATCTTCTAGAGAGCTAATCATCACATTACTGTTAGACATAGCATGCAGGTGGACTAGGAGAACAAGAACACAGGTTTCATGCTTACAAATGCACCTTCTCAAAGAAGAAGTATGATATGTAACCTTGAGAAAACTTCTGACTTTAATTCTGTGCCACAACCCTATGACCTTGACGACCTTCTCGGCCTTCTCTTTAGCAAGGAGGGACCATAATGCAATATTCACTCTCCTAAGACATTAGCAGGTGTTTAAAGGATCAATATTTCAAAAGCAACCTAGGGAGAAAAAAATGACTTGGAAACATGTAATAGTTTTATTAATTCACCTTCTTTTTAATAAATCATTAAAATTAAGCTTAGGGCAACCTACCTGTTGTGGATTCTTGCTTCAAGCTCTCTCTATGCTTACCACCGTGAACCTGAAACCTTGTTGAGAATGACTGTGAATCTATAGTTTTAAGGTTCATTAATCAGACTCCCTGCTGCATATGCTTTCTGATGTGCTATGATGCTGAATGAGATTCCCATACTTATGCAAAATATTAGCAGAACTTTTTTTTATTAAAGATGTGGTATATTAATCTTAATAAATCATAGTTTGTCGGGGTATTTCTGACTGCTTCTCAAGTAAAATGGGGCTTGACTGTGCAGTAACTGTGTTTATGTCATGCTTGAATTGTTTAAGGTGAGGCTTTGAGTAGTTTTATTGCTTTTGTTTATATAGGTAAACCCAATCTGCACATTTGAAATGATTGATGAACTGCAGCCCCACTTGGAGTGTTTGTCATCACTCATGTGCTGAAGTGACATTTCTTTATGTATTTTGGCATAAACATATGCAACTACTGGCAAAGCATTTGACCCCAGAGTCTGACTATTTGTCATTCTAATCTTTTTTTGCCCAAAGTCAGGCAAGTTACTGTATATTCTCTCTTCACACACGTTGCTAATTATTCAACAGACAGTAAAATAGTCTTTTGACTGGGATTGCATAAATTGCTGAATGTGTGATCTTCATTTCTCCAGCCAGGCAGCTAGGTACTATGTAGTAAAATAAATAAAGTTGAGATCCATGTAAATGTCAACGAAGACAGCCATATTGAACTACAATAGCTTTTCAGGACAATCTGCAGCTTTTATCAAAGAAAAAAAAAAGAAAACTCCATGACTGTGAGATTTGGAAAATCAAATGTAGTCCAAGATTAACCAAAATTCATTAAGTACAACTACCTTAGAATATAATTTTCCTATAATGGGTCTTTGCTGAAAAGCAAGTAACCGATAACTCATATCATGTGGACAGAGATAAATGAAAGTCTTCCTAACCTCCAGGCTCGGAGTTCAAACTCTATGTTGTGCTGTTTGAAAACTTCTGATTATTTATTGGTGAAAGTGTCAGAAAAATAATTAAAGTGCAAAGTAATTTTCTGAGGAAAGCAGTCACACCTCATTCAGAGAATTTGCCTATGGTTGCATTCCTGTGAGGCCTGAATGAGCCACACACACACACACACACACACACACACACACACACACACACAGATGATAGGAGAAATGAAAATAAATGACATCATTATTACCTGGTTCATGGAATGTAATGAAGAGGCAAATGTTTAAAGGTTCATTGAAAAATCAGAGCTGACAATTCTAGATAGAATACAGAACATTGTTCTTAGGATACACTTTAATGAGAAATTAGGTAACTGGCTCATTTTTATGATACAAAATATTTTGCTTACAATCATTAAATTTTAAGTTAACTACTCAAATGTGGGATAGTTGACAAGGAGATACCAGGTGAGCGAAGAGATTTCAGGTCTTTATCTGCGGTAGGCACCACGAAGTAGTGTGATGCTCAGGGGGAAAGTTTTCATTCTCTCTCTTTAGTAATCACACTGACACACTGGGGTTAAAGGATAGCAGCCATTGTGTTAGTGTCAAAAAATGAGCATGAGGTCATAATAAATCCTTATAAATATAACTATATACATATCATGTACTGGGTTTTTCTTTACATGTTAATTAAGTGTTAGTGTGAAATTTCCAGTTCTGGAAGGTAGTGTAGGAATTCGTTTTTTACTTTGCCTTTGTTTTCAGAGTACTTTTTAAAAACTGTATTATACCATATTATTGTTCAAAGTATTTGCTGCCTTCTCCTGGCGATGGATTATACTTCCCCTTGGTTTCAGATTTAGTCATGTAACTGGAAGTGCTCCTCTGAGCAAAAAGATCATACATCAGGAGTGGCCACATGAAATTTTTTTTTTTTTTTTTTTTTTTTGGCCAATGAAAGGTGCACAGAAAGGCTCATGACACATCTAAACAATTTAAAGACCATTCTGTAGTTTCCCCACATGATTGTCCCTCTGCTGTAAGTCTAGCAATTTTCCAGGAAAGGGATACTCCATCAGCCTGGCTCCCAGAGTAAAGAAGGGAAGCAGAGCCACAATTGATTCACAATGGACATGTAACAGGAACATGAAAGAAATTTTAAGCTACCAAGCATTGGGGCTCATTTATTATCACAAGTTAACATAGTTTATGTTGATAGGTATCCTAAGAATTTGGCAATCTTTTGAAAATCAGAACATTTGTGGAAATTTTCACCAGAGACTCCTCACGTTTCTTCCTCTGTCAATTACACTAAGTTAAGTAGATAATTATTAAATATCTAACACTCTGCTAGGTGGTGTCAAGAAGTACCAATAAGCATACACCATAATCATGACCTTCAAGCCCTTAGTCTTTGTTTATAGTGTCTACTAGAGAAAATATTTCTTTTATGCTTGAGACATAGTTATCAAAATGATGCACACATTTACATAAGTGTGCAAATTATAATTATTATAATCTGATTTCCAGAAGTCACAAAGAATAGTCTAATTAGTTCATGTTTTCACCTCTAACACACCCATTACATTAGATGTACCTTCAGAGTAAGGCCACATTTATGCAGACTAGTTGAAGCTAAACTCCATGCTGTGCATTTTTGCATTTTACCTCATGTAAGCTTAACCACTTCCCTGTGAAGTGTATGTTATAATCCAGATGTTACAAATGAGCCCCACCTGAGGCCCAGGACTTAGAAGCAGTGACTGGGAAATCCACCCTGCATCTACTGGTGCTCTACTGGGCCAGGTCTCTTTCTTGTACATCAACTTGATACAGAGCATGAGTGTTTCACAGTCATGTGCTGGGAACTGCAGTACATTGGGGCCTATGAGAACGGAGCTACAGTCTTTTTTTCAGGCACTCCAAAGCTGTGTCCCTTTGATTCTCTCTGGCATTTTTTTTCAATTATCAGCGTGGTATTTGGACTGTGCATTTCAAAGTATTTCTTTGTGACTTTTTCTGATAGTAGGCACCCGCAAAGTGCCATTCTCTCCATTTCCTGCTTCCTGTCAGGGATGATAGACCCAATGCTAATGAGGAATCGTATCTGAGGAATGTTAGACCAAGGAGCTATGGTTCCATTTTCCTTTAAAATCTTGTGCTTATGCATCAATATCTTCTTGACCTCTTGGCCTCATTTCTCTTAAACCTCACATTTATAGCTTGTATTAATTTGCATGGTTGCACTGACATAATGAGGAAAATAATTAGAGTCCAAAATATTATGAATCAGAGTATTCACATCAATAGAACTAATGCATTAGGGAGTAAGAAGGAAGATTATAGACCAAAGAACACTGTTGCAATACACTTCATGGTACTACAGATCAAAAGCGGACATGCCATTTTGTTCAGTATCAGACAAAACATTAAAATATCTTTTTTGTTGTTTTGGCTCAACAGCATTGAAGATATAGCAGTAAGAATATGGTATGTAGTATGGAATCAAGTCTAATGTTTTATGAAAAAACAATAACTACAGTGTCATTCCTTTGTAATTATACGCTGGGCATACCAAAGAAATATGAGGCCTAGTGTCAGCAAGCCATCTTTATCAAAGTGACCAAGTTCCTTTAGCCCTTTCTTTTGGTCTTGTCATTTGTTACTCTCCCCATTTTATTGGTTCTATACTGTGATCATGTTATCTGTATTATCTGAACTTCTTTCTGTGTTCTTGTAATGTATACCCTATTACATAAGATAAGCTGGCACTCACCTTATTATTAAAAAGGAATAGTAGTTTTTTAATAACTGTACATACATTAGTGTGTATGACAACTTTGAATGCAACTTAAGTTACCTAGGTTTATTTGCTGAGTATATGCAATTAAAAAATTCTAATACTTGAATAAACATATTTATGTTTCAATACATGTGTTTACATTCTACAAAACATGTGTTGAAGGCCTACCTTATACCAGGTTTTTTTTAGGAGTTGTAGACAGACAATTAACAAAACACCTCTGTTTCATAAAGCTGATATTCAAATGGGGAAAACTGACAACAAACAAGAAAAAAGATATTTAAATTTTTTTAAACTAGCAATTGATAATTTCTAGAAAAAGTTAAAAAGAGTAAAGGAATAGGAAACACAGATGCCATTTTAAATAAAGTGGTCAGAGAAAGGCTTTCTTAGGATGGGCTTTCTTTCAAAAGAAATTTGTAACTGAAGTAATGATGACAAATGAGGATTAAAATGAACATTGATGATTAGACTAAGGGTTCCTTCTTAGAGGAATTAAGGTTTTCTTCTGTCTTTACTCTTTCTGCCTTCTCCTCTCCCTTCTTTTATTTCTCCAATTATATTCTTATATATAAAATGCTAACCTTTATTTTATTGGGTCTTCATTACTAACAAAAAATCATTCAGATAATGATAGCCTCTCTTCAAAGATTAGAGTCACCTTACACTCTACCATTTATATTGGGGATTTTTGTCAGATAACCTCTCAGAATTAATAATTGTTTTGCCAGCAGACAGTCAGTTTTACATATTTTTTCCTTCTATTAAGAGAAGCTTCGTTCTTTTATTTAGAGACAATTTATCAGCCAGAATTTCCTCTAAATTACTAAGCCAATTCAGGTGACATGAAATAATTTATTCTTTAAGATAAACATGGAGAGAAAAATCAGAAAGAAATTGACAGCCTAGTGAGACAAAAAAAGGCATATTCATTAAAGAAAACCTTTTTAAGAAAAACTTGCAACATTACTTCTTTGAAAATCTACTTCTCTGTCACAGCTATGTGGCTACACATATAGCTAAAGCTACCTGCAGTGACACAATCCTGGGGCAGATACACAAAGCTATGCTTTAAGTCCACATTTCTTTTCATCCTAAAGCTGGAACAAGAAGGAGGTAGGGAGATACCTGCCAAAGGTGGGGAGGCAGTGAGTTTCTATCCTGGCTTGGTTCTGTCTGGTTAGATGAGCTTGGGCACATTGCTAGACACAGTGACTCAATTTCTTCAAATGTAAATGGAGATAATAATGCTTACCTCATGGGGTTTTTATAAGGATTATGTAAGATAAATGTGCATAAAAACCACACCATGGTGCCTGGCATGTGGTCAGCACTCAGTAATTATGAGGTCTAATTATTAGTATGCCCTATTTTCTCTTTCCTTTTTATTCATTTTCTGCATGCATATGGAAGTATTGCTAAAAGACATTAAATAGATGAAAAATTGGGGAAAACCAATAGACACCATGCAGTAATCATCTGTTATCCTCAAAAGGTTGAAAGTTCTAAGTTCCAATTACTATGAAGGTCTGAGCCTTGCCAATGACAGCAGTTATATAAATACTTGTCAGGTAAAATGGAAGACTAAGTCTACCTAGATGGAGGTGAACCATGCTAGATGGTTTTGCCCATTCTAGCATAGAAGAAGGTTGAACACAGAAAAAGGTTCAGATAAAACCGTAATTGTTTAGATCCCACCAAGAGAGACTTCCTGAAGATAATGATCTACAGCTATTGTGTTTTCTGACTGGCAGGAGGGGGAGAACTGTGTGCAGCTGATCTACCAGTCTTGACAGAGACTTAGTTTAGAAGGGATTAGCCCTCTGCTTTTCAAAAGGACTTCATGCTGATATTCTGTGATTTTTATTTTAGTTTTCTGAGAGATTAAAAAAATACCTAAAAAATAAATTTAAAATTATTGTTTATTTGTAAACTTATTGTAGTTTCATCCACCTAAATGTAAAATCTATGAATATATTGGCATATCTTCAGAGCCTAAAACATTGCCATAAACCTACTAAGACATTCAGTAAAAACACTGTAATTTTTGGATGAGTATATAAATAAACATATGAATGAATAGATTAATAAATAAAACAACATCCAAATGAGGAAATGTCTTTTTTTAATCTTTTTTCACACCTTGGACAGTGTCTGAAATGCAATGAATATTTAATACATTAATAAGTATTTAGAATCGTGAAGTCTTGACTAAAAAGTAGTCCTCTTTTTTCTAGGAAAAATGGTCTTTTCAACCCAGGTTGTAGCTTCAAGAAAGACACAAAAAGAGTAAAAAAAAAACCCAGAGAGATGTCACAGTCAGATTGCTCTCATCTTCAGCATATGTGCTTTGAGAGATCCTATAGGTGTATTGTTTAAACTCCCGCCAAATTAAGAAGACTTTCCTTGGAGGAGAGTACTAGATCATGAGTATTTGCTTGAAAACTACCTGTGAAGGGAAGCTCATCAAATGAACCAGCCCATTAGAAGTTTGGAAAGCTATAATTATTAAAATTTTCCTCTGGCTATGGGGTCAAAACCTGCCTCCTTCTAACTGGTACTCACAGGAGTACCCTTTGTTATCCCCCACAGGAGCCATAAAATCAGCTTTATTTTCTCTTAATTATGTAAAATAACATTCTTCCCTTTTTTTTCCTCCCCCCCCCCAGTCCTTTTGCTATCTGCTATTCAGAGAAAATGTGTCTGATTATTCATATTCCACAGTAGAATGTAATGTATGTGGTCCAGGCATGGTGGCCCAGGCCTGTAATCCCATCACTGTGGGAAGCTGAGGCAGGTAGATTGCTTGAGCCCAGTAGTTCGACTCCAGTCTGAACAAGATGGCAAAATCCCATCTCTACAAAAAATTAGCCTGGTGTGGTGGCATACACCTGTAGTCCCAGCTACTCGGGAGGCTGTGGTAAGAGGATGGCTTGATCCAGGAAGGTAGAGTTTTAAGTGAGCTATGATTGTGCAACTGTACTCCAGCCTGGGTGACAAAGCCAGCCCTGTCACACACACACACAAAAAGAGTATAATGTATGTGAGCCATTTACAATAATGTAGGAAATAATAAAAGAATATTCAAACTGTCATATTTTCACTTGTATTATTTCAAATGAAGTCTCACCATCAAAATATGAAGAAGCCTTTATTAGGCCATTTTAAGGATTAGGAAACCAAAGCACAGAGAAGTAAAATGCTATAGAAAGTGAAGCTGGAATTTGAAACCAGATATAGTTAACTTGAAAAAAATATATGTTCTGTCTTATCCAGATACAATATGGGGTGTCTTTCTGTAAATTTTGGTTAAAAATAATGAATTTTCTGAGAATAAAGGTAACCTTATATTCTCCCATGATAAGGAATTTGTTTCAGAGTGAACCAGCCCCAGTGGTTTGTGGCATGAGTGTTAAAGGTTTTGGATGGAGTTAAGTGTCACTATCATGAGCAAGGTAGCTGAGAAGTGACAGGAGTATGTGCAGGACAAGGCAGAAGTTGCCTGGCAGACTATCTTAATTGGGTTCCAACAGTTCTATAAAAATTTGGGAAGTACAGAACATTCAGACAGACAAGTCCACTCCCAAGGGCATTGACTAAGTATGAAGATATCACATAGCTGCCATAGTTCTCAGCAGCCTGAGCCTGGAGTCTGAGAATTCAGCATTAACAAGGCAGATATTTACAAGCATTTGATGATCTATTTGCCTATTATGTATAAACTTTCATACTTTTAAAAACAATTTAAGTGTTTTAGCTTGCAAAATACAGATAGAAGAAAAACATTAAAATAAAGATAAACGATTTTGTCAAGCAATGAAAGAGGGAATATAATTATATCAGAAACAATGAATTACAGTTGGGCTCTGCAATTGTGCATCACAGTTAACTCTGAGCTTCCTGACAGCCAAGAAAAAATTAGTGAACAAGAAGCAATTTGTATGCCTGAGTCTAGAACACAGGTTGTTACCATATTGCTTTTCCTCCTCTCCTGAAACACACAAGAGGAAAAGCAACAGTGTCTTCAATATAGCTTGTTCTAGACTGAGCTGAAAATTGCAGACTGACCCCCTGGTAATCTTTTATAAGGACTGATACACTGATGATATCCATCTGTGAGGAAAACATATGTATATTGTCTAATATGAATTTGTTATTCAGTGAATTAATCAACAGGTATTTTTTGAAACTCAGATAAGTGCCAGGCAAAATTCCTCTCTCTTTACAGTACAGAGTCTATGTGAAGAATGCTTGATTGTCTCCCAAACCATGGGTAGAAATCAGGGGTTTTCAAAGTGTTTTCATTAGAGAATTTCTCCTGAAAAATGCACTGCACATACCACACCCAGAAACCCAGATATGATGTAGCAGTAAGGAACACAGAGGCTTTTGGTCTCCTGGGGCCTTCATTCTGGTGGTATTTTCATATTCATGCCATGGCAGTAGAGAAACAAGAATGATTAGGTGTTCAGGCTCTGAAATGCACTTACACTCAAATCTTAAGTCTCTCTTTTCTATTTGTGTACCTTTGACCATTAAACAAAACTAATCCAGGCCTTGATTCTGATTTCTCTTAGTAATAAGGGAGATAATTCATAAGGTCATTGTAAGGATCAAATATGATAATGAAACAATGCTGGACACAAAGTAGGTGCTCAATACATTTTGTTACAGATGAAGAAACTGTAGAATTCATGAAGGCAAAATGATTGTCTTAAGATACATAGCTAACAAATGATAGAACTTAGATTCATGTCCAAACAGCATGTCCCAGAATCCTGTGTTCTTCACCATTATGCAATGCAAGACAGGATCACAGAGAGTCTGAGCCAGATCTCAAAGTCTGTGGAATGACAGCCTAAAAAAAATGAGCTTAACAAAGAGTCACTGAAGATTGGAGGGCCATATGTGAAATGACCAAAATGTTATAGGATGATTGATCTTATGGCACTATGAAGAATTATTGAAAGGACAATTAAAAATAACAGAGGTTTTTGTTTATATTGATTCATATTTCAGTGTTTAATAAAAATGGAAAAAACTTGCTGCCAGAGCTCAAAAAACGGTCACAATGGTCACATCATTGACGGATTAATTTCAGTGGATCAAGGCCAACCAGAAGGAACTGGGCCTCAGAATCCAACACTCTCAAGTGTGGAACCATCTCTGCAGATCAGAAAGCAGAGGTTAACGTGACTGGTCAGGACAGTCCACTATGTGGAGGTGGGAAGTAGTTGAGCCTTTGGTGATTCTCAGCCACATAGCCATCCACTTCATAGGCTCTCTTGGGTCTCACTTCTTTCATGAGTAAAATGGGGATAATAAAGGTACCTACCTACCTCACAAAACTGCTGTGAGTTTTAAAAATAGTTAATATAAGAAAAGTGATTAGAATAGTGCCTGTTACATAGTATGAGTTCAATAAATCTCAGCTCTTGTTACTAAAATTCAGAGCTTAAGCTCTTTGGATTTCAGTTTCCACATCTGTCAAAATGGGGACCATACTTTATTTACTGAGTCCTGTACCCTGTTTTTTTCACCATAAAATTATATAGTCAGTTTGAAATTTATATTTTACATATAGCTTTTTTCCTAAAACACACCTATTATTATAACTATTGAAATCTTATAATCAATGACAGCTCAGCATCCAAGAAACAAGGAGATGCCTGTCTTGCATAGTCACTGGAGATGCAATACATGCCCCAGGGTCTAGCACACAGTAAATATTAACTTCTCTCTCTTTATTTTCTCATTTTGGTTCTAGAACATCTTTCTTTCACTCCAGGTTTATATGAGCATTTACCTATAACTTTATGTTTTTTTTTAAATCAAGTGCTCATTTGTTGTATGTCTCCTTTCAGAACCAGACAAAGATATACTGTTCCTCCTTCCTCCTTTCCTCCTCCTCCCCCAATATAATGTATTTTGGGAAATTAATTCTGAGAGGCTGGTACTTGGCCACTTCATGAAACAGTTTAGCATCACTATTAGATGTTAAACTGAGATTAAGAGCCCAGGTTTCTGATTTTGATAGAGCTTTAACACTTTCATGTATATATTTGTAATAATGAGATCAACCTAAACACTGTTTGAAAATTAAGTAATATGCTAAAGATGTAACACAGTACCTAGTATATAGTAAGCTCTCAGCAAATGATTGCTCTATTTATTGTTCATATGACGACACCAATTATGAGTTCTTATCATCTATGATCAATGAAATTATAAGCATAAAAATGCCTATATAACATATATTTTATTTTAAAATCACTGATTATTTAATATAATCCATTTTAAATTGTCTCAAAACATTATAAATTTCAATGCATAAGTTCTCATATTCTAAAGTCAGAGATACCTCTGTCCTCTAAATATTCAATTTTTAAATGTTAAAAACTCATTGTAATAAAATATAAATAAAATACATCCCCAAAATGAAATGCATACTAAACACTATTTCAAGGATGAAAATTATTACCTGATGTCACAGTCCAGAATTCTGTTAACACGATTGCCCAAAATATGAGGACATAGAACAACTAAGAAGAAATTCCATTCAATGCTAAGGGTATGTCTGAAATGCAAATTTATTTAACACAGTCTAAGGTACAAAACAAGTAAGTGGGAAACTAACAATAAAGTGGGAAACTAAGGCTAGAGTTCTCCAATTCTTATAGGAATCCAGAACAAAAATCTATATATACATTCAATGTGCACATCAAGTGTAAAATTTATCCTGATTATTAACTTTGAAATGTGGTGGGTTGGGGTGGAGGGAAGAGGTCACAAAACTGGCAGAAACCATGAGTCATCATTTCTGGAGAGAGAGAAAGGGTAAGATCAGTGTCCTGTCACCACTCACTTAAAATTACACAGAATGTCCCCCTTTGAGCTCTCTGTCAGAAACTAGTTATTAAGACAATGATTAGGTCAAATAGAAAAATTACTATAACTCCACTATGTAAAAATGTTTTTGCAAATTAATAACTAGGAATAATTATAGTCAACTTTATTACATGCTTCTTTATGTGCAAGCTCTGGTGCTAATTAAACACTTCGTATATAATCAGTCAAGAAGCCTGCCTTGTTCATCTTTATGCTCTCAGCATACAGTGTGGTGTTTGTTACATAAGAGATGTTCAATTAACATTTGTTCAATGAAAATGTAATAATGTTATCGGCATAAAGATGACATTAAAGATCATCACATTTCCTTAGTATTTTTGAAATAACTGCATATTTATAATTATTATTTATAATCTTCCAACCATTTTTCTTTTGCCTAGGTAGATGTAGCTCACGTTTGAGAAAATTGTATTGCCTAAACAATTATAAACAAACACTGAAGTGTTACTCAAATTCACATTCTTTTATATTCAAGTTCCTTTTGTATTTTAACCTTAAAAAATATTTTATCTGAATATGAATGTATTTTCTAACCATCATCTTCATGTAGGCCATTAGAATATCCCCCTTTTCCCTAACTTTAATTATCATTGAGTTTTCTGGGGGTCATTTTCATCTCTTTTGTAAATGTAAGTAGAACATTGTATTTTCTTTCCTTTTCATCTCTTGCAGTTCCCTAGATCCCCACAGTTTTTAAAAAATAACTATAAATGATGCAGTTAGCATGCTTGCCAGTTTCTTTCATCCCACAGAAAGAAGGTATATCATCTGGACCTGCTGATTTGTAGATATGCCGACTGTCCAAGGACTCACTTAGCCTGCTTTTGTAGATAGCTATTTTTACAAGATCTTCATTACTTCTGATTGCCCAATATTTTTCTTCTTTTATTCTTTCCAAGGACCAATTTGTAAGATAAGTTCAAGGCCTCAGACATGTTAAAGTTATCATTAATTTCAAGACACTCCACATTCATGAGTCCATTGGTCACAGCATTGATTGTGCTCCTACTGTGTTCACAGCACTGTGCTTACCAAAGCTAAGAACAGTCTGAGGCTTTTCTCTTTGAGAGCTTCTTCCCCTTATTACAATTTGCATGCTGCTCTGAACAATTCTGAAGAGTATTATGAGAAAGCACACCCAATGTTTACACATTTAAGTTCTGATTTATTTATGGAATGTTAAAAGTTACTCTATTTTCCTTTGTGTCATGTGTTCACTTGTTAATTTCTTCCAAAATACAAATCATTGATATTTATTAACTTAACCAAATAACATGCATGCCCTGATTGGAATAGCACACAAGTAATGGAGTTTGTGGGGTAAGTTTGGCTTTATTGCTATCCTAGATACACTACAACATTTATCTAAGCAATAATATAGCCAACACTATTATGTTAATGGACAATTTTGAAATAGATGCTATGACTATTAATAGCCTAACGGTTTGTAAGATTTGTATTTCACATCAAGCCATTAGGAAATCACAGCTGTCTAACTACAGAAAACTGCAGTCAGATACATGCTGTATGTAACTTTCTTACACAATTAAAGGGAAGCAACAGGTTACTGTCCATCTTAAGTTGAGCATTAATGGCTTCATTTACAAGGCAAATGGCTAATTTTGATTAATACCTGAGTTTCCATGCCACATTTCTGACTATACTTTGGGATATCTGGAAGAATTAACATTTTGTTTACTTTGTTTTTGTTGAAATCTCAAGTGTTTTCTTTTCTCATATCTACTGCTTTAATTCTGTCCTGATGACATATAATTCCATTATTGGCCAAAACGTTTTAACTCTTCACATATTGGATAAACACTTGACCAAATTAACTAAGATAAGTGCCTTTTTAGGACTGAAAAGAAATACAGTTGTTTAATGAAGCCTTTTATCTGGGTGCTTGGATTCAGGCTCCAAGACCATGCCTGAAAGTGCAGGTTGGCTTTTCTGTGGCATGGCATGGTCCCTTCTGCTGGGTAGCAAAGTATTGTTTTATGTAACGCTAAGAGCATAGGCTTCTGACTCACAAAAGAAGGGTTCAAGTCCCCAGACCTCTACTCTTCATTCCTTGAAACTGAACAAGTCGCATTATTTCTCTAAGCTTTACTTTGTACATATGTAAAATGCAAAATGTACCTACTTCATCATTGTTGTGTGAGATCCCATGTGGTATCAAATGTATACAGCTTAGCATGGGATCAGGTATCTGGTTTAATTTAACCAGATATTGTGTTTAAAGAAGCCAGAAACAAGATTATTTCTGGGCAAACAGATATGAAATAAGCCATGTACGCATTTCCAACATAATTATATACAGAATTACTTTCTAGTCACTGTTTTAATGAGATATATCTACATATATCTTGCTAAATTATAAAGCGTTTGCTTCTCTCTTCCTTGAATTCCCCTCTTTGTCTCTTATGAGTTTTGCAATATGAGAATAACCTTGAAGACATGATAAACATCAGATTAGTACAGCATGGAAAATAAGGAAAAGGCTACTGCTTTTCAGCACTTGTCATTTATTTTTTGGTCAGAGGATCAAAAGTTCAGCCTGTGGATTAACAACATGTAAGTTTGTTATTCCCACCAATTAATGAAGGCTTTAGATAAATGTAACTAGAATTTATGTTGTTGGGTTAGATCCCTTTTGCCTTTAAAATCTTATTTTTTTATATTATCCTTGTGTTCCAATCCATGTTGATCTGGCTCAGTATCTAGTCTCTGAACATGCCACATGCTTATGCTTCATTTGAGAATGTATGTCCTTATTCCCAGAAATGCTCTCTGGAACCAAGTTCTGTGGCCCCTGATATTTATCTGTCAACTCTCAATTTAAGCTTGACTCCTTTACTAATCTAGGCCCGTGTCCACTTAGGTATTCCTTTCTCTTGGTTTCTAGAGCTCCTATGCTGTAGCACTCTCTGGATCCATAGGGACAAAAGAGCACCCCTCTCTCTCTCTCTCTCTCTCTCTCTCTCTCTCTCTCTATCTGTCTCTGTCTCTCTGTCTCTCTCTCTCTCTATATATATATATGTGTGTGTGTGTGTGCGTGTGTGTGTGTATATATATACACATATGACATGGTGATGTCATAAAGATATGTATGGGCACTATGCTGAAAGTGAAATCCATAGCAGTAACTAATAAAGACTAATAAAGGGGTTAGTGGAATTTCTCAATGGTCATATTTTTAGCGGCAAACTATAATCAACTACTTTGAGTAGTAGAGTAAGATCATACACCTATATATCTGTACATAATTTGGAAATAGGACAACATCCTTTTTGCCAACCTTCTTGCTATCAGTGGCTTCTTTTAGTATATATTATTTGTCACTAACATACTAAATACAAATAATTAAAGCTGAAAATCAATAAAGGGTAGCAGTCTGAGCTTCTGCAATGTAAATGCAAGAACACAAATGACCCCTGTTAACTCTTGGAAAATGTTGATAAGTGCCAACGGACCCATTGCTACACTAGGGGAGGCAGCCTTACCAGAAATGTCTGGGGATCCCAGAAGGACACAATTGTTCTAATCCATTTTCTTTCAAACAGGCCATTTTCTACTTTAAAAGAGTCCTTAAAAAATTCCCAACAGTGTGTGCACTGTCCAGTATTAAGCACAATTATTTCTGCATTGTATATTTAATAGTTACATCTTTCAGAGGTCCTCTGTTGAGAAAGCCAGGCAAAGCTCTCCCAGATAGCTTAAAGGTGGTCTCAGCTTTATCTGCACATTCATCTGAATTCTGACTCTATCAGGGTATGTAATTGAGTGGGACCCACCTTGTTTCTATTATTATCCATCTTATTGACAAATGCGATGCTCCATCATTATAGTTTACAGTTACATTGTATAGACAGAAATATGTAGAGTATTTCCAGGATTCTAATAAAAGCCACACTGCATAAAGATGCACTATTAGTGAACCCAAAAAAAAGTGATACTTGGGAAGCCAAGGCAGGCAAATCACAAGGTCAGGAGATCGAGACAATCCTGACCAACATGGTGAAACCCTATCTCTAATAAAAATACAAAAATTATCTGGGCATGGTAGCCCATGCCTGTAGTCCCAGCTACTAGGTAGGCTGAGGCAGGAGAATTGTTTGAACCTGGGAGGTGGAGGTTACAGTGAGCTGAGATCACACCATTGCACTCCAGCCTGGTGACAGAGTGAGATTCTGTCTCAAAAATGAATGAATGAATGAATGAATAAATAAATAAATAAATAAGTGATACAACAAATGCACATCTGAAATGGCAAAATTTGTCAGTCTTTAAAATGTCATTCTTAAAAAAGGCAATCAGCTGTCTCTTATAATTGAATTAAATGCTATATTTGGCTGTTTAAATAGACTAATAAGTATATTTTTTCTCAGTGTTGCTGCCTGTGAGGTACAGTGAATTGCTTTCCTCAAGGAATTTCTGTGGCAATCTCGCTTCTTTATAAATATTCTTTCTTTACAAATGTTGGGGGTTCATTGATCTTTATTGGTTTGTAAATTTTTGTTAAGATTAGCACTTGAGGAAAGTATTTTTAAAAGGATGTGAAATAATGCATGGAAAATGATGGTTTCTTTTATTGTAGATAGATAAATGAGTAGACACATAGATATACTGTTCTATTTGGTGTCCTTTTCTGTAATTCTATTTGGTGCCCTTTTCTATATTTCCCTTCATCTGATCAATAGGCTACTAAAGAAATAGAAGGATATTACACAGGACTTTTAATTGGTCAATTTCTACTTTTAAAAAAATCTTCAATACTTTTCTAATTCTCCCCTTTTAATCTTCAAGGTTATATCTGCAATTATGCTACATTATTGAGGTCATTCAAAATAATATATAGACACCTTAGTATTTTCTATTCTCCACTGATGGCTTGACTGTCCTTTCCCCTGATTTGCTATAACAGAGCTCCCTTACAAGCATGCTGTGCATACATGGCTTCATGCCTGTTTTGCATCCACCGTTTTTTGCCTCTTAAGCATCCATCCTACTTAACACATTATATAGTACTAGTTGCAAGATCATCTTACAAATAAATTAAAACATTTAGTGTAAATTCTGAAACAACAAAAGTAAATTGATCAACACAAATCAGTTGAATTATAAAGCTTAGTATCCAGTCAGTCGCTCCTTTGTCAGGCCTGAACTTTGTCTCTGGAGGTCTGCACTTGTTATCCTTATCCTTCCCATGGTTTTCTCCTTTTTCAGGGACTAGGAGAATTGGGAAAGTACCTGGATTATCAGCAAGGATGGTGGGAAGAAAGAATACGAGCACACAACTGCACAGCAGGATGCTCTTCTCTATCTGTGTGCCTGTGTGTGTGTGTGTGTGTGTGTGACTATAACAATGGCAGATGTGGAAACATCAACACGGTGAGGCAAGGGATCTCTAGCATTGTCCACTTCATGTGATAGTAGCAACATTTTAATTAGGGTCAAGAGAATTTGAATTTGTACCTATCCTTTTCATCTAAAACCTTCATGGGATCCACAAAATCTCTTATCCACTGCTTGAAGAAAAGTAAATAGGTGCAACTACTTTGAATATTTAAGTCCTAATGTTGAATATTTGTACTACCTAGCAATTCCATTCCTAAATATACCCCAGAATCTTCATAGTAGACGTCTTCATATTCACAATAGCAAAAGCTGGTGAAATGCCCTTAAACAGGTAAGAGAATAAATAAATAGTCATCTATTTACACAATAAAGTATTAGCCCATAGTCACAACAAACTGACTGCAGTGAGAAGCATCAATATAGGTGAATCTTGGCAATGCATTATTTTATTTTAACTTGTTTTAAGTTCAGGGTTATAAGTGTTGATTTGTTATATAGGTAAATGTCTCATGGCAATTTGTTGTACAGATTATTTCATTAGTACGCATTAGTTATTTTCCTCATCCTCTCCCTCCTCCCACCCTCCACCCTCTGAAAGGCCCCAGTGTGTGTTGTTCCCCTTTATGTGTGCACATGTTCTCATCATTCAGCTCCCACTTGTTAAATGAGAACATGCGGTATTTGGTTTTCTGTTCCTGAGTTATCGTTTGCTAAGGATAATAGCTTGAGAAAAAAAAAAAAGATTTCAAAAGCGGCGGACTACTCTCAAAAAAACTAAAGTAAAAAGTATGCACTTTTATGTTACTGATAATGATGGAATAAAAATGATATAACATGAAAAGTTGGGGGGTGACAAATTGGAGATTCAGGATGATTGCCTTGGATAGGAGGATGTGTGTTTCAGTTACTAAGCCTGTGCAGAAACATTACTCCCAAATTTTGTATAATAAAACAGCCATTTATCATGCTCATGGTTTCTGTAGGTCAGAAAGTTGGACATGGTATGGCATGATGGCTGGCCTTTTTTCCATGTTGGCTGCCCCAGTTGATAGCCAGAATTAACCACCAACTCTGTGAGCGAATGAGCCTTCAGATGATTCCATCCCCTTAATGTTTTCCATCTGAAATTGCAAGACAATGTGAAGACCCTTGGGAAGGTGGCGAGTCTATATATACATATACATATATGTGCATATGTGTATATATATATACATATACCTATATGTCTATATAGACATATGTATGTATATGTCTATATACGTATTTGTATATATGTGTATATAAATATATATATTTATATTTTTATATATACTTATAAATATATGTATATTTTTTAAATGCAGGAGGGATGTAAATGTGGTCATCGGAGAGTGGACTGTGGCAGATTTTATTTTCCAAAAATGGTCAAAGCAATGTTTCTTGTCCCATAGGCTCTTCAAAAGTTTATCATTAACATAAAGATGTGGGGACTATTTTCTTCCTCTTGAATCTGGTTGAGACTTTTGCACTGCCTAGATGACTAGAATGTGGCAGCAGTATGACTCATGAAAAGTCTCCAGCTTCCAAATGGCTCTGTAGTGGGATACTGCCAATCTCTTCAACACCCTTCCAATTTCCACTGCCATTTTTGTAGACTTTTGTTATGGTAGCAACCCACTTTCAGGTACTGATTTCTGTTCTTTAATATAATTACATGACAAATTTCCCTAAAACTTAGTGGTAAAAAAAAATAGTCACTTATGACGATCATAGGAATTTATGACCAGGCAGAATAATGACAATTGTCTCTCCCTCATCAGGTCTGAGGCCTCAGCCTTTTTTGACCTCTAGTCAAAGACTGGAGGAATAGAATCATGTAGTTTTATTCACTGATATATCTGAAAATTGGTGCTGACTGTCTGCTGGGGACCTCAGACCCTCTCCAAGTGTGCCTTTTCACATATTCCCTCTGAATGGGCTACTTTAGGCTTTCTCATAGCCTCAAGATGTCCTCTGAGGATGAGAATCATGAAAGAGAAATAGAGACAGGTTGAGAAACAAGCAGAAGCCATATTATCTCCCGTGATCTAGTTCCAGAAGCCAAGCAGTACCATTTACACCTTATTCTCTACTCGTCAAGTTAGTCACAAAGCCCTTCCCGCATTGAAGGGAAGAGGAAAAAGATTTATCACTTGATGGAGAAAGAAAGGAGAAAGACAAGGTTTTCCAAGAATATGTGGAATTGGAAATATTATTATGGTCACTTTTGGAAAATACAATCTGCCACAATGTATTGCTAAGGTCCTGGATTATTTTTGAGGGTGGGAGTTCGCTGGTGATTATTAAATTATGGGGAAAAATTAATTAAGGAAAATAAGGCTATGAATAGACTTATGATAAAATGGTGACCTAAGCAATATAATTAACCCAATGTGCAACTGAAGACCAAAATGGAGGGAAAAATCTTGTTTCCCTTTGAGGGAGGAAGTGGTATCATTCTGTCATTAATTCATTCACTGAACAGAACAAGACTGGGTCTAAATCCTGTTCCTATACTTTACTGTCCTTGAGGAGTCACTTACCTCTCTAACAATAACAATGACAAATAACAATAATATAATAATAATAATGGCTAACGTTAATTGAATGCCCACCATATGTGCCAGGTGATCTTCTAAATGTTCTACATAGATTTAGCTTTAAACCCCTCAAATAACCTTAAATGTAGATACTATTATCCTCACTTTTCAGATGAGGAAATTGAGATACAGAAAGATGAAGAAATAATGTCACATAATAGTGGAGTCAGAATAAAAATGTGGACAGGTAGGTTTTTGGCTCCTATGCTTTTAATCACCATGTAATTTTCTTGTCTCTTAAATAGCCATAACAAAACAACAGTTTTGATATAGGACAGTAAAGAGCCCTTTGATATACTACTGGTTTTGATATACTACTGGTTTTGAATGTGTATAGAGGCCTCATATATACTCTTCAGTCAGTAAGAAATTGCAGTAATATTTTGCTTCTAAATTGTGGGGTCTGTAAATTTTCTCAATAACATCGTCTGAAAATCCACAGAGGCCAGGGATGAAGTGGGAACAGAACTAAGGTTCAAAGGCAAATGGTGAGATGGGCTTGAGGAAGTAACAGTGAGGTTAGAGAGGAGAAGGGAAGGAATGAAGGATGGCTAGAAGACCCAAGTTAGTGTTCAGAGGGGTAGAGAACCAAGGGAGACCTGGGGAAAGACTGGATATGGCCACAGCAGCAGTGTGCAGAAGAAGGTCATAGACCTGGTCCTGTCTGGTATGGAGTAGAATAGTTGCTACTAAGCACGTGGAACAGGACCGAGGAGTCAGGACCTCGTTAGCGCTGCCCAGTTCCATGATGGGCTTCAGTCAGAGAAGTAGCTAAAGAGAGAGCCCACCTCAAGGTCAGTGAGTCTTCTTCCATTACTTGACCCAGTGAGGTTTGCCCTCATGAGATCTATTGCTGTTATCCCAGCATGTGTCCTGAGGTATTGCAGTTGCTTATTTACTTGTCAGGAACTCTAATTAAGGGCAGTAATATGTCCATCTTACTCATTGTCGTATCCCAGAGCTTTACCTACTGTGAATCACTAACTGGAGTTTAATGAGTATAGCTTAATAAATATAAGTTGACTGAGTGAAAGCTGTAAATCTACAGTATAATTAACTGGGGGCTGTTGGGGGCTGCAGGGTAATGGAGTGTGAGAAAGTTAGAAAGTACAGGTACTGTTTGGTGGGAGTTCATGCTGATTGAATGAAAGGGGAAAATAGACTTAAGCTTTAGCAGTAGGTGCCTGCTGTTGTGGGGGGGACGCGCGTGTGTGTGTGTGTGTGTGCACACGCGTGCATGCACGTGCATGTGTAAGTGCATTTGCAAAATACGAAATTTGGTTTTTGGGAGTGGGGAGCATAAGCAGGGTATAAACTGTGTCAGTGAACAGAGTAAGACTAATTCCACATTTTATGTGTATTTGTTCAAGGTTTGCTCAGAGCTAGGACATATATGATTCCATCAGTTGAGAAACTTGCACCTGAGAAGGACAAGAGAAAGCCAAGAACATGCCGTTCCAAATATAACAGCCAAATTCTACCATAAGTCTCCTCTTTCAGTGCAATTAAGGGAACTGATCTTATACACTTGAGTATTTACAAATAAGATTCTATCAAGAAAACTTGGGAGGAGACCAAAAATTAGCATCAAAACCTTATTGCAATTACTTGTTGCCTGAAAATTATATAAAAGGTGTACCTATAAATTCAAAACCACTGATATCTCAGTAGTATACAATCTTACCAACCTGATAAAGGTATACAGTACATATTATGCAATGAAACTTATTTCTGAAAATATAAAGAAGGTAGAGTTTCTGTTATCAATCCAGAAAAGTGGTATTGCTCACTGTCAGCATATGATGAGTAAAAATTAGCCAGCATGCTAAGCAAATTACTAAATTCTCATGGATCTGATTTTACCATAATTGGACCAGAAGTTTAGAGAGATGCCATGAATGACCATTTTCAGGTTTTTATTTATGTATAAACTAATGCTGTACAAAAGAACCATTCACTATTTGAATAACACAAAAGGAAGAAGCTGTTTATCTTCCTTTGAGCCATTAATATGACATCAGAAAAATTTGATGAAAGAAACATGCAAATTGCACCTTTCCCCAGAGAAGCCTGACTGGCTGTGGATATCGGGGAAAGCACAGCCCTGATTATTTCTCCCTATAACACAAAATTTCTCCTGACACCATCTGTCTGTCCTCACCTACCAAACATATCTGCTCCATTCTGAGAAAATGTCTCTCGGCAACTTTCTGCTCATAAAACAAAGTTATGAAAATAAACTAGCATTATTCATGAACATTTCACCAGTCTGAAACAACATGTGCAAAATAAAAATAAAATTTGGAAAACCACATCTCAGGAAAAGCACAAATTCAAGCCATGAAAAGAAAAAAAGAAAAAAGAAGTCAGCCAGCCCATAATAATTTTAAAAGTTCCCTCAGTTGAAGTAGCTAGGCAGGCTCGCTCGCCTCTCAAGCCTGAGGTTGAGAGGATATAACCCTTTTTTGCATTACATGAAATAGCTTCTCCAAAGGAAAAAAAAAAATCCACACTTGCTACATAGCCCTTGTGGTTATCCTTGAAGCACAATAGGAAGGCCATGAAGGCACTCAGAAAAATACATTTGAGTGAACTGGATGACTTTAAAGGAAATCAGAAAATGACCTCCAGAGCAGTAATCTTCATAGAGATATTTATATTTTAATATTGCTTGAAATTTTGCTGCTTATCAAAGCTGAAAAGTAAAAGTGCTGGCTAGAGCTGAGCCTCCTATCTCCTGGGAAGTCTTTCTCCACAAATACATTGTTTTTCATAAATTCTGACTTGAGGCAAGCCTCCTTTCGGTGCTGTCTATCACTTTTCTTACTCTTGACAGTATACGTAATGGTTTACAAAGAGTAAAAATGACCCAGCCCTGTCCTTAAGAAGCTTGCACTCTAGTTCAGTGACTTTGAAGCTGTTTTCACACCTGCTAAGAAATATATTTTATGCCACAAAAGAGCAGACACACAACACACACAAAAACCAAAAGGATACTTACATTTATTTTTGTGGGTTAAAGAACAAGAAGTAACAATGAAGTATCATTGGAAGTATTTCAATTAAAAGAAAATCCCTCCCCTAATGTTTCTTCTTTCTACTTATTGTGTATTTATTGTACAAGTAAAAATATATGAAACAGGGAGAAGACTGTTTCTGGATATCACAAATAGGTGTAAATGCAATCATAGTAAACAATTTTCAGAGCACACTTTGGTAACTACTTAGACTGAAAACTAATTTTCATTATTAACCAACTGCAGGCCCACCCAAGATTTTGTGAGGCTCTCTAGAGCTTTCTGCTTTCTAATTTACTGGGCAATACAAGTGTTAAAAGAATATTAAAGTGATTTTAAAATAATAACCTTTAAAAATTAAAAGAGGGAAAAATATACCAACCAGTTATTGAATATTTACTGTGTAGTAAGCATTAGGTTGAGAACTTTATATATATTATCTTATTTAGATTTTATGTCATAACTGTGAGATGAGTAGATTAATTGGCCATTTCACAGGTAGGAAAACAGAGGCTCCTGCAAGTTAAGTGACTTGCTCAAAGTTAAAGGTATAGTAAATGCCAGTGGCAGTATCCAAACCATTTTGCTCTGAGGCACATCTGCACAGCGCAGGTCCCTCATAACCTAAGGGCATTAGAGTGGCAGATGGTCATGTGTATGTTTTACATGTCTCTAAAATGGGTATAAACATGCTTACCAAACAGAAATGTCTACTATAGGTCCCAACATGGAAGTCACAGAAAGGGCAGCCTGAGAGAGGAAGAATTTTGAGACCAATATGTGTTACAGCTGTCGTGTTAATTTCTTAGAGTGTGCCAACCATGAAGCACACATCAGAAACTGATGCGTCTTGCAACATTTTCTCATTTTGATGTTGTTCATTTTGATCGTGACCCTAGTAATCTGTTTTTATAGTGGTGAATTGTCTTGTTACGATTTTTAAGGAGGGGTACAAATTTGCAAAATTACTCAATTTCAAATGCACGTTGTAATATAGTTTTCTTAAAATATATATAACATATATTTGTGTGTGTATACATACACACACACAATTATACTTTTTCAGAGGTCAGCCAACTTGTAGTTAATAGAAAATATTTGGATTTATATTTTATTATTTCAATTTGGGTTTTATATTTTTCTGGTTTTATTAGGATTAAATTACACTAGCCATGGATAAGACCAGCAAGTTGTTAGGTCCAAGTGGATGCCACAGACTCAATTCTACATCTAAACTGAAATTCAGATTGAATGGACATCTTTGAACTGACTCCTTTTGTCCCTAATCATTAGTAGAAGAAATGTGGCATTCTCCATCCAATTCAGAATTGTTTATGAATTTATCCCTTCTGGGGTTTTCCTTCCCTCATTCTTTCTCTACTCCTTCTCTCCTCCGGTCTTCCCTCCTTTCGGCTTACAGAAATTATATTTATAGAAAAGAAAAGAAGTCTGTTGATATATGGGAGAGTAATTTGATTATGTAAAAAGGGAGATGCTCTTTATATTTGTTCTTCTGGGCTTGAAATAATGTCATTAATCAGACTCTGATAAGAGTTATTTCAGATTTTTCAAAACATCAGTTCTCCTGTTTTTGTTCCTCACATAAGATCTAAACCCTTTTTCTACCTACCTTGTATCCAGCAAGTAATGATTAGGAACTGTTGAAATCTTTACACTATCCTAGTAATGTGCCAATTAAAGAAGGTGTTTTACCCAGATTACAAAGATTTGTCTGAGGTGGCCACCACTTTGTTAAGGCTGTTTTGTGGACATCTTCATAATTAATGGAAAAATCATTAGGAATTCAGTCTTTATTAACCCCTATAGCTGCAGGGGCCCATTTCATCTTAATTGCATTCATTTGGCACTGGCAGTATTATGCAGCATAATCACTAATAAATGATCTTTTAATTTGTACCAATCAAGGGAGCTTGCTTTCATGCCAATATTCCTGTTTCTTTGATGTTGACCTGTCTTGATTTTTGATCATTTGGGCTTAAGATGATTTACTGGAAAATCAATATCAATACCAGAACTGCTTGTATTCGTACGTCTGTGGTTAGGTTCCATTTGAGTGTATTTTGATTGAAATAAGTAGTGCTTGATTACCCATTCAGATGAGGGGGAAAAGCATAATCAAGTTCAGAAATCTGGTACTGTATTCTTACTCAAAAGAAAATAATTAGAAACTGTAGGGAAACTGAAGATTCAGGAGAGCAGTAGAGGTAACACTTCAGATGCCACTAATTAAGCAACTTTGTCCGCCATCTCCTAAAGGCCTTCACCAATAGCGTAATATGCTATTACCCATTAGCAAGGCCAATGGGGGCTTTGGTTACACTTGTTAATGGGAAACCCCGAGACAGTTTCTCTCATTATCCCGCTGTCAGCACTGTCTCTGCAGTGTAAAGTGGTCGTCATTGTTCTGTGGGTCAGCTAACCAGAAACCAAGCTACTGTAAAGAAACATTCTGCAGCTAATTGAAAATGACTGAAAAATCCCCTTATCATCCAGTCACCTCTCTTTATTTGTGGAACAATGGGACGTATATGGAGTTGTGGGGAAAAAGGAAAGTTCAGGCTATGACATTGAATTTTTCCTGACTAATACAACTACAAAGAAGTCTTTGAAGATAATTCCAGGGGAAAAATCCACTCACTTTTTTTAAGAGATAATGACAGTAAGACGTAAGTGAATGTTGAATATTGCACTTGCTGTTCTGAAAAGTACTTTATGTTTATGTGATTCCCTTCACTAGAGGAACTCAAAGCTTTTTCCATGGAACTGCTGAAATCCTCATTATCCTAATGAGCAAATGGCACAAAACTGGAAAAGCCACAAGGAACATGAAGCTTAATCACATATTCTGAGCTGGGCTGTTTTCCTGAACTCTTAAATATAGTTTAGTATAAGGTATATTTCACTTTAAGTAACTCAAAACCTGGAAATACAAATTGATAGAAAAAGAAACAAATCAGGTTTTTTATACAGAAAGGGAGGGGAAAGAAAAAAGACTAAAGTAATTCCTATGTTTAGAAGATTCTTTGCTTTATGAAAGGACTTGATGCATTGTTCTTTTCTTTAAATTTAAATGTCAAAGTACATTTAAAATTTGATTCAAACAAAAATTCAAAAAGATAGACAAAATGTGATGGTTACATATCTTAAATAAGAAATGCTTAATTTGGGTATCTGTGGAAGTTTTCTATTTTGTCATCTGCAGGAAGATGCAGTGATACTCCATGTTACAGTGAGCTAGGTGAACTGAGCTGGTATTTTTCATTCATTATTTCTTTCAATCAGTATTTATTGGCAATCATCCTGTTTTAGGCAGAGTGCCAGGCACAGGAGATACCAAATTAATTAGATATGACATTTTGCCATAAGAAATCTACAATCTACTGGATGAAGTAATGACACAAACTTAGAATAATTATATTATAGTGTAGTAAGTGAAGCAAATTATATATAGCAAACTATATATTGCAAAATTCTCTACAGAGGAAGGATAACTAAGGCAATTTGGGAGGGTTAGGAAAGATTTCTGTGAAGAAGTAACCCATTAGCTGAACTTTAAAGGATGAGCAAAAGTTATCTAAGCAAGTCACAGGAAAAGAGAGCAATGATCTTTGAGTACATTTCAGGGACATCGTAAGCAAAGAAGAGAATAAATAAATGATAGATTGTCCACAGAGTATGTATGTAAGCAAGCAGTTCAGTGAGGCAGGGAGTAGAGAAGAAAGAGGCTGAAGAGGCAGACAGAGAACAGATAGCTACCTCCTCTGAATGTCCCTTATAAGATATGAGAAACAGAGGAGTCAGATTTGCATTTAGCTAGATCACTTTGGTCACCAAACAGAGAGAAGATTTTCTGAGGAAAGGACCAGAGATATGACTACTATTTATCAGCATCTTGTTTCAGTAATTCATATAAGAGATAAAAGGGGCTTGAACGGACAGCAATTTACAATGGGAAACCATTAAAGATAATCATGAGTAAGTTCCCTTGGGCAGGGTATCCAAAAAAAAATTAGTGAACTAAGGGCAGAACTGGGATAGCAAAAGATTATGAGTAAGTTAAGGAAAAGAATTTACAAAGGAGTCAGAGGAGGACAAATGGAGATGGAAGAAAAATCAAAACTGTGAGACATGAGTTCCAACAAGATAAAGACTTCTAAATTAGAACAAGTAATCAGTCATATCAAAATGAGGTAGAACCTGCACACAACTAAAGCCTTGGAAATATTGCCTTTGGATTTCAAGGGTTATTAGTAACTTAATGAGTATACTTTCACTGGAGTTGACATGGTGGAGGCCTAAAGGTAGAGCAGTGAAGAGTTGGAAATGGTGGGTGCGAACCAGTGTTTCAAAGAATTTGGATGTAAAAGGGAATACCAAGCTCAGCCAGTGGCAAGCTGATTAGTTGAGTATAGTGAATTCAGGAAACATTTTCTTGGATGAGAGACATTTGAGAATGTTTTCAATCTGACGGAAAGACACGGCAATATGATACAAAAGAGGTTGAAGATAAAGATAGGGGTAGAAATAATGGGCTACGGGGAAAGTGGAGGAAAAAGCAACCATTCTGAGAACAGATAGGGGAAATGAAGAGGTGAGGTAATAATAGGCAAGCTGGGGTTGAAGATCATACATTTGTTCTGCATGGTTGTTGTTTTCTCCTGCAATACTCAGTTGTCCCAAGGTAGGCATAGAGAAGGCAAATTAGCATTGAACTTGATGGGTATGGTTAAAAAAAATGGAGGTACTAAAGAAACTGAGATTCTGAGAAAGGAGCAGTTCAGATGGTCAACATGGGAACTCAATCATAATGGGTGGGGGAAGGAAATAGGACATATTTGATAAAATAGATTAAGAAGGTTTCTATGAGGTCAAAAGATACCAGTGAAAGTAACAAAAAGAAGGATCTGGAAGGATAGAAGTGGTCTTTAGGAGACTAGAGCCACTCTGAACCTTTTAATATTGTCTTTCAAGTTCCTGGTCATGCAAGGTTTTCTTAAAAACCTCAAAGAAATTTAGATTAACTAGGCAGGTCCAAAATTCTTGCCTTCATATAGTTTTATTTGGATCTCCTGTTATCTAAATCTCTAGAAAAGTATAAACTTAATGGCCCTGTAACATGACCATCAGAAGCAAATTGGGATCACTTACTCTAGATCATCATTTTCTAAGCTGTTTTCTAGCTTCAGCAAAGGTCAGTAGATGGTTGCTATTCCACTTTCTCAAGAAAAATGTTTGTGGATAAGAAAGTTTAAGAAACATCAGGTTAAATCCAGTAAGTAGGCATCAATTGTGTATTGAAAGACTTCCCAGAGCCTTTAATAAGCTTGTGAGCATGGTGAATCTCCAAGAGCAGGGAATGGTCTGTGTTTTCCCATACTTGCTGGTGGTAACACATTTTGGTCCACAGATCTCCTTTAATTTGCTGCAGAGCTAGTAGGAAACACTGCATTGGGTTTTCATTGAATAATGATATCTTTTGATTTGAAACGCTGGCTGCTATAATCTGAATATTTGTGTTCCCAAAAACTTACACATTGAAATTCTAACCCCCAAGGTGATGGCATTAGGAAGTGAGGCCTTTTGGGAGGTGATTAGGTTATGAAAGTGCAGCTCTTATGAATGGGATTAATGTCCTTATAAAAGAGGCCAGAGAACAACCTTGCCCCTTCTACCATACGAAGGTGCCACGTATGAATCAGGAAATGGACCCTCACCAGGCACTGACTCTGCCTGCTCCTTGCTTTTGGACTTCCCAGCCCCCAGAACTGTGAGAAATAAATTTCTGCTGTTCAAAAGCTACCCAGTCTATGGTATATTGTTACAGAAGACTAAAATGAATAAGATGCTACTTTAACTGCAGCTTTAAATTTTAATTTGAAATACTGGAGAAATGTAAGTCACTTAGGATAACAATATTATTGTTTTTTTTTTTTTAATCGTACCAGTATGTTGTTAAATGTTTATAAGAAACATTATATGTATGTTATTAGCTTGCCACTGTGCTGGATGCTGAGAAGTACCACACAAGTACATTTGAGTTGTTTCTTAGTGCCACGTACTGAACTACAGGTAATAGAAAATGGGAAGAGCATGGGTTGCACTCTCAGATTGTTTAGTGACTTTTCTTTACAGAATTTCTCTTTTGCTCCAACCCACCTCAGGATTTTTGCTATAATATTCTCTCTTCTAAAATCATTTTGGTTTTCTTTTTGCACATTTATTATTCTTGGCATGAATAATACCGATGTCTGTTTTGAATGTGTTATCCTTTTATTGCCATTTATGTTGTTCTTGTCTTGTATTTCTGTGCCACACTGAAAATAACAGTTCATATTGATATTATCTGGCCCATTTAAAAATTAAAATAATTAAACTAAATATACTTAAGTGATTTTTTTTTAGACTTCACACTTCCAAGTATTCCAGTCTGTCCTCAGACTTCATTTCTTCAACCTTGCCACATTTTCAAGTACAACAATATCCCATCTGCAATTTTGTTCATTTGACATGATCTCCAAATAGCACCATCCACTCGGGGTCTCATATTCTTATAAGTATACTCTAATTATCTACATATATTTGTCTTTGAAATCACTTTCCAAAGGTCTATGGAAAAGTCATCCTGAATTTTCAAGACTGTATATCTCTCCAAAATGTATTTTAAAGTTCTGATTCTCTTAATAATAAAACCAAGCCTCTGCTATTTTTAAGTTATGCTTTTAAATGTTCTTTTTAAAAGCTTGATTTAAAATTATGCTATTAATTGAGATTCACTATTTTCTTAATTTAATAAGATCTGGTCTGAAATTATGTTAAAAATATGGTACTACCTCACTGATGAAATTCTTGAATATTGTTTTTGTGTGTCACTAAAACACACATCATCATCACTATTATTGAAAGGCTTTTAGTACCCCAAAGGACAACATTTTGCTAAAAATTCCAATGAAACATGATCCTTACCTATTCAGAATATTTCTATTATCTCTAATAATTCAGATATTCAGAATTAAATGTGAATTAAAAATCAAGGAAACTACCCACCCACCTCCCAAATCTATAAAAGTAAAACAGTTACAAAACTAGAAACTTCAGCCATTTGCATTGTTAGAATGCTTCTAAACAATGTGGATTTATGACAAGCATGCACAATAACAAAAACAGAAACAAAACTTAATGTTAGATGATATGCTGGCAAAATGAAGCATGGTTATCAATTAGAAATTAAGGTGAGGTTTTTTCTATATGTTCATACTCTGGGAATCTTTTGATATGGCATTTTTTAAAAAGTAGAATAGAAATTTTTTTCATTTATTTTATTTATAATAGCTTTATGGGTTTTTTAAACATAGTTTTCAACACTTTCAAGCCCACAAAGTACAATTAAAGCTATCCATGTTACCAAAAGCCTTTGGAAAGCAAGGTACAGCATCACTCACTCAAGTTTCTTGATGTAAAGCAGACGACAAGTTGTTGCCTCTCGCCTCATCTTCTTGGAGAGAGCTGTTCACTTAATTGCTTATTTGCCCCCTGCCTGACCAGTGGAAAAATAACCTTTCTAGGACATTCCTTTGTAGCAACATGTGATTTGCTCTTTCTTTGGTGACCTGGGCCATGCTATCCCAATATGAGAAGCAATAAATTGAAGTCAGATACTTATTGGAATGAAACTCTCATTTTAAGAAGAAATTCAGATCTATTTAGCTTGACCTTGGAACTTGAATTAAATCTTTAGACACTCAACTTTCTCCAGGGAAGTATGAGGTTTATATAAATTTGAGTGTATTAAAGCTAGTCTGGCTCTGATCTATGTACCAAGTTGGTTAATTTTTCATTTAAAGGACAAAGGGTTTCACTGGAACTAATTTAACTGACTTAATTTGTGATATTCACATACCAGTTTATATTCTAAACCAGGAGAGGTTTTTTAAAACCATTAACATGTCATTAAAAAAACATAATATGTTCACTGATTGATGTTTTGAAGGTAGCCTCGGTTGCCTATGGCTGGGGACTTCTGACATGGTTCATTTTTGCCTTTGCTACTAACCAATTGTGTGACCTGATATGAGGTGTTTCACCTTTCTCTGATTCACTCTCTGACTAATAATCAGCTGTTATAATAATTCTCTCTTCTATCTTTCTCAAAGGGGTATACTGAGAATTAATAGTTAATGGTTATAAACTACATCAAAATGATCAGTTAAAAGGCAATCTGTTAGGACTTTTATGTTATGGAAACATGTTAAAAAAATTTTTTATTTAACCAGAGAAGATCACTGCTCTAAGATTTATCAAATGAGTAAACGTGAGGATAAACTGGCTTATTTTGTGCTTAATCTCATAATGTTTGTGGGTTTGTAGAAATTCTGAGTTAACAAGACAAAATAATTACATTTGAGCATTACATTGACAATATTTCTCCGTTAATAATTGTCCATGTCCTTTAGCAGTTCAAAATGTAGCTATTGCCAGAAACTTCCTTGATTAACCCTACTCCATCCAATTTCTCTTATACTTTGTCCATCACAATGCAATATTCACACTAATTTTATTCTGCATATGCTTTGTAAGAGTTTTAAAGTCATTTCCTGTGATTATTCTTTTTTCCTATCAGCTTATATACTTTCTATTGTCAGACACTGTGTACCTGCTTACTCTATCTTTTTTGATGAATCTATGACCGGGCCACAGAAACACTTGAGAAATGATGTTTGCTAATTACATGCAAATAGAGATGGAAATTGAATTTGATCAGTGTTTCATGTCTCATATTTATATAAAAAGCTGTACATTGCACCATGAAAGAAACCAAATAGCAGCTAGTCCCATGGACACTTAAAAGTTTACAAGTTTTGTTACATTTAAATTAAACAACATACATTTTGATGCAATCATGTTAGTATTTATATTGCCAATGAAACACAAAAATATAAAACACAAAAAATGACAATTACAGTAACAGCTAAAAATTATAGTATTTTCCAATGTAAATTTTACTGTCTTAAAAACAATAAAATGTAGATATATTAGAAAAAAACAAGTTTACAAGAGGAGTAAAATGGGGCATCAGGAAGAAACACAATACTACTTTAATCTTCAAAAGATGAATTTGGCATCACATATTCGTTTATGAAATAAATGATTAGTATTTTAAGTGTCTATAAAACAAGCTCTCAAGCATTCTTTTCAAAAGGAAGGAAAAGAAGAAAATGAGTTCTAATTAATGCACAAGTGTGAATGAAAGGGAAATCTTACAACACCTAATAGGAGATTTTGGTTATTTTTGTCTTTTTAAATGTAAATTTATTTTATTATTAAGATCTTTACAGAATAGAAAACTATTTTTGTGTCTAATTAATCAAAGAAATATCTCAAATAATTTATTTTGCCACCATAAACCTTGAGGAATTTTCCAAGAATAAGTTATTTAGTAAAATAACGAGAAAGCAGCTTTCAGACAGGAGTATTACTTCCACCTTTCTCTATCCAATTGGCGTTGCAAGTCTGTCTTCTCTTAAAATGGAGAAATAGTCTCCAAGTCTATGACTAGAGCCTGCTGGACAAAGTTTCAAATGCATCTTACTGCCATGATCATTATGAGTTCTAATAGTGATAAGATAGTGATGAAAGATATATAGGTATTCTTGTAAAATAAGAAACAGGAGAATAAGTCTGGGCAACATAGTGAGACTCAATCTCTATCAAAAAAAATTTTTTTTTAATTAGCCGGGTCTAGTGGTGCATATCTGTAGTCCTAGCTATGTGGAAGGCTGAGGCAGGAGGGTTGCTTGAGCCCAGGAGTTTGAGGCTGCAATGAGCTATGATCAGTCCTTCTTCCAGCCTAGTGACAGAGAGAGATGATGTCTCTTAAAAAGGCAAAAAAAAAAAAAAAAGAAAAAAAATGAATTAAAATGGAGAGAGTAAGAAACATTAGTCTTTTATCAACTTTTGTTAACATATTTTCTGAAATGTATTCACTTCATAATCTTTTAAAACATTTTTGTATAGAATCAGGAAAGCATTCTCTTAACTTTCCTTTGTATATGTGTTTGTAATTGCATTTTTCATTCTAATGGATGTTTTCTCTGTGTTTCAATAAAAAATTGATTTGCCAATTTTATTTTTTATCCAGAGGGCAAACTTGCTTTTTGACCTATTTGAACATTCCAGCTTTTTCTAATTTCTGTCAATGTATCTTTTTATTTTATCTCAATGAATTCCTTCCTTGTCTTTTGGTTGTCTTTCTCTAATTCCTATACATTAACACTCCAGATTTTTCTCTGAGAACAGCTGCAGATGTGTCCTACAGGTTCTGCTACATGGTATACTCATATAATTTTATTTTATCTGTAGTTTCTAATTTAGGTTGTAATTTCTCCTTTTAAAAAAAATTTTCATGTGTTTCTTGAGATTTTATGTTTTAAAATTTTCAAAGTATTGGAAGTTTTTCTTACAATTTCAGTAATAATTTCTAGTTTTACAATTTGTAATCATAGTATGTAGTCAAAATCAATTGTACATATTTTTACTGTGGTTTTACTGTATGACCTAGTATTAAGTAATATACATAATTTCAAGTGTACAACTTCCTCTATCACATTAATTTTACTTAGATCTCAATCATTTTCATCCACTCAGTTTGTTAGAGGCTGAGGTGTGTTCTTCTAATTCTGATGATTTTTGCTCTACATGTTGTGATGCTATGTTATGTGTCACATCTTTGTTACAGTTGTGTTTTTATTGTGACTTATACTTTCTATCATTACAGTCTTTTATAATGCATTTTGCATTTATTTAAACCATTTTAGATGTTGAGATCTTGACTTCTTTTTCTCTCTTCTTTTATTCCTCTTTTGCTTTGTTTTCTCCCCCTCAATTCTTTTGCTTTCCACCCATCTGATATATGTCTGTTATACACTGCATAAAGTTGAATTATATTATGCTATCCAGCAAGACTCTTTTTTTAGGTAAATGCATCTCATTTATATTTTGATGTCTTAGTTTATTATTTTATGAAATAACTTTTTGTTGTTCTTTTCAGCCAACCTTATATCCCTTAACTTTTTAAGTATCTACAAGGGTTATTATTTTTAGACTGAATATATTTTAACACATGGAAGAGCATAAATAAAATAAACTTGCTTAATATCTTTTTCTTGAATGAATAAGAGAAATTAATAGAACCCTATTCAGTGATATAATTCATTTCCATTATATATCCTCACTTTGATTAAACTTACATCTCTTCCAATAACCTCACATAAAGAAAATGAGTAGCCTTACATTTTCTTCCGTCTTCCTTCTCTGACAATGTTCCATTTTTGGTTAGGTGTATTATTAATTTTTTAATGTCATAAATTTACCCATAATTTTACCCGTAATTTCTAATAGTTATTTCACACCACAGTTTAGTTGTCAAATTTTTATTTTGATTCATGGATGGATATGATCACTAAATAGTTCTTTTCAAAAGGCCTCTGGATTCCTTATCTTTTGGATTCTTGCAGGTTTTGGAACATCTTTCTGTTGCTTTTATGCTTATCCCACAATTTGATAGGCCATAAAACCCTTGGGTCAATTTTTATATTTTTCTTTAAGTGTGTTATGAACATCTCTTCATTGTCTCTGGAGATTAAATGTGCTTGTAGACACTTTTGGTCACCTTTCTTATGAGATGTTTAATATTTCTGGTCATCTTCTCATAGGATGTTTTTTTACTACCTTTGCAGCTAAATACATTTATTAAAATATATATAACTGGGCCAGGTATAGTAGCTCATGTCTGTAATCCCAGCACTTTGGAGGCCGAGGTAGGCAGATCACGAGGTCAGGAGTTTGAGACCAGCCTGACCAATATGGTAAAACCCCATCTCTAATAAAAATACAAAAATTAGCCAGGCATGGTGGCATGCACCTATAGTCCCATCTGCTTGGGAAGCTGAGGCAGGAGAATCGCTTGAACCTGGGAGGTGGAGGTGGCAGTTAGCTGAGATCATGCCACTGCAGTCCAGCCTGCACAAGAGTAAGACTCGGTCTCAAACAAACAAACAAACAAACAAAAACAAACAAACAAAAAATATATAGATAGATAACTGCTGATTGTTCTAAATACATGCTGTTTACCCTGAAATATCATTTTATATTTTATCTCCAACTTTTAGAGAGGTTTTCTTTGATTATTTCTGTGGCTTTTTTTTTTCTCCTACTTGTTTTTATCTTTTTTTATAAACACAAATATGTATACACAGGATATTAACTTTCTTCAATATCCATCATGTTCTTCTTAATTCTCTTTTTTACTCCTTATTCTTTTACATTCTGTGTTACATAATTTTTTTTAGGCATGAGCTAATGACTCTGTTTGGAGCAGTGTTTATTCTGCTTCTTTATGCTTCATTTTGCAGTCTTAATGTATTTATTTATTTTTAATAGTTTAACTTTTATTTTAGGTTCGGGGTACATGTGCAAGTTTGTTATATAGGTAAACTCATGACTCAGGAGTTTGATGTACAGATTATTTCATCACCTGGGTACTAAGCACAGTACCTGTTTCTTTTTTTCTCTGAACTTCTCCCTCCTTCCAACCTCCTCACTCAAGTAGGTCCCAGTGTCTGTCGTTCCCCTTTCTGTGTCCATTTGTTCTCATTGTTTAGCTCCCACTTAAAAGTGAAAACATACAGTATTTGGTTTTCTGTTCCTCCATTAGTTTGCTAAAGATAATGGCCTCCAGTCCATCCATGGTCCTGCAAAGGACATGATCTCATTTTTTCTGACTGCATAGTATTCCATGGTGTATATGTACTACATTTTTAATCCAGTTTACCATTGATGGGCAGTTAAGTTGATTCCATATCTTTGGTATTGTGAATAGTGCTGCAATGAACATATGCCTTCATGTGTCTTTATGGTAGGATTATTATATTTCTCTGGGTGTATACCCAGTAGTGGGATTGCTGAATCAAATGGTAGTTCTGTTTTTAGTTATTTGAAGAATCACTACACTGCTATCCAGAATGGTTGAACTAGTTTACACTCCCACTAGTAGTATATAACATTCCCTTTTCTCTACAACCTCACCAACATCTGTTATTTTTTGACTTTTTAATATCCATTCTGCCTGGTGTGACATGGTATGTCATTGTGGATTTGATTTGCCTTTAACTAATGATCAGTGATGTTGAGGTTCTTTTCATACGATTGTTGGCAGCTTGTATGTCTTCTTTTGAAAAGTGTTCACGTTCTTATCCACTTTTTAATGGGGTTGTTTGTTTTGTGCTTGTACATTTGTTTAATTCTATGTAGATTCTGAATTTTAGATCTTTGTTGGATATATAGTTTGCAAATATCTTCTCCCATTCTGTAGGCTGCCTGTTTACTCTGTTCATAGTTTCTTTTGCTGTACAGAAGAAGCTCTTTAGTTTAATTAGGTCTCATTTGTCAATTTTTTGTTTCGTTGCAATTGCTTTTGGTGTTTTCATCATAAAATCTTTGCCACTTTCTATGTCCAAAATGGTATTTCCTAAGTTATGTTCTAGGGTTTTTATAGTTTTAGGTTTTACATTTAGGTCTTTAATCAATCTTGAGTTGATTTTTTATATGGTGTAAGAAAGGGGTCCGGTTTCAATCTTCTGCATATAGCTAGTTAGTTATCCCAGCATTATTTATTGCTTTACTGCCATTCTTGTTTTTGCCAGCTCTACCAAGGGTCAGATGGTTGTAGGTGTATGGCTTTTGTTCTGAGCTCTCTATTCTGTTCCACTGGTCTATGTATCTGTTTTTGTACCAGTACCATGCTGTTTTGGTAACTGTGGCCTTGTAGTACAGTTTGAAGTCTGATAATGTGATTCCTCCAGCTTCGTTCTTTCTGCTCAGGCTCTCTTTTGGTTCCATATGAATTTTAGAATAGTTTGTTTCTAGTTCTGTGAAGAATGTCATTGGTAGTTTGATAGCATTGAATCCATAAATTGCTTGGAGTAATATTGTCATTTTATTGATATTGATTTTTCCATTCCATGAGCATGGAATGCTCTTCCATTTGTTTGTGTCATCTCTGATTTCTCTGAGCAGTGTTTTGTAATTCTTATTGTAGAGGTCTTTCACCTCCCTGCTTTGCTGTATCCTAGGTATTTTATTCTTGTATTCCTAGGTATTTTATTCTTTTTGTGGATGTTGTGATTGGGATTGTGTTCCTGGTTTGACTCTTGGCTTGGCTGTTATTGGTGTATAGCAGTGCTAGTAATTTTTGTACATTAATTTTGTATCCTGAGACTTTGTTGAAGTTGTTTATCAGCTCAAGGATCTTTTGGGCCGAGACTATGAGATTTTCTAGATATAAAATCATGTTGTCTGCAAACAGGGATAGTTGACTTCCTGTCTTCCTATTTGGATGTGCTTTATTTCTCTTGCTTCATTGCTCCTGCCAGGACTTTCAATACTATGTTGAATAGGAGTGGTAGTGAGAGAGGGCATCCTTGTCTTGTGCCAGTTTTCAAGGGGAATGCTTTCAGCTTTTGCCCATTCAGTATAATGTTGGCTATGGGTTTGTCATAGACGGCTTTTGTTATTTTGAAATATGCTCTTTTAATGCCTAGTTTATTGAGGGTTATAATATGAAGCTATGTGGAAAGTTATCAAAAGCCTTTTCTTCATCTATTGTGATAATTATGTTTTTTTCATAGTCCTGTTTATGTGATAAATCACAGATATGCATGGTAATTTATAAAACAGGTGTATTGTTTGACTTAGTTTCTCTTCAGAGCTCTATCAGCTTATGTGTTACATTCTTCTAGTGTATTGCTTTTTTTTCTGCTCTTGTTTCTCAGGTTTTTTTCAGCACTAATGTTTATCTTCAAATATATTAGAACAAAGAGAAATGTTTGTCTGAGATGTATTATTTGTTTTGTTCTCTCCCTTCTTTTTGATGGTATGTTTACAGTGTCACCTGTGAGGTTGTTCTTAAGTGTTAGTCCTCTTTGAAAGGGGCAGCTCCATCCAAGCCTATTATTACCTCAAGAATAATGTGGGAGGAATGGGAAAATTGGGATGAGTTGAGACGCAGCTGTATATAGGAACATGTGTGTGTATTAGTAATTTATGGTTTAACTGCTTTCCCTCTAAGCCCTTTTTCAAAATTTAATTTTAAGAGAAAATTAAAAATCCATATGTTCATCACCCATCTTTACAAAATATTACACTATAATTTTTGTTAATGTGTCAATACTATTTGAGTCAACTAAACACATTTAGAACACTTACATATAAGCTCATCTATGCTTGATTTCATGTTTAAGAGAATCCATAATTTTGTGAGTTAATGAAAAACAAGACTGTCCAGGCCCCATTAGACCTGGGTTCTAGATATAGCTTTCCCTAAAATAAGATTTTTTTAGTTTTATAAAATTATTTAAATTCTTTGTATTTTGGATTCCTAATAAATTCATTTAAGACAATCACTAATTCTTTACAAATGGAAATCTCTTCATACTAGAAAACAGAGTAATGACACAGAAAGCTACGGAAGTCATTGGAAAGATTTTTGTCAAATTTATAATGATAATTTCAACCAAACAAATGAGTATCAAGAAAATTTTATTTACACATTAAAAAAATGTCATGCTCAGAAAAGATGTAGGTATGTTTTCCTCACTTATTGTTGTCCATATGTCTTGGAAATGTCCCACCACAGAGGGTATCATTAAAGTGAGAAAGCTTTGTTACAGTCTCTTGTATTTTCTCCATAGAGATTTGTCCTTTATGGAGGAGAATCAAAGTAAATCAACCATTGCATTTTTTTTTTCATTACAACACTAATCATTTTTTTGCTAAAATGAATATTGATATCAAAATTCAGAGAAAAGTTACTTATTACCAAATAATGTTATGCTATTAAAAATAGTCTATTACTTGGATTTTTTTTTTTGCCTCAAACTATAACTGTCTCCATGTGACATTATGAAATATCTATCCTGCATATGATTAAAAATTACATAGGATATATACTTTTTAAAACTCACAGAAAAGACAGCTAATAAAGACCTGCATTTTACTGACACCAAAAACTATCAGAGAAGGAAATTACAAAAGAAAACCCATAATATCATAGGAAAAATAGATAAGAAAAAGCAGAGAGATTCTTATAGGTCACTTTCTCATACACAACCATTCAGTCTAAGGTAATCTTCCAGGACTGTCAGATTTGATTGAAAGATAATGCAAGATTTTTTTCTTGCCACAATTTATAGCATGTATCCATTAGGAATAATTATAGTTGCATGATTTTGCTAGCTGTTATCTCTACAAGTGTTACTAATGGTTTTATCAATTACTCCCTGTCCAATAACTGCATGGTTGTAACCTAATTTAAAGACACTCTATCACCAGGCTGATTTGTGTAGTAGTAAATGACAGCATTTGAGACACCAGCCAAATGACTCACTTCAGTGACTTAGTTAGTCTCTAATAATTAACAATTAGTAGGTACCTAGAGAAAGCTCAAGAGACTGGAGCTCCCACGTTTCTCTTTCTTATCTAAATACAAGAAGTTAGAGAGACTTCAGTGATTCATATTAATAAAATTGAAGGCCTCTATGGGTTTAGAGAACATGTGTATATAAGAGCTGTTAATAATTTCTATTTAAAATACAATAAATTAGGAGTGATACATGTTCATAGGTTATGTTTTATTGCATTGGAGTAGGTAGAAACTCCAAGACCCACAAGTAGAAAAATTACTATTTTTTTCCAGTCCTGTTAGTACTTCAGTTCAAAAGTACAGTCAATGTGCTAAAAGGGGAATAGTGTTGGCAAATTTGTGCTATATCTTGAACGTTAAAGGGAAAATGCTGGATGTGCAAAAATAAGTACTTCATTACAGATCATTAGTGGGGACTTTACACACAGCTGAAGGCTCAGAAACATATTGCCTGCTTAGAACTAGCTGAGAAGATATTTGAAATCCTTTCTTTTTAATTTAATTAATGTAAAAGATGATTTTTTTTTTCTTTGAAGATGTTGTCTCTAAGATTTTTAAAAAAGACACCATCCCATTTTGAAAGGCTAAGTCAGAGTCTGCATTTCAAGTCTTAAGTGAGCTACATTTTCTGAACGTAGTTTGACGTCTCAGGGTGAAAGACAGTGAAATGTAAATGGTGAATGCGTGAAGAGACCAGGGTTTTGCCCTATGCTGCCCTTCTACAGAGTATATCAGTATGTTTAGATCTACTCTGATAAGACCCAGTTGCTTTGGGATAATTAATCAGGTTATTTTGTCAGATCTTAATACTTTAAGATTTTCTGATTAGTGATGAATTTAAGATAATCATTTAAAGATGAGTGGATCAAGCAGAATGATAAAAAGCTATATTCAACCCCATGATGACATTCCCAGTGTTACTAGTAAATCCAAGCCTATAGAGAAACATGGGCACTGTTCTTCATTCTCTACCAGATGATTCTCAGTAACCCCTTGAGGAATAGGTAAGCAGAGCCAGCTGCAAAGATTTATTACTGCCTTGGAGTTTTAGGGATGTTAGGGAAGTAGTCTTTAAAACAAACCTTCACACCTACAAGTAAGCCTATTATGATGATGGCACTTCTCTATAGAGAGTCACAGCTAATGAACAGATGTTCCTTTATAAACTCTGACAGATATTTGTAACCCCAATTTCTTTGCCTTGCTCCACAAATATGCAGAAGGAGTCAAATGTGCAAACAAGCTGAAAGTCCAGATCCCCATCCACTCCCTGCTAGTATCATTCCTTGCACATATATTTATGTCACCAATTTGTACTAATCACAAAAGAAATCAGTGGAAAGGAAGAAAATGAATTACTGAGGATCTGATCATCTCCTGAACAAGATCACAATGGCCAATTTGCAGAAATGGGTTTCTCTAATTTTCCCTTGTGGTGGTGATGAGGTTATGAAATAGTCATAATAGCACAAGAACTGCCCTCTCTGGAAGCTGCTAAGAAAACTCAAACCATAATAGAAGGGCAAGGACTCGTAGTGTTTCTTACAATGGAGTTGAAGCCCCACCCCTCTTTACCCAGTCATATTTGCATATTCTTTTGAAAACCACACATTGAGTATCTATAGCCCCAGCTGATGTCATCGGGCACAGCATGCAGCCACTAGAAGTGGGACAATTATAATTTTTGTAGCTGATTAATCATCATGAAAAAGTAACAGTCAATTGACTCAATCATACATCCATGGTGATTAATCACACTTCACTTGTGTTTTTTTCCCCCAAGTATTTTACTGACAGTGCAGATGTTAGTTGATTTTCTCCTTTAGCCTTTTACTTGGTCACAGATGTTAAGTAATCACCTTGTTCTGATACTTGACTTATCCATAATCTTTGGTGTTACAAGTCCTTAAAAGAAAATGTGCTCCTTTCTTAGAAATCAAATGGTAACATAGTTATTACCTTAAAAAACAGGTTAATCAATATATAAAATAGCCATAATTGTACTCTGTAATCACAAATGCTTTTTTTTCATAATCATGCTACTCCCCCATTTGTTCTCCGATGACATGATTACTGATAAAACATTGAGAAAGAGAGCTTTTTTTTTCTTCCCCCGGAGTGTTAATAGCTCAATTTCATTTATGTTTAATCCAAAACTAGACATTCCAATCCAGATTGATAAAAGGCCTCACCTGGTTGCATTTCATTTCTGGGGCAGCCATAATACACTTCTGAAAATAAAACAGACATTGTGCCATGCTCTCACTTCAGCACAACACTATTTGAGACTTCTCGGTCACTAGCCCATAAGAGAAGCTGAAATAACTACACTAGTGCCATATTTACAAAATCGTCACATATGAATTGTTGATATTTAAGAAGCAATTACAAACACCAGTCTGTTGGTAAAAGAGCAATATTCAAGGAATATTCTAAATTATTATGAGTCAATTAAATCACTTTTAGGGACAAGTGAAGACCTAGTTTGCATTTAAGGCAACAGAAATGCTTCACTTTAACTTCTTTTGTAGAAGTGGGATTGGTGGGTGAAGTGTGTCTAAGATATGCTGCAGTCAAGCCCTGGCAGACAAGCCCTGCCTGTCTAATTTCTCAAATGGAAATGTCTGATCCTCAGGGAGAAACAAGGTGGCTGTCACAAAGTAAAGTCCCACTCCAAGCCCCTCAGACTACCTTCCATGATTTTAGACTCTCCAATCTCTGGTATCATCTCCCCAATTCTAACCTTCAGATAATCTTTGAGATCATTTCCCATGTGAAAAATTGCTTTCATGGCATGATAACACAGCAGCATTGGGTTCTGTCCTGGATGACTGTCTTGATACTGTTAATAAAGAGCCTTGGGTTAGATATAATTGTTAATAAACTAATTCTAAACATCCACTCAAATGTCACTTATAATCAGGGTTTTCTGCTGGGCTAAGACCCCTGGGGAACCTTTGAAGTTGTGAATCTTGTAAGCAATGGCAGGGATGAACATAAGAAGGTAGAGAGTCACCATTGCTTCATAGCTTAGTTGTTTAAAATGATTACGCATGATGAAGCTCAGAACTACTTGCAGTGTGAGACCCAGAAAAGAAAGTGAAGGATAGAGAAGTGAACCAGTAGGAAACTCTCCAACTACACCTCTTTGGATGTGCCAGAAGGAGAGGTGAAAAGATGTGATTACTTGTAATTTACAGCAGGAACATCAGGGCACAGAAGGTAATATAAAAGCATTTCAGTGGGAAGATACCCATGACATGAAACTGTTTAAAACAATTAATCAAAAAAGCCTAATTATTCAATTAGATGGATAAATGAATCTTTTAAAAAGTGGATATGCAAAAAAAGTGTGATGATGAAATCTTTTAAAGGGAAATGAGTGTAACAAATCAGCTAAATATGATCTCTAAAAAAATTCTGAATAATAAGTCAGTGATTATGTTTTAATTGGGCTTTAGCTTTATTATAATTGAGGATACTCATTATCTTGTTTTATTGTATTTATGATTTTAATATTCATACCATTTGGTACTTTATCTTTGTGTACTTTCTGCCAGTGCTTGTTGCACTTCCTGGCTGATTAGTGCATGGGTCCGTGTGAAGTGAATACAGATGTCTCAATAATGATCGGCAGGACGTTGGGCTGATTTTCAGTGTTTGAAGGTCTCCTATAAAGTCGTCCTTTGTGCAATTGTGAGAGTTATTTTTTCCATTCTTTTTCTTCTCTCTCTCTCTCTCTCTCTCTCTCTCTCTCTCTCTCTCAACATGAGCAGCTCTGTTGGTAAGAATCATCTAACAGGAAACTGTTTTTCGCTCTGAAGGAGATCAGGGGATCTCGTTTTGGGATATGATAAGTGTTTCTAAAATAACAACTTATAATGCACATTTATCCTTTCTTAGGAAAAACATGCTTTATGCAAAGAGTAACATCTAACTGCTAATTCAAGCTCTTTATCCCAGGGTAAAATGGAGGGCAAAACAGAGCTCCTATGCTTGTAACTTCCTGGCAATCAGATAAGCCACTCTTTGTTCATAGAACAGGGCAGTTCAGCCAAAGATTATTTCCAAGTTTTTGTCAATCACTTCTCCCTGTAAAAGGTGTACACATGGCTGATTGCTTACACACTCAAAATCAGCCAAAAGGTACAGTCAGAATGAGTCGGCAATAGAACAGCTGCCTTATATGTAGAGAGATTTAAATGAGCCTTTGAGAAGCAAAGAGGTTAGCCATTTAGTTCTTATGCATGAGATTTTTGTGAACTCAAGTGGCATATGTGAGTATTTAATTATTTTTTGAATCTTTCAAATAAGTCAGTGGTGAGAATTGTATTTAGGTTTTATTTAGGTCCATAGTTTTGCTACTGATTATGTTGAGATTAAGAGGTAAATATAATATATGAATTCTAATTTGATGCATTGCCTGACAAATGCATATTTTCTATTCAATCCTCCCCTTAGAAAAATATTGAATTAATCAAAAACAAATGAAATAATGAATTAATTAATTTAAAATGGAAAGCTAGCGCCTGCCCCTAGTTGGGATAGATATTGCCAAATGTTCCCTGGGGGGCAAGATCACTTCTAGTTGAGGACCATTGTTTTAAAACTTTAGTCTACAGCAAGTAAATCATTCTTAAAACAAAGATAGCCCACAGTAATACAGTAATGGACAATTATAAAAGCAGGCTATTGATCGCATACACTCTAATTTGAAAATTGGGAAGTGTTGCATGATTTTCAGCTTAGTTTTCTGGTATTAACCAATATTATCATCCATAACATTTTTAAAGAATTTATAGAGATGAAGACAAAATGTTATAAGAAGTTTTGATGTTTGACACAAGAAAATTGGAATACTATGAGAATAACTCATATATTATTATATGTTAATAATATGTATTATAATAACATATAATATATTATATTATGTATATTTTTTTCCTAAGAGGAAATACAGTTTTTTTCCCTAAGAGGAGGCTTGATGAGAAAATATGCATCTATCTGGAAATGGGGCAAAATAGAGTCCATGCCTTTTATTTACCTCTTAATCTCAACATAATCAGAAGCAAAACTACGATCCTAAATAAAACATAAATATAATTCTCACTACTGACTTATTTGAAAGATTTGAAAAATAAATACATATGCCACTTGGGTTCACAAATATCTCATATATATATTCTATATAGAGAATATATGGAATATTATTCTTTATATAGAAGATATATCTCTCATATATCTTCTATATTTACAAGATACATAAATTAATATGATATATCTTCTATGTTTATGTGTAAAATGTATTGTCATATATGACAAATATATAATATTCTATATTCTATATTTATAGAATACTTATAATGTATTAATTTGTAATATATTTATAACATATTAATTTATAGAATATTAATATGTATAATATATTCTAGATAGAATATGTATTATATTCTATTATATAATAGAATCTATATGATACTATAAAGCAGTATATAATATATTAGGATATTACAGAGTATGTATATATTTTACTATAGATTTTGATATTATATAATATTTAATATATTATGACAGTATAATATATAAGCATAATACTATACATATACTATAATAGTAGTATATATACTATTTTGTATACTATTATTTAGAATATAATAGCAATTATCGTAACAACAATGCTAATAATCAGTATCAAGCACAGTGCTAAGCAGACTTTGATTCATCTACTCATTGAGGTTATTTTACTGTGAACAGTTTTTGGAGGTAACAAGCCTAACTTAACTTGATTAAAGCTTATTTCCTGCTCTCTTGCTGGTTTGGTGAGTAGCAGCCATGTAACAGATGGTTTGGCACCATCTTTCAAGGTCAAGTGTATCTGGGTTCTTGGATCAACATCAGATGTTTTCTTGGGTACAGTGACTTAAGTGTTTCCGTTTTAAAGGTGTAAAGATGAAGCTATTTAACAGGAGATTCAGAAAGCAAAGACATCATTTTTAATTTTTTATTTTAATAGTTTTAGGGGTACATGTAGTTTTCGGTTACATGGATGAATTTTATATTGGTGAAGTCTGGGCTTTTAGTGTAACTATCAGCTAAATAGTGTACATTGTACCCAAAGCTTGATATTTTATCCCTCATCCCTCTTCCACCCTCCCTCCTTGAGTATTCAATGTCCATTTACCACTCTATATGACTTTGTATATACATAGCTTAGCTCCCACTTATGTGAAAACATGTAAAATTGGGTTTTTTATTCCTGAGTTACATTGCTTGGGATAATGGCCTTCAGTTCGAGCCAACTTGCTGCAAAAGACATGTCTTCTTTTTGTGGCTGAGTAGTATTTTATGATGTGTGTGTGTGTATATATATATATATATATATATATACACACACACACACACACATACACACCACATTTTCTCTATTCACTAATCAGTTGATGGACACTTAGGTTGATTCTGTATCTTTGTAATTGTGATTTATGCTGCAATAAATATATGCATGCAAGTGTTTATATATGTACATATATACATTTGTGTGTGTGTGTGTGTATACACATATGTATACAAATGACTTCCTTTCTTTTGGATAGACACCCAGTAGTGAGATTGCTGGATTGAATGGTAGATCTGCTTTTAGCTCTTCAAGAAATCTCCATACTGTTTTCCATAGAGGTTGTACTAATTTACATTCCCGCCAGCAGTGTATAAGAGTTCTCTCTCACATCCATGCTAACATCTATTGTTTTTTGACTTTTTAATAATGGCCATTCTGGTTGAGATACGATGGTATACCATTGTGGTTTTAATTTGAATTTCCTTGCTGATTAATGACGTGAAACATTTTTTTCATGTGTTTGTTGGATGTTTATGTATCTTCTTTGGATAAATGTCTGTTCATGTCATTTGCCCACTTTTTAATGGAATTAGATTTTCTTCCTGATTTGTTAGAGTTCCTTGTAGATTCTGGATATTACTCCTTAATCAGATGCATAGTTTGCAAATGTTTTCTCCCATTCTATAGGTTGTCTATTTAGTCCATTAATTATTTCTTTTGCTGCGCAGAATGATTTAATTATGCTCCATATGTTTATTTTCCTTTTTGCTGTCTTTACCTTTTAGATCTTAGTCATAAGTTATTTGCTTAGACCAGTGACCAGAAGAGTTTTTCCCCATGTTCCCCTCTAGAATTGGTATGTTTTCAGGTCTTAAATCTTTAATTCATCTTAAACTTTTTATGTGATAACAGATAGGGATCCAATTTCATTGTGGCTATAGGATTCACTATTTCACATGTGACTATCCAATATGTGTCTACTTTTAGACCAGTATCATACTGTTTTGGTTACTATAACCTTGTGGTATAATTTGAAATCAGGTAATATTATGCCTCCACATCCATTCCTTTTGTTTGGACTTGCTTTGGACATTTGGGCTCTTTGTTGTTTCCATATAATTTTAGAATCTTTTTTTTTCTAATTGCAAAGATTATTAAAGAAAAAATAAGAAGTCCCTTTATGTGATTTTGTAGTTAGTATATACATGTATATCACTAATTACAGGAAACACAACACAGATATGATTTCTTCTTTACCAATGTTGGTTCAAATCTTTCCATAAGGGGAGAGAACAAAAGGCATGCAGTGCTGGCCTCCATGTTATTGTCCTTATGCACCCATACATATTCTCTGCAGAACCAATAACTCTGAAAGAAAAGGTATCTCCCTAAACCCTCTTAATTTTCTTAATCTGCTTTAAAAGGTAGCACATTTTCTTTAACTTCTTTGTGGCTGCTCTTAGGATTTTCCTTTTATCTAGCTGAGTATTTTTACAGTTCTTTTGCTTTTAATTTGTATCATGTTTCTGTCCTAGACTGAGTCTTCTTATATTTTATAATTGCTGAATTAGGATCAGCAGTACCCACTTCTCATTCTACTTCTCTATCTGCGTCTCAGGATATGAATTCCCTTTGATTCTCTCCCTAAAGATAAGTTCCTTGTCATTTAAGAGTTTGAATCACGTGATCTCAAAATAAGTGAACTCTAGGCATCCACTGTCATTATTCACTCTGATCTTCTTAACTGAAGAAGGCAGCTGTTGTCCATTTTGTACTCAGAGTTACCATTGGTTCCACACAGGTCTTCCCATGAGATTTCACCTAACTATGAAAGATGAGATCTCTAAGTCCTCTTATCTTCATACTCTGTGTACCACATTTGTGTTTGGGCACTGAAAGCTTCTTAATAGAGTGACTTAAGGGAAGCAAACACCCAAAACCTAAAGGAAAAACCCCAGGGGTGCTACTCCTATTCTTTTTCCTCTGATGAAAACTTATCTCCTCTTCAGGGAAAACAGAAATTGTAAACACAGTATGCAGAAGCTGCAAATTGCCTCCAAACATCTATAATCCTTTTTACTGAATTAAAATATTTTAACTATTTGCCATATTGTGTATTTTTTTGTAGAAACTATTTTTCCCATTCAAAGATGTTATTGGAAGATTGTACTAATTACCTAAATATAAGGCTAATGTGCTTTTTCCGTATACAAGAGGTGAAAAATCTATTTCCTAAGGTCCATGCAGGAGATTTTCTTGACATTCCATTCAGAAGCCAGTTTCATAATTATATGCCAATCATTTTGATGAGAAACTTCATTATTTCTCTTTATGAGATAATGTATATCAACATGTGAATTCAGATGATACACTTCAAAGAAGCAAAAATAAAATTGAGAAAGTATTTTAAGTTGTTGTTATCCTTTTCTGCAGTTAAGTTCAGAATAAAAAAGTATGTGACATAAAATTACACACATTAGCAGAATCTTTAAAAATAATAAAAGGGAAGAAATTTTCACAAAGTCAACTATTACATTAAAATTCATTTTTGCTGGGTTAGCTGAAAGATCATGAAAAAAATCCACCTGCCATTCAGTTTAATTTCTTATGTTTAGAGCTCTACAGCATTCTGTGTAAAATTAATCAATAAACAGGATTTATGAGACCTTGAAATAGAACAGTCGAAAGAAGGAAATTATAGTCAGTTTTAGTTATTAAAGGTTTTCACCACTAAATTTAGTATAAGGGAAACGTTATACGTCTTTTTTAGCTGAAACAGAGCATTTATCAAGTACATAGATTGGGGAGACAATTGTGCTAAGACCTGCTGTAATGTGTCTTTATTTGTTGCTCACCATTTAATGTTGGCTGTGTTGAAGTAGGCCCAAACAGAAAGGAAATGGGATTGGAAAAACTTGTTTTTTAAAAAAGCACAAAACAAGTAGCCACAGTGAGCCATCACCTATATATAAGAGAAAGTTAAAACAACGAAATACTTTTCTTAAAAAAAAAAGGATGAATTCTGATTCAGTCCTTGTTAAATTGCTTCATTTGACAATCTTTTGAAAAGAATGAAGGCAGGACAAGGAAAGTAGAAGGCAAGGGACAGAGGAAGTGAGGAGGAAAAGGAGTCAAAACCCACCAACACCTCAAATAGCCTTTCACTACTGTAAGATCAAAATGCAATTCTAATAATACTCAAAGACCCATCACTGATTTTCATTTATTTTCAGTATTTTAATATTTGCAGGACTATAAGCATTTCTGAAAATAGTTATACATGGGCTGTGTAGCACTGTTGCTTGGTGACAGTGAGTTTTGAGAGACTGCCCCCAAGCACCTGGGGACTGTGCATACTGCCTGGAGACTTTTACTTGTATACATTTCTCTGCAAGGTAAAGAGAGAAAATATAAGAATTTAGCTTTTGTTTGATGACTCATAAATGACAGATGGAAAATTGCGATATTTTGAAAAGAAAAAAATGCAGTGATGCACACAACATAAGACTGCCGTAATAATAATGGTACTTAGCATTTAAGCTGAGTTCTTCATCTGCAAAGTACTTTAGAAACAACTAATGAAGCCTCATAACATTCCTGAAAGGCAGGTAAGCATCATTACTGCCATTCTACAGATGGAGAAAATGAGGCATGGAGGTTGAACATCTTTGCCTAAGGCTACTGGGATTAAATAGCAACATTTGAATTAAGGTTTAGGGATTCAGTCCTTTCTGGATAAAAGATCAGGAGACCAGCATTACCTGAATTAAAACAATAAAAGTTTAATACTAAATATTATCCATTTTGAAAAGAAGATTAACTCATCATTCAGTTAACACTGATTTTCTTACAAATTGAAATTATACCTGCCTTCAGAAAACAATAACCTGTTCTGAGTTTATTTCCCTCATTCATTCTCAGTCCACAATTATCCCTATAGAATGCCTTTACTGAATGACTAGATGATGAGGGGCTTTAGATTCAGTGTCACCTCAAAGCATTGAGATTCAAGTTTGCTTTATATTAAAGTTGCAAATCATATCAATAGGCTTCATTTCATATTATGACAAGGCTTCTCATTTCTGATGAGTTATAATTGTAAGCAATTTTAAAATCCTGCATTATGTGAAAAAAGTACAGTTTATATCTTTCTGCTAGTTAACTCTCTCCATAATTTTCCTGCATCCCAAAATTATTGCTCAAGATGTAGAACATTGCCAAAGAAGTGATTCTCGGCTTGAAGGAAATGACCTGGAAGGTTGTGTATTTTTGGAGGCTTTGCTGCTTTCCTTTAAAAGTCACACAGTTTTAGTTTTAGTTTTAGTTTTTTTGTTTGTTTGAGACAGGATCTCACTCTGTGGCCCAGGGTGTAGTGCAATGGCACAATCTTGGCTCACTTTAACCTCCGCCTCCTGGGTTCAAGCGACTCTGGTGCCTCAGCCTCCCAAGTAGCTAGAACTACAGGTACATGCCACCACAACTAGCTAATTTTTTGTATTTTTAGTAGAAACAGGATTTACCATGTTGGCCAGGCTGGTCTCAAACTCTTGGCCTCAAAGTGATCCGCCCACCTCCGCATGCAGTTTTTAACCAATGTTTTGCAGAGTTAGAAGCACAATGTGGAAAACAGCAGAAATTTTAGGAAAAACTCCTTTTTTTCTCTCTCTTTGGAAGATCAATGACCGTGTTTTCATATATACATATTTGTAAATTCCCAGCCCTTAGGATCTTATCAACTGAGGGGACAAGATTTGAAACAAGAGTGAGCAGTTCACTAACACTATGGTATGAAAATATAAAATTAAGTCATACTCTCCTAAATGTTGAGGAAACATGAAAAGGAAGGGAGATTTTTTTCTTTTGCTAATGTACTGATTTGCAAAATTTGATTCTAAAAACACTTGTTTTTTAAAAAACATTCTCAACAATGAAAACGTTCTAAACTTAGAATTTGGCGATGGTTGTACAACTCTGTTAATACATGACAACCTTTCATTTATATACTTTAAGATGTAAATTTCATGTTATATGAATTATAACTCAATAAAGATATATATATATATATATATATATATATATATATATATACACACACACACACATTTCAAGGTTCAGAAAATGGCGTGCCACTCCCCCACCCCACTCTATCCCAACTTCAGTGCTGGTCTGCTTTAGCTCCCAGGACCTCTTTTTGGTATGTATTCTTCAGAGTATTTAGAAGGAATTCTTTTTTCTCTTCTTATTTAGTTTCTCATTATTCTGCAGGAGCCACTTGAGTGCCCAGCTGCTGTCCATTCGCTACACTTATCCCACCTGATGGAATGCTGTCGAAAGAAACATCACTGCAATGCCTGATAAACTGACACAGGTCCCAGACCCAATAAGAGTGAAACCATCCCCCTATTTAAATGAAATTATGGCTGATGAGAAGGACAAATTAATTCCTCTGCCCCAATATTACACAAAACTTTGGATGCTGCCATTGTTACAATTTTATTTTCCCCAGGATCTCAGAGTCCCACCTTCATTCTTTTAGTTTAGTGTCTCAGCTGGGTCTCCACCTGTAGAAGACTGGAATAGAACAAACTATGCCTTCGATGATCTGTAAATCCAACGGGAAACAATGTAATAAATATACTGTGTTTGCTAACCAAATCTGTGTAGGATTAGATTAATTGACTGATTATTAGACGGATTAACACATCATTTTTTTCTCTTTCCTACCCTACTTCTTGTTTTAATGATATCTTCCAAGTTTTATTTCTCAAAGCTTAACCCCTTACGTCATACAAGAGGACAACAACTTGTGAAATAAATTTCTGTTGGCCTTAACTGCTAAATGCTGAAATAGATTTCAAGTACTGTGAGTGTTTTTGAAACCACCTAAATCTGGAAGCCACCCTACCAGGAACAAGGGTTGCAGAGTGAGTAAGCCAGACATGTAGAAATAAAGATGACAAACTGGAAGGCAATTAATGCCTGTAATGGAGGTAGGGAATGACGAGTTAGTAAGAAATTTTCAAATACTGTCTGCCATAAAATATCCATGCTTATTTTAGCAAATATGTAAAATGTTTAAGAATTAAACATCTTTTAAAAAATCACATGCACTCATTACCCTGCAACAAAACACACACAGATGAGTGCACACACTTAAACATACATATTCAATTAGTATATAAAGTTAACATCCTGCTAAGTACAATACTATATCATGAGCATTTTGTCTAGCCAATATTCTATGAAAACATAATTATAATTATTACAGACTTTTCTAGAAAATGAATATACCGTGATTTATCCAATTATTTTCCTATTAACATACATTTAGTGATTCCAGTTTTTCACTGTGACACAGTATCTTCTTAGATAACCTCACTTATAGTTTTGTTTTAACATTTTTTATTATTTTCTATTTAATCTAATGTTAGGGTTTTACTATATAAGGTGTATACATTATTGTAGTGATCTTTCCACTGGATGCCCAAAGCTCTCCGTAAGTTTAGTGAATAACAGTATGATGCCCAAATATATGAAAGTTTTTCTCATCTTTAATTTTTAGCATTTTGCACTATATTTTCTTTTGAATAAATTAAACAATTCATTTAAAGTGTCAAGTAATGTGAGTGTTTTTGAAACCACCTAAATCTGGAAGCCGCCCTACTAGGAACAAGGGTTGCAGAGTAACTAAGCCAGACATGTGGTGTCATTCATATCCTTTCATAGTGTCTCATATAGTGAGGCATCATACATAATTAATTATAAATTTTGTTACTAATAATGATGTACACATAGGTGCTCAATTACTAGGAAAATGAATGCTTTAACTTATCATTCTTATTATAAGTGGGTTGAATTATGTCATATTTATTGACCATTCATATTTCTTCTGTGAATTTTCTTGTCTTTTATTATCAGTATATTTCTTTTTTCTCTAGATTTTGTGTTAAAAAGCACTAAAATGTGTTGTAACAATATTATCTCTTTATTACTTTTGTTTTGAATATTTTCATTAATTTATCAATTACCTTTTAATTTCTTATGAGTTATTTTACATAAAAAGTTTATAATCATTAGTTAAATACATTGGGCTGGATGTGGTGGCTCATGCCTGTAATCCCAGCACTCTGGGAGGCTGAGTTGGGTGGACCACCTCAGGTCAGGAATTCGAGACCAGCCTGGCCAACGTGGCAAAACCCTGTTTCTAACAAAAATACAAAAATTAGCTGGGCATGGTGGCACATGTCTGTAATCCCAGCTACTCGGAAGGCTGAGGCTGAAGAATCACTTGAACCTGGGAGGCAAAGGTTGCAGTGAGCCCAGATTGTGCCATTGCACTCCAGCGTGGGCACAACAGACAAGATTCCCTCTCATAAATAAATAAATAATTTTAAAACATTATTATATATGCTATTATTTTCATACTTAGAATAGCTTTTCCCAAAATTTAATCTATGAAACACTAGGCTTCTAAAAAGCTTTGTTAAATAAATAAATCATCTCATAAATTTGCAGAAAATGAAGATATATAAATTTAAGTGGTTTTCTTTCATATTTTTTATGTTTGTAGGAAGCTAATATGCATTGTAGTGCCAAACAGCATTTACAAAACATATTTGACCATGGCACCCTCCATTCATAACACATTTCGTAGGATTAGTGTGTCTCTGAACACATTTTAGTTGACCTACATAGAAACTGTTAATCTAAGACCAGATAAAAAAGTTAAAGCAGGCCAGGAACTGTGGTTCATGCCTATAATCCCAACTCTTTGGGAGGCTGAGGTGGGTAGATCACCTGAGGTCACAAGTTCGAGACCAGACTTGACAACATGGCAAAAACTCATCTCTACTAAAAATATAAAAATTAGCTGGGGGTGGCCATGCATCCCTGTAATCTCAGTACTCAGGAGGCTGAAGCAGGAGAATCACTTGAACCCGATAGGCAGAGATTGCAGTGAGCCAGCATTGCATCACTGAACTCCAGCCTGGGCAACACAGCCAGACTTCCTCTCAAAACAAAAAAAAAGAAAAGAAAACGTAAACCATACTTTAAAAAAAAATTAGAAGCCTTATTATACATTCATTTATTTGTTTGCTTTATTTATTTAACAACTTTTCGTAAGTTATTTGTTTTGTAAATATTATGGGTTAGGGCTCTTCTTTTTTTAATCCAATAATTAATTCTCCCAATACCATTTGTTTAGAAACTTACATCTTTTAATCCTTTGGTTTGTGATGCCTCTGTTTTTGCCATAAGCTAAATTATTACACATACTATAGTGTGTCCAAATACTGTCTATTCTGTTCTATTAATCTGAGTGTAATTTCATGAACTGGAACCATAGTGTTTTAACATCATAACACAAACACCTGTCTTAATATATTAAAAGATGTGAATTATTTTTCTTTCCCCATAATGTTAAGAAATACATTTATCTATTTATTCTCACAATGAATTTTCAATTATTTTATCATAATCTCAAATAACATTTATTAACCTTATCATTAATTTGAAAGTTATTTGCACACTTTAAAAAATCCAGTGCTCTGTTATGGGAATAACATTTCTATTTTTATTATATTGAAGTTTTTATTTATATTGCTTATTAAAGTATTTTAAGACTCCTCATATAGATTATACATATTTCTTAATAAGATATTACTATTTTGTGAATAGTACCTTTTGACATTATGTACACAAATTGGTTATTGCTGCTGTACAGAAAAACTTTCAACTTTTGCCATTTAATTTGTATATAATCACTGTAATGAACTTTAATATTAATTTTCAGAGTTTTGCAGATTATTCTCTTGAGTTCTCTATTTAAATAGTCATATGGTCTGCAAATAATAATAAAAATTTGTCTTCTCTTATTTCAGTATTATATTTTATTGCCTTGGCAAGAAAATCAAAGTCTGTGTTAATTAGTAAGGGTATTAGCAAATACTTTTTTATGAAATATAATATTCAATAGTTTAAAAAATAATTTTAAGGTATGCGATCAATTCATAATTTGGTAGGAATTAATTTTTAAAAATTAGGACTGAGTGTTGGGTGCTATTGAATGCATTTTTACCAACAAATGAGATCAAAATAAATCTTATGGGATTTCTTCTTTTCTTATCTATTTGTATCTATCCACCTACCTACTTATACCTACTTATCTCACTGTCTCTCTACATATAAAAATATTCCTCTATACATTAAGATGTGTATATATGTAGTTGCATGCATAACCTATACTACAACACACAAATACACATTTCTATGTCTATTACTAAAACACCTGACTTTTCTTGGCTAAATTCTGATTGAGGTTCTAAAGGTTTCTACAGGTCATGTCTTAGAGCTTAATACTCTCAAATGGTTTTCTTATGTGATCTCAGAGTTCTGTAATAAATTATTTTCAGATTCTTCTTGGGCCTCAGTAAAATGTTCTCTTTATCTTTCCTTATTAGACCTTGCGTTATTGTTTTGCTTTTTCTCCTAGCTATTCTTAGGTCAAAGACATCCAGATTCAGTGTTTGCCATCAGACAATGTATCAATTTCATTTGCTGCTGCTCACTGTCTACCAGGTGCTCACTGAATCACCTTTTTATATCGGTATAGATTAAAGGGTACCTAATGTCTATGAGTCTTCACCATACATCAGTGTCTAATAAAAGTTTATCAGCATCAGGTCTCTGGACTGAAATGGAACCATTTTCCAACTCTGTTGTCTGTATTATTGACCTCCTGCAGATAAAGTATAAAGGGAATACTCTTCTGCTTATGGAGCTTCTGCCTATAGTCCATTTATGGTTCCACACCTAGAGGATGATGTTTTCTAAGTTGTAACTCCCCCTGTTCAACCCTGTAACACCTGCTTTTGTTCTCAATTCAGATGTACATACTTGTGTGTTGTGGGGTTGGAAGAGGTGTCAGAGGAAGGTGGAGGATGAGTGAGCCTTGAAGGATGAGTGTTGCTTAAGAAGCAACACTTTTACATAAGGATGACTGCCCAGTGTTCTGTTAGGTTCTGACCTGGTGTCTCTAGATTGTGGGTATTCAGTAGTTGAAATGAGACGTCTGCCTGTATTTTTTTTGTTTTTTTTTTGTTTGTTTGTTTGTTTTAAGGAAACCTGACTCCTCTGTTGTAGGGAAAGAGATTGAAGAAGACCATTAATTATTTTTATCATAATCTTCCATTACTCTGCTGTTCAGTGAAAGCCTTTCTCCCAACCACTTCCAAATCAAGCACTATGTTCTCTGACAGTCTTAATTTTCTGTGTTTCTATGAGTTGCATCTTTTGTTCTATCTTCATAGATTTGTTGGGAAGTGGGGAGACATTAGAGACACTGATTGAATAATTACTTTGTAGGTGCCCAATTAGAGTAGAACCTCGGGGAAGACATTCAGGATTTTCAAATGAGGATAAAATTCACAGAAATAAATTGGAAGAAGTTTAGTCCATTCTGTTCTAGAACATTTCAATCTGTTTTATAAAATAAAAAATTAAAATTAAATAAAAATCTTTAGTCAGAGACTTAGAAATTTTAAACTTACTTTATGTAATGATCACATGATAAAACTACTTCAGATAAAAATGCTATGAAGCTATTACACCATATAGATTCTCAAAGTAATTATTTAAGACAATGAGAAAAATATAGTATACAAGTAACTACTTTTCAAAATTATTACTATTTAGGTATAGAATAATTTTTGTAAAGAATAACAAAATGCTTAAAAACATATTGACATATCAACAATTTATCTGATCATTTTGAAATTATCCTCAAAGGGATTTTGTAAATTTTCAGTTTCCCCCTAGACACTTGTATTAATCTAAGTTATCCAGAGAAACAGAACCAATAGGAGACACACATACACACACACAAACACACACACACTCAATATAAGGAATTGGTACACACAATTTAAAAGGCTTGGAAGTCCAAGATCTGCAGTCAGAAAGAGCTGATAGTGTGTGTACGTTTCAGTCCAAGTCTGAAGGCAGGAGACGACTAATGTCCCAGCTAGAAGACAGTCAAGCAGAAAGAAAAAACCGCTTTATTCTATTCAAGCCTTCAACAAATTGGATGAGGTCTACTCATATTATGGATGATATTAACATTCAAATCAGTAGACTGAGAGAAATCTGTTTCACTCAGTCTACTGATTTGAATGTTAATGTCATCTGGAAACACCCCCATAGACACACCCAGAATTATGCTTAACCAAATATCTGAGTACCACATTGTCCACTTAAACTGAGACATGCAATTAACCATCACAAGTCCACTTCTTTATCAACTTTGCACCCATATGCATTTCTTTAAACTATACCTGATCTCCAAATGAAGATGATAACAAGGTCATAATTATGTCTAACATGATATAACTAAACTGCATATAATCAGAAACACACTAACCCTTTCCACAGAGGAGTCAAAGTCCTTAAATGATATTTAATCTTCTCCTTAATATCCTATAACTTAAATGCCATGATATAAAATTAACCACACTTAAATACTATGATATAAATCCAAATATCTTACATCATATAATAATAAAATAAAGGAAGAACGAAAACAAAGGTATATACACATACACACACAAACATGTTTATAACAAAATAAGAAAGAAATATTCATGACAATTATGGTCTTCATTTCTGCAACTGGACACGTAGTCACAGCTAGTACGTATAACTTCCTTCTTTCACTACTCATTCTGTATTCCCATTGCCTTCAGCAAGCACCTCAGTTGGTCATAGTTCTTTACCTAGTAGAAGGATACGAGCCTTCATTCCTAAAGGATATAAGCCATTAGTTTTCCTGCCAGGATTTGATTGTTGCAGTTTTTCATTGACCTTAATCATATGGCATGGTAATACTAAGAGATGATGGGAAAGATCTTCGGTATACCAAACATACTCTTCATTACCTTCATTGTGTAGTAGCAGTCCAATTTCCACTTGGAAGTCATGTGGTCAGCAAGCACGGTAACTGCTTTCTTTGCTTATTGATTCAGAGGCATGAAGAGTTCAAAGTAGTCAGGCTGTAATCTTAACTTCCAGTTCAATGAAACATGTTCTTATGTTTTTTGATAGAAGCATTACTCCCTTCAGAACTAAGAATTCCAGGCCAGCAGAACATAAGCTGACAGGAACAGGAAGAAAAATTTTGCTAATAGGTCACTAAAGTTAATAGTGAGTGATGCCACTCCCATTTCCACTCCTTGATTCTTGGACACATGCATCCTGGCTATCAGACAAATGGCACAATATATTGAACTCAGAGAATATATATCCTTCCATAGACCCTGCCCTAACCCTGCAAGTTATTGCCATATATTTGGAAGTATAAAGGAGTCTTCAAAAGGCCATTCTACCTGTCTATCAAGCCAGCTGTTTCAAGAAGGTGGGGAACACGGTAAAATCAGTAAATCTCTTAAGTGTGGGTCCATCACCACATTTCTTTCACTGTGAAGTGAGTATCTTGGTCACAAGCAATGCTGTGAGAAATATCATGACAGTGGCTAAGGTATTCTGTAAGTCCATAGATGCCAAAAACATTGCATGCAGGGGAGGAAAATCCATATTCAAAGTAAATGTCTATTAGGGATAAAAGCCTTTAAGATTAAAAAATAAAAATAGAAAACAGAGTAAATGTTTATTCTAGAAAGAACAGAACACAGTCCCTTCCATGATGAAAGCAGTATAATGTAATCAATCTCCTACTAGGTGGCTGGCTGATCACCCCAAGGAATGGTGCTATATCAGGGGTTCAGTGCTAGTCTCTGCTTCTGGCCAATTGGGCACTCAGCAGTGGTCACAGCCAGGTCTGCCTTTGTGAGTGAAATTCCATGTTGCTAAGTCCATGCATAAACTCCATCTCAGCCACCATGGCCACTTTGTTCATAAGTCCATTATATTATGACAGGGGTGACTACAGAAAGAGGCTGACTGAATATCCACAGAACAAGCCATTCTGTCTACTTGATTAGTAAAATCCTCCTCTGCTGAGTTCACCATCTGGTGAGCATTCAAATGGGACACAAATATCTTCACACTTTTTGCCCATTCTGAAAGGTGTGCATATCTCTAATCTAAATTTTCTTGTTACCAATTTTCCAATTATATTCCTTCCATGACACTGACCATACTGCCAAACCATTGATCACAGCCCAGGAATCAGTATATACATCTGACAGATTTTCCTTCTGAGCTAAATGAATAACCATGTTCTGCCTGATGGAAGGATTTCCCTTTACCATTCTCATTTAGGATGCCCAAGAAAAAGGCTACAGTGCTACAACTACCTACGTTCAGGTTGTGCCTGCATATAATTCACAACCCAGGCCCTAGACGTCTTCTTTTGCCAGCTGACCATCAGGATCTTCCAATGTGGCCATTGGTTTGGGCTGACAAAGAGAAGGCCGAGTAGCATAGAGAGGACCATAGGTTTGGGGCCACTTCTTCATGTAATTTACCTGTTTCCTTACAGTCTATTTGGGTCCCATCACATAAATATCACTTCCACTTTATTATGGAGTGCTGAAGTGCATGCCCAACTTTAGACCTTGTTGGGTCAGATAACACCCAGTTTATAATGAACAGCTCAGGTTGCATGGTAACCTGGTGGTCCATGCTTAAATATTCAGTCTCTACTGAGGCCCAGTAGCAGGCCAAGAGCTGTTTCTCAAAAGAGTATTTACTTGCAGAAGATGGCTGGGCTTTACTTCAAAATCCTAAGGACCTTCTTCATGATTCACCAGTAGGAGCCTGCCAAAAGGTTTCAAAAAGCACCTTTATCTGCCACTGAAACTTCAAGCACCAATGGATGCAATGGATCATATGGCTCAAGTGTCAGAGCAGCTTGCACAGCAGCTTGGACCTGTTGCACAGCCATCTCTTGTCTCCATTCAAAACCAGAAGCTTTTGGGGTCATTTGATAAATGAGCCCACTAAATGTTGTGCCCCTCCTCTTATTGATTTTTAAGGAAAGGCCAGTTGCAACAACTTATCCTTTACTTTAGAAGGGATATCTCAACATGCCCCACATCACAGGACCCTAAGAAATTTCCCTGAGGCACAAGGCCTCTGAATTTTTGACAAATTTATTTCACATCCCCTAAACACAAATGTCTTACCATTAAGCCTAGATTAGTTGCCACTTCTTGCTCATTAAGCCCAATTAGCATAATGTTATCAATGTAGTGGACCAGTATGATGTCTTGTGGTAGGGCAAAGATCCCTGCAAACTAAATGATGACACAGGGTTGAAAAAGTGATATCCCCCTGAGGTAGGACAGTGAAGGTGTATTGCTGGCCTTGGCAGCTGGAAGCAAACTGCTTCTATTGATGTTTAATAACAGATATCAATAAAAAAGCATTTGTCAAATCAATAGCTGCATGCCAGGTATCAGGGGATATATTAATATTAATTTGCTCTAGCAATGAAACCACATCTGGTACAGCAGCTACAATTGGAGTTACCACATGATTAAGCTTATGATAATCTACTGTCATTCTCCAAGGTTCCTCTATCTTCTGCACAAGCCAAGTAGGTGAGCTGAATGGGGACATGGTAGGAATCACTACATCTACATTATTCAAGTTCTTGATGGTGGCATTATTCTCTGCAATCCCTCCAGTAATTCAGTATTGCTTGTGGTTTATTATTTTGCTAGAAAGTCACCATTCTAGTGGTTCTCACTTGGTCTTTATTACTACAATGGTCCTTACATAACAGGTTAGAGAATCAGTGTGAGTATTTTGCCAGATGCTGAATGTATCTCTTCCAATTTTGTATCCCAATAACCATAGGATGGGGTCAAGGACACACTGGGCCCACAGAGACACATCTGAGCTAAAACTTCTTTGATTCTCTGGCTACCATAACCCTCTGCCCTAAATACTGAGCCACAGTGATATTTTGGGTCTCCTGGATTCAACATTATTTCATAGTTGGTGTCCAGTAGTACCTGAAAGTTCTGATTATTTTTTTTCCCAGTACACAGTTACCCTGGTAAAAGGCCATAGGTTCCCCTGGGGAAGACTAGGAGAAAAATTAACAGCAAGAATTTTCAGTACTTTACCAAGATCCTTTCTCTAGAGGTCTTGACCTTTCACTTCATTCCAGCAATTCCAAGTTTGAAAACTGGCTCAATCCTGATAATTGTTTGAGGGACTGTGACTCTGTTATTACAATTCAGGTTAGACTTTTGTTCATGTGACCTAGAACTTTTCTGCTTATATAAATCAGGAAGGAATGTAGTAGGCTTCCTATCTATTTCACTCTGGGAAATAGACAGGATCATGATCAACCAGCCAGCACCATAAGTTTGTGTGAATCAGGCTATTCTGATTGCGTTTTGACCCTGCTGTCCATTACGGTAACCACATACCCACCTTGCCTTTGATGGTTGAGTGCAGCCACCTGGGAACCAATGATTCCCATTGCCTTTAGTTTTCCCAGTGGTCTACAGGCACTACTGTAAGGTCTGGCCTACAGAGAACAGCAATCACAGAGCTCTTCAAGGATGCCATGACTCCTCTCACAAATTTATTTCTCATAGTACGGGTAATAAATAGGTATGTTTTCTGAACTCTCCTAGTATGGGTGAATAGGCCTTAAATGACAAATTCACTCTAATATTCTAATGTCCTTTTGAATCCCTTCCTCTATTTTAAACAAAGGCAGGTCCTGCATTTCTTATTTGCTCACTGTGGGAACAAATAAGTTCCTTTCTAACAAACAAATAAGAATGCTTTCTAACTAAGCAAACAAACTGTTAGAACCAACCATCTTTTGGTTCATCTTTCAACCAACTAAGCAAACAAGCTGTTAGAACCCTTTCTAACCCCTGAATATCCACAGAACAAATCATTCTGTCCACATGATTAGTAAAATCCTCCTCTGGTGAGTTCACCATCTGATGAACCTTCATGTGGGACACCAGTATCTTCACACTTTTTGCCCATTCTGAAAGATCTGCATACCTCTAATCTAACTCCTGAGCTATGATATTAAACACAGAATCTCTGTTATGTGAGTCCTTATCAATGAATTCATACTGATCCAACTTGATGTTCTTTCCACCCATTATCCCACACCCTTAATATCTATTCCCACATGTGTTCTCTGAATTTCTGCTTCCCTATGTTAGAAACCTGAAGCTGTTCCTTTGGAAAGTAGTATACCATGGGTCACAAGTAGTCCCTCCCTTTAGTGGCTGGCTAGAACTTTAGTCTAGTACTAGGTCTAGAAGCAAAGTGGGGTGGAAAGGTCAGGTCCTGAGAAGAATGAACATTGTCTTGCATGGAAACTGCCTCAGAGAAGGACCTTACAGTTTCCTTAGGCAATGCAGGATTAATACCCTCAGACAGGGGTGGAGAGGCTGAGACCACCAAGGTGGGAAAGCAGCTGTGATTAGAGAGGCCACTTCTGCTGGAGAGGAGCAGGCTTCTTCCACTGGCAAAGAAGACTTGTCAGAATTTAGGGGTTCAATGTCCTCAGCTTCATTAGGGTCTTCCTACACATCCATGTTACGACTTACAGGATCCCATTTTTTCCTAAAGGCCTCACTTTAACAGTAGACACATTGAGGGGCTGTGAGTTGAACTTGCATTGTAATTCAACCAACTGTACGACGAGTTCTGTATTTGATTTTTAGGAATCCCAGTTCTGTGGTTATAAAAGCTTCCAGATCATTTATCCAGTGCTTGAGCTGAGACTTTGAATTTCTGATCTCATTCTTTCCTTTCACCTTTGTCCAGTGACAGTAGAAGTAACTAGCCAGCCTCACTATATTCATGAGTGTCTTAGTTCATCCATGTAACTATAACAAAATATTAAACTGGGTAGCTTATAAACAACAGGAACTTAATTCTTCATAGTTCTGGAGTCTGGGAAGTCCAAGACCAATGTCTTGGAAAGAGTTCAAGGAAAGAGTCATTAGTATTGTTAAGTCTAATCAAATTAGGCCCAGAATTCCAAAAATCCCACAATCAATTCAGAAAACACATCCTTAAAGTTCTGTTCCTCTAGAACCACTTTCTGTACAAAATTCTATTAGTCTGGGTTCCCTGGAAAGCCAAGAGTAGAGTTGAAGTTTGCATCAGAAGGCCTGTGAACCAGGAGAGCAAATAGTGCATATTCCAGTCTGCATCCTCTAAGACCCTGAGAACCAGAAGACCCACTGATATAAGCCATGGTCAGAGTTTAAAGACAGAATGTTACCAGGTTTTGGGGTGCAGAGCTTCCCAGAAAGACCAAGGTTCTTGGTCTCTCACTCTCTCAAGAATGAGAGAGGGGACCACGGCAGGTGCACTTATAAAATAAATACTGGACCCAAAAAGACTTTGCAGAAAGTGATTTATTTAGGTAGAGAAAGAGAAAAAGGAGAAGAGAGAAAACTTCCACACGAGAGAGTGTGTGGAAGGGGATCCAAACATGGAGTCCAAAGGGGTGTGGAAGAAGAGGACTTTTAACCTGGGAGGAACCCCCACCTTCTCTAAGACTCCCAGCCAATGAAAGGAGTTCCTTAGAACTTCCACTGGAGTGACTGACTTTTGACCCTTTCCCACTCCTGTGAAAATTAAAACAGAGAGAGTTAAATCTCCCGGATGGAGAGAGATGGGAGTGGAGCATGGTGCTGGAAAGTTCTTGCCCTTAAAACTACTCCCCCTTGTAGACCTGGAAATAGAACACCTTTCCTCAAGAAGACTGATGTCTCAGCTGGAAAACTCTCAGGCAGAAAGAAAGAATTCTTTCTTACTCAGCTTTTTATTCCATTCAGACCTTCAATAGATTGGATGAGGCTTCTCTATATTAGGAAGATTCATCTATGTTTACTCCACCTACTGATTCGAATGTTAATCTCATCCAGAATCGTCCTCATCCAAAATAACATTTCACCAAATCTCTGGGCACCCCATGGCCCACTCAAATTGATAACTAAAAGCAACCAGTGCAACACTCTCCTTTACAGCACTGTTTCTTAGATTAGCATAATAGCTGAAGGAAATATACTAAAAGTCACCTGACAAATAAAAAATCATTTGTTTCTATGCCTTTTAATGCCATTGATCTTTTAACAGAATGCCATTGACTTTCTATAAAAAAAGTAAACAAAGTGAAATGTAATTTGGCTCCTTTCAAGGTTAATGTCTATTGTAACTTTCTCTTCTCTATGAGACAATTGCCTTAAAAATTCATGGAAACTCTTGCTTCTCTAGTTATTTTAATTGTGATGTTAGGGTGGTGATTTTAGGTATTTCCTGCTTTCTCCAATGGGCATTTAGTGCTATAAATTTCCCTATAAACACTGTTTTAGCTGTGTCTCAGAAATTCTGGTATGTTGTGTCTTTGTTCTCATTGATTTCAAAGAACTTATTTATTTCTGCCTAAATTTTGTTATTTACCCAATAGTCATTCAGGAGCAGGTTGTTCAGTTTCCATGTAATTGTGCAGTTTTGAGTGAGTTTCTTAATCCTGAGTTCTAATTTGATTGCCCTGTGGTCTGAGAGACTGCTTGTTATGCTTTCCATTTTTTGCATTTGCTGAGGAATGTTTTACTTTCAATTATGAGGTCAATTTTAGAATATGTGCAATGTGGTGCTGAGAAGAATATATATTTTGTGGATTTGGGGTGGAGAGTTCTGTAGATGTCTATTAGGTCCACTTGGACCAGAGCTGAGTTCAAGTCCTGAATATCCTTGGTAATTTTCTCTCTCATTGATCTGTCTAATATTGACAGGGGTAGCAGGGAGGGGTGTTAAAGTCTTCCACTATTATTGTGTGGGATCTAAGTCTCTTTGTAGGTCTCTAAGAACTTGCTTTATGAATGTGGGTGTTCCTGTACTGGGTACATATATATTTAGCATAGTTAGCTCTACTTGTTGCATTGATTGCTTTACCATCACCTAATGCCCTTCTTTGTCTTTTTTGAACTTTGTTGGTTTAAAGTCTGTTCTATCAGAGACTAGGATTGCAATCCCTGCTTTTTCTTTTTTTTTCTTTTTCTTTTTTTGAAAACAAATTAAAAGCTAGCAGAAGACAAGAAATAATTAAGATCAGAGCAGAACTGAAGAAGATAGAGACATAAAAAACCCTTCAAAAGATCAATGAATCCAGGAGCTGGCTTTTTGAAAAGTTTACAAAATAGATAGACCATTAGACAGAATAATAATGAAGAAAAAGAGAAGAATCAGATAGACACAATAAAAAATGATAAAGGGGATATCATCACTATTTCCGGTGAAATACAAACTACCATCAGAGAATATGATAAATACTTCTATGCAAATAAACTGAATATTTAGAAGAAATGGATATATTCCTGGTCACATACACCCTCCGAAGACTAAACCAGGAAGAAGTCGAATCCCTGAATAGACCAATAAAAAGTTCTGAAATTGAGGTAGTAATTAATAGCCTACCAACCAAAAAAAAGCCCAGGACCAGATGAATTCACAGCTAAAATCTACCAGAGGTACAAAGAGGAGCTGCTACCATTCCTTCTGAAGCTATCCCAAACAACTGGAAAGGAGGGACTCCTCCCTAACTCATTTTATGAGGCCAGCACCATCCTGATACCAAAACCTGGCAGGGACACAACAAAAAAAGAAAATCTCAGCCAATATCCCCGATGAACAATGATGTGAAAATCCTCAATAAAATACTGGCAAACTGAATCCAGCAGCACATCAAAAAGTTTATCCACCACAATCAAGTCAGCTGCATCCCTTGTATGCAAGGCTGGTTCAATATACACAAATCAATAAATGTAATCCATCACATAAACAGAACCAATGACAAAAACCACATGATTATCTCAAAAGACACAGAACAGGCCTTTGATAAAATTCAACATCCCTTCATGCTAAAAACTCTCAATAAACTAGGTATTGATGGAACCTATCTCAAAATACAAATAGGAAGAGAGAAAGTTAAATTGTCTCTGCAGATGACATCATTGTATATTTAGAAAACCCCATCGTCTCAGCCCCAGATTTTCTTAAGTTGATAAGCAACTTCAGCACAGTCTCAGGATACAAAATCAATGTGCAAAAATCATAAGCAATCCTATAAACCAATAATAGACAGAGAGCCAAATCATGAGTGAACTCCCATTCACAATTGATACAAAGAGAATAAAATACCTAGAAATACAACTTAAAAGGGTGGTGAAGGAACTCTTCAAGGAGCACTGCAAACCACTCCTCAAGGAAATAAGAGAGGACACAAACACATGAAAAAACATTCCATGCTCATGTATAGGAAGAATCAATATCATGGAAACGGTCATACTGACCAGAGTAAGTTATAAATTCAGTGCTATCCCCATCAAGCTACCATTGACTTTCTTCACAGAATTAGAAAAAAATACTTTAAATTTCATACTGAACCAAAAAAGAGCCTGTATACCCAAGACAACCCTAAGCAAAAAGAACTAAGCTGAAGGCATCATGCTACCTGACTTCAAACTTCAAAGGCTGCAGTAACCAAAACAGCATGGTACTGGTACGAAAACAAATATATAGACCAATGCAACAGAACAGAGGCCTCAGAAATAATACCACACATCTGCAACCATCTGATCTTTGACAAACCCGACAAAAACAATAGAGAAAGGATTCCCTATTTAATAAATGGTGTTGGGAAAACTGACTAACCATATCCAGAAAACTGAAACTGGACCCCTTTCATAAACTTTATACAAAAATTGACTCAAGATGGATTAAAGACTTAAATGGAAGACCTAAAAACCATAAAAACCTTAGAAGAAAATCTAGGCAACTATTCAAGACATAGGCATGGGCAAATACTTCATGACTAAAATAGCAAAAGCAATGGCAACAAAAGTCAAAATTGACAAATGGGATCAAATTAAACTAAAGAGCCTCTGCACAGCAAAAGAAACTATCATCAGAGTGAACAGGCAACCTACAGAATGGGGGAAAATTTTTGCAATCTATCCATCTGACAGAGGGCTGATATCCAGAATCTACAAAGAACTTAAACAAATTTACAAGAATACAAAACAACCTCATCAAAAAATGGGCAAAGGATATGAGCAGACACTCCTCAAAAGACATTTATGTGGCCAACAAACATGAAGAAAAGCTCATCATCACTGGTCATTAGAGAAATGCAAATCAAAACCACAATGAGATACCACGTCACGCCCATTAGATAGGCAATCATCAAAAAGTCAGGAAACAACAGATGCTGGAGAGGATGTGGAGAAACAGAAACCGTTTTACACTGTTGGTGGAAGTGCAAATTGGTTCAACCATTGTGGAAGACAGTGTGGTGATTCCTTAAAGATCCAGACCCAGATATAGCATTTAACCCATCAATCCCATTTCTGGGTATATACCCAAAGGATTATAAATCATTCTACTATAAAGACACATACACATATGTTTATTGCAGCACTATTATTCACAATAGCAAAGACTTGGAATTGACCCAAATGCCCATCAGTGATAGACTGGATAAAGAAAACATGGCACATATACACCCACCATGGAATACTATGCAGCCATAAAAAAGGATGAGTTCATGTCCTTTGTAGAAACATGGATGAAACTAGAAACCATCATTCTCAGCAAACTAACACAGGAACAGAAAAATAAACACCACATGTTCTCACTCATAAGTGCGAGTTGAACAATGAGAACACATGGACACAGGGAGGGGAACATCACACACTGGGGCCTACCAGAGGGTGGGGTGCTGGGAAGGGATAACATTAGGAGAAATACCTAATGTAGATGACGAGTTGATGGGTGCAGTAAACCACCATGGCACGCATATACCTACAAACAAACCTGTACATTCTGCACATGTATCAGAACCGTACTGCTTTCTCATGCTGAGACCTATTCTGTTTTAATGTGAAAAACTTAACACAGTCCCAAACCTACATAGCTGCTGACATCTACAAACCTTTCACACAATTACTTTATGATTTAGAAAGAGAGTATTAACTAGGAAAAACTCTCCTTATCTAAATTTATACTCTCCATATTTAAACTTTATAAGTTAATGATGTGGAATCAAAATATTCTAAAAGGCTTCTTGGTAAAATATACCACTGAAGAGACTTCACACTGTAATCTCATTAATCCTATTTTATAGATGGGGAAATTTAGACTTGTTGATGTTAAATGTCTCCCACAAGGTCATAGGAATAGATAGTGGCAATGCCAGGAAGGTGCAGGATATGTAAATAAATCAAAATTAAACGAGCACACTATTAATTTTTTAATTTTTAAAAAATATATATAATTAAAGGTCAGGTATCAGTTAAAGATTTGAGCTACAGATGTTAACATATACTCTTATCTCTTACCTTGCTTAGGTCACCCCACAAAAAGGTGACATAACAAATTAAAGAAAAAGAATATAAATATAAATATATATAATAAAGCCAGAGGGAAATTGGTCATGATTTAATTTAAAGATAGGGAACTGCAGGCACTGAAATTGTGAAATCAAAAATAGCTACCTTTAAGAAAGTAAATAAATTTTGTAATTCAATAGTATTTCATTTACTACTAAATATAAAACGACTTGTAACCTACTTTATGTTACAGTAATAGGAGTGTCTAATGATAATTTTACTTCATTTTCATATCTCTTTTATCTCAAAACTTCCTAAAATACCTTGCAAGTTTTAATTTATTAATTCATTCAAAAGTACATTCAGTCAGGTGAGGATCATTAAGAATGCCCACTCACATTTTTGATGAAATCATCCCACTTAATTGAGACCCACTAATCTGCCCTGCACAGTTTACAAATAATATCTACATTTTAGAAATATCTTAAACTCTATAGAATCATCCTTTATAAAAATAGATGAAGAAATCAGAGTGTTTACTTGTGTACTTCTTGTGGAACTCTATGCACAACTTGATCTGAAGTCATTTTTAAAAGTGGTATTATGACTGTAGTCATAATACCATTAGCTCTGTTTCTGGCTTTATCCCTTTGCCTTCAAGTTGAACAATGCCATTGTGTCATACAGACAGCTCATTTCCAATCCCCTAGTTGTGCCAGTTACATCCAGCAGATCACCATCTCCTAGCAATATATATTTGCACTAGAATTCTTGGCAATGTGCTCCACCTTCTTTCCCCTTCTAACTTCTGGTATACAGGACTCATCTCTATAAAAAATGGTGTTAATCTAATACAAATGGCTCTATCATCTCATTTCTCATAACATTCATTTTAATTTTGTTGCTTAGGTTGATATAAACAATAAAGACTGTTTTAAAGAGCATGTATATAAAATCAGTGGTACATCTATCTCAGTTATACTGAACTTAAAAATGAATGGAAATTTGTTAAGGGTCTGAGGCTAGCTGATGTACTATTTGGTAGCTAGTTTTCTTGATAATAAACCTTTAGTCAGGAAGTATACGTTGTACACACATACACTGAGAATGGAAACTATATTCTTGTAGGTGATTGACTTACAATATCTGCACTTCCAAGTTGGGCTAGCATCTGGCAGATTTCCCTTTACATATTTTATATGTGCTGCATCAAATTGGATTATTGATAAAATCTAAATTCACTTACTCTTGAATTTGGAACTTGAGAATTGCAGATCAGTGTATCTGCATAGTAAATACTAACCAAATATAAACTTACTTTTTTTTTTTCAAATTCCAAGTATTCACTGGACTAGAGAACTCTATTATCTATATAGAATTTAGATTTCCCTCCCAAGCACTGAACCAGTAATTCTCAACTAAACATTTTAAATGAGTCACTGCAAGCTCAACTTCATAACTGAAGACAGGAAAGAATTACTTTCATTTCTTTAAGTAACTCTACCTACACACAGTTTTTAAATGAATGCAATGACTGTTGTTTGAGCAATATCTCACACTTAGTTGGTCCTAAAGCACTTACAATTTGAGGCTATTGAATGTAGAATTGAAAACTCCGTTATATATGAAGCAAATCTCAGTGGGACTGCATTTCACCTCCCTCCGTACTCATCTTGGTTCAGCTGAGCTCTTCCAAACTCAGAATAGCATAAGAAATGGGTCCAGTGCTCATGCTAAAGTAGAAACCTTCACTTTAAAAAAAATTATACTTAAGTTTTGGGATACATGTGCAGAACGTGGATGTTTGCTACACAGGTATACATGTGCCATGGTGGGTTGCTGCATCCATCAACCGTCATCTACATTAGGTATTTCTCCTAATGCTATGCCTCCTCTAGACTTCCATTCCCAAACAGGCCCCAGTGTGTTATGTTTCCTTCCCTGCGTCCACGTGTTCTCATTGTTCAACTCCCACTTATGAGTGAGAATATGTGGTGTTTGTTTTTCTGTTCCTGTGTTAGTTTGCTGAGAATGATGGTTTCCACTTCATCCATGTTCCTACAAAGGACATGAACTCATCCTTTTTTATGGCTGCATAGTATTCCATGGTGTATATGTGCCATGTTTTCTTTATCTAGTCCATCATTAATGGGCATTTGGGTTGGTTTCAAGTCTTTGCTATTGTTAATAGTGTGGCAATAAACATATATGTGCACGTGTCTTTATAGTAGAATGATTTATAATCCTTTGGGTATATACCCAGAAATAGTATTGCTGGGTCAAATACTATTTCTGGTTCTAGATTCTTGAGGAATCGCCATACTGTCTTCCACAATGGTTGAACCAATTTACACTCCCACCAATGGTGTAAGAGGGTTTCTATTTCTCCACATCCTCTCCAGCATCTGTTGTTTCCTGACTTTTTGATGATCGCCTACCTAATGGGCGTGACGTGGTATCTCATTGTGGGTTTGATTTGCATTTCTCTAATGACCAGTGAAGATGAGCTTTTGTTCATGTTTGATGGCTGCATAAATGTCTTCTTTTGGGAATGTCTATTTATATCCTTTGCCCATTTTTTGATGGGGTTGTTTTGTATTCTTGTAAATTTAAGTTCTTTGTAGATTCCGGATATCAGCCCTCTGTCAGATGGATAGATTGCAAAAATTTTCTCCCATTCTGTAGGTTGCCTATTCACTCTGATGATAGTTTCTCTTGCTGTGCAGAGGCTCTTTAGTTTAATTTGATCCCATTTGTCAATTTTGGCTTTTGTTGCCATTGCTTTTGCTGTTTTAGTCATGAAGTATTTGCCTATGCCTATGTCCTGAATGATTTTGCCTAGATTTTCTTCTAGGGATTTTTATGGTTTTTAGGTTTTAAATTTAAGTCTTTGATCCATCTTGAGTTAATATTTACATAAGGTGTAAGGAAGGGGTCTGGTTTCAGTTTTCTGTACATGGCTATCCAGTTTTCCCAACACTCTTTATTAAATAAGGAATCCTTTCCCCATTGCTTGTTTTTGTCAGGAGAAACCCTCATTTTTAAAGGTTGCAGCTTTTCTTGACAAACGTATTAAATCAGTAACATAGAGCTAGTATTATACTTGTAATTATGAAGTAACACTGTGTTCTGGGAGAACTTGTTGCTTATAACAGATGAAAATCAAATTAAAAATAAAAAGCAAGAAAAAAAGACTGAATTGAAGGTCTTGGGTCTGAAGGTATTATATTGTCTGGGTTTCAGAAGACATCATATGGATTGATTATAAATAACAGGTTTCATTAAAAGGATGGGCCCCTGGAGAACGTCTTGCCAAAAGGCAGGTGTTAAAGACTGAATGTTTATGTCTCCTCGGAATTTGTATGTTGAAATCTAATCCCCAGTGTTATTTGGAGGTGGGGAAATTTAGGTGGTGAGCCCTCGGGAATGGGATTAGTGCCTTTATAAATGGGACCCAAGGAGTTCTTTGTACTTACACAGCAAGTACAAAGGTGAGGACACAGCAAGAAGACAACTGTCTTTTATCCCAAAAGCTGGTCCTCGCCATACAGTGAGTCTGCTGGCACTTTGATCCAGGACTTCCCAACCTCCAGAACTGTGAGAAAAAATTTCTGTTGTTTATAAGATACACAGTGTATGATGTTCTGTTATAACAGCCCAGGCAGTCTAAGACATCAGGAATAAATTAGTTCATTTTAGATTTATTCTTTCAACCATCCTTTACTGAGTAGCCATTCTATATGTGAAGAAACTACAAACAGACCTAATTTAAATATGCCTCCTCCTTTCCCCCATCTTCCATAAAATTTTGAAACTTCATATTCATGTACAATGAAGAAAAGTTTAATATTTTTGTTTCAAGCTGTTTATTGACAAGCATTGTTATGTGTTTTGAAATGGGTTAGTAACTGGAGTAATTTTTTCTGTTTATTTCAAGTTTACATTTATGGTAAGCTAGACTTCTTGGATAAAATCTTCAAAAAATTAATTTTGACTCTATATTTAAGGATTCATGCTAATTCTAATAGTCCTAAATGCCTTGAGGATTCATGGACTTAATAGTTTCTTGATACCTCATAGGAACTATAGATAACGTAGGAATTGTCCTAAAGGCACTAAATAAAATGATGGCACTATCTTCCTGAGAGGCACTGTAGAAGATATTTAAGGGTGTGAGTTCTGGAGGCAGTCTTCCTGAGGTCAAATTCTGGCTCTACCACTGGTGAGCTATGTGACTCTGGGTAAGTTATTTACCTCTCTCTGCTTCAGTTTTCTTGTCTATAAAATGAGGCTATAACAGTGCCTGCCTTATTGAGTTGTTTTGATGGTAGTGAGTTAGTACACATAAAGCACTTAGAATAATTAATGCTATATAAAATGCCCAATAAATGTGAGTTTTGAGTCATTTCAACCACACTTTTGCAAATGTGTAACTGAGTGGAATACAGGTAGATTTTAAGGTCAGAACCAATTGAGTGGTGCTAGTGCTATTTTGCTGAGCAGCCTCGGACTGATCTAGGTTGCAGATCCTAGAGTACTCCATTTGAAATCTGCTAGGCCACTTCTGCTTTAGTTTTCTTTTTCAGTTTGCTACTTCCCTCAATTTAAAATGTCCTCAGATGGTAATCCATCATTCTGCCCATTCTTCTACCAAATGTGCCTCATAGTAATCATTTAACTCCAAGATGCTGTGGGCACTGGAATCCTTGAAAATTAACTCCTTTATGGATTCCTCTCTGAGTGCCTCATGGAACAAATTATACAGTAAAGAAATTAGTTGTTCACTGAATTTTAAATCCAGCAATTAATTTACTTAATCTCTAACTATTTAGTTAGGCTTTATTGTTCACATTCGATATGCTTGATCTTAAACTCTTCAGAAATAAAACTGAGGGAGATTGCAGATCTGTCTGGTTAATTTAGAATATCCATAAGGCAAGATTCTATAAGAAAATACAATATATTATGTAAATTAAGATTAGCACAATTATTGTATATAGTTCAAATAAATGGAAAGACTAATAATATATCTGATGCCAAGATTAACCTCATCTCCCTATTCAAATTTTTTGACATGGAGTTATAATTTGAGGTTCCAGAGAGTGAAAAAATGTGGTATTCAAAGTTGCTAAATATTTCAGTATCAAATGGTTGGAAGGAAACTTGAGAAGTTATTTCAGGCCACATCTAAAATGTCCCAAGCAAATATAAATGTACATGAATCTTAACCATTAAAGAAGCTCCATATCTCCACAGCTAGAATAAGAGGATGATAGCTCCATCAGACAAGAGAGCTTTACTTTTTATAAAATTTCTTGATTGCCCATGACATTCACATGCTAAAGTTTGCCTTTTCAGAATTTATTTTTCCTATTGGCCATTTAGTATTTTATTGCTTTCATACTGATTAGCTTTCAGAGTGTAGACATTGGATTTAAGATTGATTCCATTCTCTGAGAGTTCTGCAAAATGTATTCTGTTCTTCCTGATGCCTACTTGGAAACAGGGACACAGAAGTTTCTCCACTTGGAAACAGAATAGAAAAGGATTGAGTATTACAAGGGACAATGTATTAGCCATGAAGAAGAGAGTTGTCCAAGATAAAATATTTTTATTTTATAGAGGATACTAAATATAGTTGATACTTGAAGATTTGCTACTAGGTTGCAGCAGGTTCTTTTTCTCCCCTCCAGTTTAATTAGTTTAGAGTGATAAGAAGGAATTCCAAAAAGACGGCTGTGAAGATTTGTTATTTTAATTAGCCAAGTGTATAAAGAGGAAAACCATCATCTAACATGAAGAAAACTGAAGGCAACTTCAGCAGAATCAAGAAGAGATAAGACCATCTCACCAACAACACTAGGCTAAATTAAGAGTTTTATTGGCTAATGCAGACTCATAAAACAACTGAAATGTTCTCTGCGTTTGTACATGAGACAAGTGCTTTGCAGGTCTCAGATACTGATGTCCCTGCAAAGCAAGCTATCTCATTGACCCTATGCTGGGCTACTGGAATAACTTCCAATGGTAAGGAAAAACACCATGGCAACTGCCCAACATGTGTGCACTGTATATGCCCATTTATAAATGCCATAGAACATAAATACCATTTAAATTGGAGTAGAATAGGAGTAGAATTTATTATTGTGTTATCAAAGCAAAGCATTTAGAAGTAACTTGGCGTTTCTTATGGCTAGAATGTCAAATAGTTCACATGACTTAAACTGAGATTTTATGTGCATAATTTTAGATTGATTATCATAGATATGTTTTTCATATTTGGCCCAGGTTTCCTTTGGCTCCAATGTTTTAAGTGCTTTGTGTGCATGGTTTCTGCTTTAACATTGTGCTGTGTCTATTTTGTGATCTGTTATTAGTATTATCAATTGGAACTCAGGCAAACTTTTACATAAAACGAAGGCAAGAAATGAAAATCGTCAATATCTTTTAACTGTTAACCCAGGCCTGAGGTAGTCTGCATATGCATCTGCTCTGCATTTCTAGAGATAGCTGTTTTTCTACCTTCGCTCCCTAATTACACCTTCTGGGAGACAAGTATTTGTACCATTTTGCCCTTCATTTGCATCATCACAGCAACTCTAGCCTTCATGTCCCTTTGCCTGATAAGTTGCTGGGTTTTGGTTTCTGCACACTGATTATTCAGCCAGGCTCGCCTCTCCTTGGAAGGCTCCAAGGACGTTGCTATTCTTCCTTCGGGCTTACAGCACACACTTGAAAAGACCCATCTTGCCTTCTATCCTGCTCAAACAGTGGTGCATGACATCCTCTCAGCCCAGCTTCACCTTTCTGAAGACTGGAATATGCCTACATAAGAGCTAAATGCACAGACATCTTGTTGAAGGCTGAATACATCCTGGCATTCATTGGAGAGTTAACCCTTATGAAGCATGCCTTGCAGCTTACCCATGGGTATGGCTTTCAGAGCAGGTTCATTATTTTCCTTATTTGGCAGAGGTAGTAAGATATTCAGTGTCTGTCCTAGGGCTATACGAGTGTGCTTTTTCAGTGTATGTACATCTAGGGCACTTAATCAGCTACCTGTTTAAAGTGTTGCATTGATCATAAAAGGACAGTTAATCTAGAATATGTTTTTTTTAGCTTATAAAGTCCTACATGGAAGTTAGATGAGACTGCCTTAAAAGAACTAGCTGCAATTCTGAAGAAATCAGGCTGATGCAGTACAAAATGACGTCTTCAGGGACTATCAACTAATTATCTAAAAATTTACATAATGGAAATGGTTAAACCAGATGATTTAACTGAAACATTTAGATTGCTGTGGTTGTATATACTATACCTGAGCAATTCATAGAACTCAAAGCAAAATGTTCATGAAAGCCACATAAAATGCAACTCCCTGTGGGATTTGGTCAGATATGATGTTCTTACAGTTTGGTTTTTAGGTACTTTTCAGGTTGGATAATTTTCCCACCAAATTCTACTTGACCAGAATAATTTGCTTTGTATTACTAATCATAATTTAAGAAATTTGTCTAATCTGGTCGTTTCAACTAACCATAAAACATATTTCCTGAAATTGCCTTCGTCATTGATCAGACTGAATAGGAGAGAATAAAAAGAACTCTTTCAACCTAAGAATGTAACAATGAAAATATCCAGGCCAGTCACAGTGGCTCATGCCTATAATCCCCGCAGTTTGGGAGGCTGAGGCATGTGGATTACATAAGGCCAGGAATTTGAGACCAGCCTGGGCAACATAGTGAAACCCTGTCTGTACCAAAAATACAAAAATTAACCTGGCATGGTGGCAGGAATCTGTTGTCCTAGCTTCTCAAAAGACTGAGGTAGGAGAATTGCTTGAGCCTGAGAGGCAGAGGTTGCAGTGAGGCAAGAGCATGCCATTGTACTCCAGCCTGGGTGAAAGAGAGATCTTGTCTCAAATATATATATATATATATATATATATATATATATATATTTCTAGTACACATTAAAGTAGCACCTTTACAAAGAAAATTATAAACTAAGTATATGAAAATCTAGTGCATTATAATGATCTGTAATCACCATTTGACAAACACACAAATCATCCATGGTCAGAATGTTTGCCACCCCCAACCCTTTCTGCCAACCCAGTTCACATGTTAAATCCTAATCCTCCAAGCAATGGTATTAGCAGGTGGAACATTTGGGAGATGATTATATCATGAGGATGGAGTCCTCATGAATGAGATTAGTATCCTTATAAAAGAGGCCAAAGATAGTTCCTTTTCTCCCTTCTACTACAGAAGGATATGGCAAGGAGGCACCATTTATGAACTGGGAAATGGGCGCTCACTAGACACCAAATCTTCTAGTGCCTTGATTTGATCTTAGACTTCCTCCCAGCTTACAGAACTGCAGGAGATAACTTTCTATTTTTAAAAGCTGGCCGGCAGTGGCTCATGGCTGTAATCCCAGCACTTTGAGAGGCAAAGGCGGGAGGATCATGAGGTCAAGAGATTGAGACCATCCTAGTCAACATGGTGAAACCCCGTCTCTACTAAAAAAATACCAAAATTAGCTGGGCATGGTGGCACGCACCTGTAGTCCTAGCTACTTGGGAGGCTGAGGCAGGACAATTGCTTGAACCTGGGAGGCAGAGGTTGCAGTGAGCCGAGATTGTGCCACTGCACTCCAGCCTGGCGCCTGGCGACAGAAGGAGACTCTGTCTCACAAAAAAAAAAAAAAAAGCTACCCAGTCTATTTTGTTATAGCAGCTCAAACAGACTAAAACATTATCATTTGGTGACATATTTCTTAGAGGTTTCACTGAGATTAAGCAAACAGATAATCGCAAAGAAAAAAACTGATTGCTTGAAACTAACAAGGTGTTTAGGTGTTTGAAGATGGTTACTGAAGCACAAATAAGGCTTTTCTTTTTGTACTAGATACGATCTTTTAAAATGTTATACTATGGGAACTTTCCTAAATATTTTGACTTAAAATACAGTCTTTCTTTCATTAAGTTTTTGCATTTTTTATCACATATTTGATTTTCTGTAGAATGAATTATCATTTTAAGTATATAATTTATAGCCATCCCAGGTAGATTATAAGCTTCTTATATAGAACAACAGGGAGTTAGGTAGAGATAGAGAAAGACATTTGCCTTCCAAAGATAACTTTCTGGGTATACTTTCATCACTGTACCCCACACAAATCAACCCCATACCTGGAGCTTGTTTAACTTTTTCTCAGACATTCAGGATAGGACAGTGGGAAATCACTAGGTTTAGATTAAGTGGTGTTAATTACATATTCAAGAAAAACTTTAGGAAACTACAGATGGCTAAAACCCAGAAATGAGAAGATATATTGAATTCAAGCTTTGTATGTCATTTTGGGAATGCAAAATGTTAGTAAAGACATATCTACATATATCTCATGGTGGGAAAATTTTTGTGAATTTATTTTTCCACTGATTGAAACCTATATTCTAGAAGCATTGGTTACCGAACATTAACCAATAGGATAAAGGTTAAATTTTGGTATATCATTAAGATGGAAAGCTACAGAGACTTAGAAAAATGAGGTTATTATGTTTACACCGACATGAAAATATGTGTGTGATATATTGTCAAGTGAGATTAATTATTTACATAGATAATCCCATTTGATTAAAAAAATCACATACAATTGTTATAATATGGAAACTACAAGGGCATATAAGGACACTAATAATTCAGGTTTTGTTTTGTTTTGTTTTTGGTAGTCAGATAAGTCTTCCCAGAAGAAGGCACATTTAAGCCAAGATGTAAAATATGGATAGGAGATAAACTGATAAAGCTAAGACAAGGTAGGAAAAGTATTCTAGAAAGACATAAAAATGGAATATATTTGAATATTTGAGAAATAAAAAGAAATCAGAAGATAAACTGCAGAATATAAGCAAGCAGTGTAAAAGTTGAGCCTGAGGGTAAACAGAGGCAGATTATGGTGTATAAATCTTGTTAAAGATTTAGGCTTTTATTCTAAGAGCCTCTGAAGGGATTTTTTTCAAGCAGAGAAGTGACATAATAAAACACAAGTCAGAAATATCATTGTGCCTGCTACTTAGACAATAGATTGGAAAAGCAAGATTAGAAAAATGGAGAACATTTTTGAAGAGTTTGTAGTAATCTAGGCAAGGGAAAGTTCTGACCTACGTTAAAGTATCACTAGTAGTGTGAAAGTAAATTTCTTTAATTTATGAACTGTTTAGGAGATAGAACTATAAGCCATTTACTGAGACAGGAAACTCAGAAGGAGGAGAGGTTTTTCAGGAGTAACTGAGGAATTAAGCTTAGTACGCTGAGATTGAGGTGCCCGTAGCACAGGCTCATGGAGATGGGCAGTGGACAAATAGAAAGATGAATGTAAATTGAGGACAGGCCTCTAAACTGGTTGCATTTATTTGCGATTACGAGCATGTGGTTTGTAGTGGGAATCTGAGCTCACACAGGGAGATAGTAAAGTGCTAAGAGTAGAACCTCAGTAGGTTACTGAAGAATAGCAACCTTTGGGGGCCTAGACAAAGAAGAGAACTTACCCAAAAAGAATGGAAGCCTAAAGAATAAACCAGGAGGTTACATAATCAAAATGAGTTAGCACTTTGGTAGTCTTTAGCAATTAGTCCCAGCCAACCATGGAACTGGATGCATCATGGAGTCCTTAGTTCTCTAGTCATTGGAAAGCTTCAAGTGAAACTCTACACTTAATCTATACTGAGCAACAGTTTAGGCTTAATGTCCTCAACGGGACTTTTTTTTTTTTTTTGTCTTTTTATGGCTTTTGCTGAAACCCTGTAATACTAAATCACAATGTAGAGTTTATGGGAATGACAGATCCCTGTTGTTCCCTTTCCAATCAGCTCACTTAAAAAGAACACAAAGGTCAGGTCTCAAGTAAATGGTTCATCTCAGGCTGGCCCCATTCCATGAACCCAGTGTTTTCATACAACCTGCAGGCAGGTAAACATAAAAACCTTTCACAGACACAATTTGTTTATCTGGCATTAGCCCAAATCTATTTCTATTGCTTGTTCTAATCTACCATATATTACTCTCACCTTCCCTAATTCTTCAACCCTCCGTTTTCTTCAGTAATTTGGATCCTCATATTTTCTGCCATTGGTTGATGATTAACAGACATCCTTTCCTGGCCCATCTTTGATATTATTCTCTTTTGTGAACATGATATCTTTACTTTACCCCATTATTGCTTAATGCAACACAAACTACTGTAAGAAATAAACTCCTGAAATTTCAAAAGCTTAACCTCAAATAAGTTTGTCCCTTGCTCACTTGATAGTCAGGTGGCTTACTTCAGCATGGTGACACACAGGCTCAGGATCTTTCCCCTCTGTTGCTCTGTTATCCTCTAGGGACACAGACACTACTAAGAGGGCAAAGGGAGTAATAACTCTACACTAAGCAAGGATGAACATGGAATTTTGGCCACAACCAAATGAATTTTATACAAACTCCACCAGAAAAAAAATACATATATGCATTTATAGACCAATTCTCAGTATCCACTGGTTGAAGTCTCCTGGGGCTTCAACTAATTCTCTCTGACATCCAGCCTGCCATAGGTGTGGACACAAATGTTTTTATCTTCGTGCAAAGAAATGTAGATGCCGGTAGCTGGAAATCAAGAACAACATGCTTTAAATGGTCTATTTCAGTGGACTACTAGTGGAATATGGCCACTAACTGCTACAACATCTATCATTTCCACTCATAATTTCTATAGGTTAATGCTAACTGCTAGCATATAAACTATAAAACATCAGTGGCTTAACACAATGAAGTTTATTCACACTTATATAAAGAAGCAATACAGCGCTTCTAATTGGTGGGCAGCTTTCCTCCATTTGTTGGTTTCAGAGAATGATACTCCTATCATCTTTTGGCACAACTATCTTACACTGCTTTGAATTTTCAGCACTCAAGCAGTGGAAAAGGAAAGTATGTAGTAAGAACATTCATGTGGTTTGGAAGTGACCTACATCATTTTTGTTCACATTTCATTCCCAAGCACCTGTTATATGGCACCACATAGAAACAATAGGGTCTGAGAAATGTAGTCTGAGACTGCGCAGTTGCTCTCCAGAAATGATGCAGAGATACAGGATGCCAAGCCATGAAATCACATGTAAAAGAAACTTCTACTTTGAACGCTGAGATGAGGGACTACCGGAAAAGCCCACATAAAATTGAATTGGATTCAAATTTGTCCTGAACCCTTTGAGCACAATGACCTTGAACTCAGGACACAGTAACACTTGATGCCATTGGGACTCTTCCATGAAAGAAATCAAAATAGCTACGCAAACACATTTTTCAAAGTTGTGTGAATGAGCATTGCTCTGCATACTTTTTCTAAACCTTGAAGCAGAATATTATACACAGAACTGAATTTCCATATGTGGAAACTGTAAAATTGTTATTTGCAAGTCATGTTCATTTGTATACCAGAAACCTGCCAGCAATGCACCCAAAATTCATTTGTAGCTGCTATTTATAGCAATATCAGCATTCAAGTTTTATGTAAAAATAGCAGTGAAGCTACTGGTGTAATAGTAGCTATAACATCTTTACTCATTCATACATGAATGTTTATTTGCTCTTTGTAGAAATATATATTAGGATCTATATTTAATATTAGATAGAAAAAAAAAATGGTGAGGAGGCCTAAGAAAAAGGCCAAGATCAAATATCTATAATTGCCATCATGTCAATAAAAGTAAAGAGATTTGCATGCTCAGATGCCACTTCTTTTCTAACCATAACCATAACCATAAACCATAAACCATAAACCATAAACCATAAACCATAAACCATAACCATATCCAGAACTTCTCAGTGAAACTGGCCACAAAGTATAACCTGGGAGCACCTCAAATACAGAGCTTGGCAAACAATTCCCAAACAGTTCACATAAAGGGTCAAGTAATTGTCCACCTACATAATTTTGGAATAAATTATAGATAATTGTTTTTTGTCCAGACATTTCCTTTCTTAAGCCAACTATACTTTTGTAATTAGATATAGAGTAGAGAGAAACTTCTGGTTTTAGCTCTAATATGTAAAGATCTTGAAAGTTGTCGCTCTCAGTCATCCTTACAACAACAACAATAAAAAAACCTATAAAATCTAAAAATCAATAATTTTAATTTAACCCATCAGAGATCTAAGGTTCCAGGGCAAATTGCTGCCTCAAAATCTGAAGAGGAACATGCATCCAAGAGATATGCAAGACTGAAATACACTTCCTTAGAACAGGAGTTGCTGCAGTCATAAGCTAGTCAGTACATTCAATGGTAAATTTAACAAACTGCTGAATGTGGACAAAGGTGAAAGTGAGAAACTCCTGGGGGGGTCCAGTCTTAAGGGAGCTTCACATTTTCCCAGGTTTTCCCTCTAGGAACTCCTTCTCATGGGTAGGATCTAAAAAAGATTGTGAACTACACCAGGAGCCTTCTCCATAATGAACGCCTACTCCACAGGGAAAAGGACATCACCATAGCACAATTCTGAAACTTTATCCTAACTGGGAGAAGAAAATAAGTCCCTACTTCACCCTGCTCCAGGTCTTTCTGTCTCATTTGAGGAGTAAGACTAAAAAGTAGTAAACAGGAGACAGGGCTTCAGGGGAATATATTTATTAGGAACAGTGCAGTAGGAAAAAGGAGAAAAACACTACACCACTGGAAGAGGGATAGAAATTGTTATGTAGGCTACAACTCTGAGACACAGGTCTACTACAAGACTGAGTCTTAACTGCAACATAGAATGCCCCTCCCTCCACACCATGGTTATACCAACTATGCTCTGGTTTAATAAAATTTGACTATGGCTGAAAGAGCTGTAAAGCACTGACTCTCTTCTAGAGTAATGCCCAGGAAAACTCCAAAGCTAGAAGGGAAGACAAAAACAAAGACACTAGAGGAGTTTTAAGCCTCTAGTATCTACAGCTGCAGTGAACATTAAACACAACTTAAATCCTAACCAAATTAATGTAAACTTTCACACTGAAGGCCTATTTACCTTACTTCCTATTACCCAATACGGCATATCCAAATTCAACAAAAAATTACAAGTTATGCCAAAAGGCAAGAAAAAACAACCTGAAAAGACAAAGCAAGCACTAGAACTAAATTCAAATAAAGAAGGCAGAGCAAAATGGTGGAACAGAAGCCTACCAGTTCATCCCTGCTGTAGGAACACCAAATGTTAACTGTTGCACATAGAAAAGCACGGTCAAAAGAACCAAAAATTAGGGTGAACAATCAACATACAAAAATCAGTAGCATTTCTATATGCCAACAGTGAACAATCTGAAAAAGAAATCAAAACAGTAATACCATTTACAATAGCTGCATATAAAATATCATATGTAGGAATAAACTTAACCAAAGAAATGAAAGATCTCTATAATGAAAACTATAAAATACTGATGAACAAAGTTGATGAGAACCCCAAAAATTGAAGATATTTCATGTCCGTGAATTGGAAGAATCAATCTTATTAAAACATCCATACTACCCAATCTTATTAAAATATCCATACAGATCCGACACAATTCTTACCAAAATGCCAATGACATTCTTCACAGAAATAGAAAAAAATAGTTCTAAAATCTATATGTAACCACAATAGACCCAGTATAACCAAAGCTATTATGAGCAAAATGAACAAAACTGGAGGAATCACATTACTTGATATCAAATTATACTACAGAACTATAGAAATCAAAACAGCATGGTACTGCCACAAAAACAGACATATAAACCAATGGAGCAAAACAGAGAACCCAGAAATAAATCCACATACCTACAGTGAACTCATTTTTGACAAAGGTGCCAAGAACATACTTTGGAAAAAGACAGTCTCTTCAATAAAGAGTGCTGGGAAAGATGGATATGCATATACAGAAGAATGAAACTAGACCCCTACCTGTCACCATATACAAAAATCAAATCAAAATTGATTGAAGACTTAAACCTAAGACCTCAAACCATGAAACTACTACAAGAAAACATTGGGGAAACTCTCCAGGACATTAGTTTGGGCAAAAATTTGAGTAATACCCTATAAGTACAAGCAACCAAAACAAAGATGAACATATAAGCTAGTTTAAAAGCTTATATAGGAAAAGGAAACAATCAGCAAAGTGAAGAGACAACCCACAGAATGAGAGAAAATATTTGCAAACTACCCATCTAACTAGGGATTAATAACCATGATATATAAGAAGCTCAAACAACTCTATTGGAAAAAAATCTAATAATCCACTTAAAAATGTGGAAATGATTTGAACAGATATTTCTCAAAAGAAGACATACAGATGGCAAACTGGCATATGAAAAGGTGCTTAACATAACTGGTCATCAGAGAAATGCAAATCAAAATACTATGATATTCATATCATCCCAGTTAAAATGGCTTTTATCTAAAAGACAGGTGTATTATTCCTTTTCACACTGTTGATAAAGATATACCCAAGATTGGGGAGTAAAAGAGGTTTAATTGGACTTATAGTTCCACATGGTTGGGGAGGCCTCATAATCATCACAGGAGGGAAAAGACGCTTCTTACATGGCAGCAGCAAGAGAAAATGAGAGAGAAGCAAAAGCGGACCCCTGATAAACCCATCATATCTTGTGAGACTTATTCACTATCATGAGAATAGCATGGGAAAGACTGGCCCCTATGATTCAATTACCTCCCCCTGGGTCCCTCCCACAACATGTGGGAATTCTGGGAGCTAGAATTCAAGCTGAGATTTGGGTGGGGACACAACCAAACCATACCAACAGGCAATAACAAATGCTGGTTAGGATACAAAAAAAGGGAACTCTTGCACACTGCTGGAGGGAATGTAAATTAGTAAACCACTAGAAAGAACAGTTTGGAGATTCCTCAAAAACCTAAAAATTGAGCTACCATATGAATATGATCCACCAATCCCACTGCTGGATATATACCCAAAAGAAAGGAAATCAATATATCAAAGAGATATCTGCATTCCTATGCTTGTTGCAGCACTGTTCACAATAGCCAAGATTTGGGAGCAACCTAACTATACATCAATAGATGAATGGATAAAGAAAATGTGGTACATATACACAATGAAGTACTATTTAGCTATAACAAAGAATAAGATCCAGTCTTTTGCAACAACATAGATAGAACTGGAGGTTGCTATGTTAAGTGAAATAAGCCAGACACAAAAAGGCAAACATTGCATGTTCTCACTTATTGTGGTATCTAAAAATCAAACCAAATGAACTGATGGAGATAGACAGTAGAAGAATGGTTACCACAGGCTGGGGGTGGCAGGTAGGGAGAGTGGAGGGGAGATGGGGATGTTAATGGGTACAAAAGAAATTAGAATGAATAAGAACTATTATTTGATAGCACAACAGAGTGACTGTAGTCAATAATAATTTAATTGTACATTTTAAAATAACTAAAAGAGTATAATTAGATTATTTGTAACACAAAGGATAAATGCTTGAGAGGAGGGATACCCCATTTTTCATGAGGTGATTACTATGCATTGCATGCCTGTATCAAAATATCTCATGTACTCCATAAATACATGCATTTACTATGTAACCACAACATTTAAAAATGAACAACTTAAAAATAAATCGATAAATAAATTCAAATAAAATATAAATATTGGAATTATCAGAGAGGGAATTTAAAATAACTATATTTAATATGTTAAGGGCTCTGATGGAAAAAGTAGAAAAGATTCAGGAATAGATGGATAATATAAGCAGACAGATAAAAAATCTAAAGAATAATCAAAAATAAATACAGACATACCTTGGAAATACTATGGGTTCAGCTCTAGACAACCATAATAAAGCGAATATCATAATAAAGTGAGTCATGTGAATATTTTGGCTTCTCAGAGAATATATAAAATTTACATTTACATTGTACTGTAGTCTATCCAGTGTGCAATAGGAATTAGTTCCACAAAAAGTACCTTAATTTCAAAAGACTTTATTGTAAAAAAAAACCACACACTTTATTGCTAAAAAATGCTAATGATCATCTGAGCCTTCAGAGAATCATAATATTTTTGCTGGTGGGGTCTTGCCTCCTAACGGATGGCTGCTGACTGATCAAGATGGTAGTTGCTAGAAGTTGGGGTGGCTGTTGTCTTAAAATAAGACAACAGTAATGTTTGACATGTTGACTGACTCTTCCTCTAAGAAAAGATTTCTCTGTAGCATGTGATGTGTTTAATACCATTTTACTCACAAAACTTCTTTCAAAATTGGAGTCAATTCCCTCAAGTTCTACTGCTTTATCAACTAAGTTTATGTAATATTCTAAATTCTTTGTTGTAATTTCAATACCGTTCACTGCATCATAATTAGATTCTATCTCAAGAAAACACTTTCTTTGCTCATCTATAAGAAGCAATTCCTCCTCCTATCAAGTTTTATCATAAGATTACAATAACTGACTCACTACTTCAGGCTCCACTTCTACTTCTAGTTCTTCTGCTATTTTCACATCTGTAATAACTTTCTCCTATAAAGTATTGAATCCCTCAAACTCATCCATGAAGATTAGAATCAAGTTTTTCCAAATTCCTCTTAAGGTAGACCTCTTGCCTCAAGAGGTGACTGTTTTTTTCACTTGAATACTTAGAGGTCATTGTAAGGTTATTAGCCTAATTTCAGTATGTGTCTCGAGAAATAGTGAGGTACCAATAAACTTGCTCAACACAGGATTGCCAAAATCCTTCAATCTGTAAAAAATGCAATAACTGCTACATGTAATAAATTGAAGTACAATAAGATAAAGTATACCTGTACTAGAAATTTAAAACACACTAGCAGAAATGAGATGTACCTTTGGTAGACTCATAAGGAGATTTAACACAGCCAAGGAAAGAATTAATGAACTTGAAAATAGGTCAATAAAAACTTCCTAAACTGAAATGCAAAGAGAGAAAGAATAAATCAATAATAATAATACAGCATCCATTCAACAAATGCAGGACAATGTTAAAAGGTATAATATATGCATCTTTGAAATACAATTCAAGAAGAAAGAATGAAGTATCTAAAGTAATAATGGCTGAGAACTTCTAAAAACTAATGATTGGCACAAAACCACAGATTCAAGAAGCTCCAAAACATGACCCAGGATGTCTACCAAAAATGAATAAATAAAATGCCCCCCACTACAGACACACACACACACACACACAATCAAAAAATTAAAGAAAAATAATGAGGATAGCAAGAGATAAAAATAGCTCTTACCTAAAGAGGAACATAGATTCTCACCAGGAACCATATAAACAAGAAAAAAATGGAAATAGATCTTTAAAGTATTGAGAGGAAAGAACCAACTTAGAATTCTATATCCACAAAAATTATCCTTTAATGGAAAAGGGAAAATAAAAACTGAGGGAATTCATTGCCAGAAGGCCTGCATTTAAAAAAAAAAAAAAAAAAAAAAAAAAAGGTTAACAGAAATTCTACAGTTAGAAAAAGAAAATGACTGGTTATAAAACACATATTAAAAAAATAACAATAAAGTCAGAGCATTACAGAGGGTACAACAAAAGGTAACATAAAATATTTTGTTTTTATAATTTTAATTTGTCTAAAATATAACTGTTTAAAGCAAAAATAATAATATATTTATTCAATAGCTATAGCATATGGATAAGTAAAATTAATGACAGCCATGCCACAAGGGATGAGAAATAATTGGAAATATTTTGTATTAAGGTAACTGTACTCCACATAAAACAGTATAATGTTATATGAAGGTATAACTTAGATAAATGAAGAGCAGAGAACACAAACACTGTCTCAGCCATATGACTGTGGTTGACATCAATAGTGATAAGTCATGTTGACAGCATGACTTGATACAAGATAATGAGAAGACATCTTTAGCCTTCCTCCCTGAAACCCATAACCCCATACATATGCTACAAGATACCTAATTAGCAGTCCTCAAAACTACCAAGATCTTCCAAAGCAAGGAAAGTCTGAGAAACTGCCACAGTCCAGTGGAGTGTTCTGGGTGGGATCCTGGGACAGAAGATGAACATTAGACAAAAACCAAAAAAAGTGGGACAAAGTATGAATTTGGGTTAATAATATATCAATATTGGTTTATCAGTTATGACAAATGTACTCTACTAATATAAGGTGTTAAAAACAAGGTGCTAACAATTGAATATAAAGATAGATGAGAATTCTCTATACTATTTTTACCAACTTTCTGTAACTCTAAGACTATTCTAAAACATAAAGCTTATTCTAAAAAATAAAATGAGCTTACTTGGTGATATCTTCACCAAAAAAATATCTAGAAAGCTAAAAGTCAATATTTGGCTCTGGGTTAGAAAGCATCAGAGGCAGTTAAAATTCAAAATAATAGCTATTTCTTAGACTCTTGCTGTAATATTTATGTAACTTATGAAATGTAAGATTTTCTACTAACAGTATCTACTTCATTATGTTGACATTTGTGAAAGGTGAATTGCACTCTCTGACAGATACAGCCATGCCCTATGCTTGCATGAAAGAAGAACACAGCACTGGCTTTCTGGACAAACGTGGGCTCCCTGGGCCTAGACTTACGATCAGCCTGTGCTCCCTGGATCCTTCAGATCAATTACTGTTTCTTCTTTCAGGCATCACACCTGACTTGTGATCCCTAAACAAATGACCACCACCTACTTTAGATAATTCATGGAGAATAACTTTGTTAATTAATACAATATTCATGGAACGAATAGGAATAAGAAATTAGAAATAGTCATTTTTATTTTATTATATTTTATTTTATTTTGTGACAGGGTCTCGTTCTGTTGCCCAGGCTGCAGTACAGAGTCATGATCACAGTTCATTGCAGCCTCAATCTCCAAGGCTCAAGTAATCCTCCCATCTCAGCATCCCTGGTAGCTGAGACTGTAGGCATGCATCACCACACCCAGCTAATTTTTCTCTTTTTTCTTTCTCTTTCTTTCTTCTTTATTTCCTTCTTTCTTTGGTTCTCTCTTTGGCTCTTTCTTTATTTCTTTATTTTCTTTCCTTCCTTTCTTTCCCTCCTTCCCTTCTTTCTTTCTCTTTCTTCTTTTTCTTTCTTTCTTTCCTTCTTTCTTTATTTTTCTTTTCTTCTTTTTTTCTTTTTCTTTTTTTTCTTTTTTTTTTGTAGAGACAGGTTCTGCCACGTTGCCCACACTGGTCTCAAACTCCCGGACTGAAGTGATCCACTCACCTCAGCCCACTCCCAAAGTGCTGGGATTACAGACATGAGCTCCTGCACCCATACATATATTTTTTAATAATTAAAATCTTAGCAAAGAAATTCCACTTGGAAAAAAATATGTAACAACTCAAATGCTGAGTAAGACCTTATAATTGAAAGCTCTAATTCCCTTGTCATACCTCATTCCAGCCCTACTTTTCAGTAGGAACCATGTCTAATTCTTATATGTGTTTCCCTTTTTAGTTCTTCTGGTAGGGAATATGGATTTTATCTCAGAGCCAAAATTTTCAAGGAATCTAGAATAAGGCATAGCACTAGAGAGTGCACATTCTGAAGGCTGGGGTCTGCACACAGGTAATCCAGGGAATGCCCACCAAAGCCTCACTGTCCATCCCACCTTCTAGCTCGGTCTCACAGAGCCAGCTCATTGTAGGACCCCCAAAAGGAGGCAGGAGATGAGCACTCAGGGTTATCCAGATTTTGTCTCATCAATCTGCCACTTCTGAGATGAAATTTAATCATGGATCATTATACTCCTTCCCTTACATACACTCTCAACTACCTTGTCTTCTCTAACCTAAAGTCCTGATTAGAATCAATGGTCTACCTACTGCAACTCCTCTGCTAGGTGCAGTTGTAGAAAACAGACAACTCTATCCACTGGTCTCACTCAATTCATTACCATTTCCCTCAGATGGACCCACAATGTGGCTAGGCCATCACACATTTTCCTGGGCCATGTACCTCAGCTGCTCTCTAAAGACAACACTTTTCAAACTTTACCTTCCTCTTCAAACACTCAATATTTTCACGACTATCTTAGCCTAGATTCTGCAGAAAACAGAACTGGAGGGAACAGCTTACATTACAGTGCTAACACTTTATTATTAAAATCTCAGGAAGCAAAAATGACAGGAAAGGTGAGGGAAGCAAATGTTCCGGGCATGGCTACAGCTTTGTGACAAGCATAGCGGATTGATTATGCTGAGCTGCCAAGGAGTTTAGGGAGGAGAATTTATTGGCTGGCTCCTTTCTCCCAAGGGATATTCCCTACAGAGCATCAACTCCCCTGTACTTCCAGGTTGCACCCTTAGTTCCTCCAGCAGCCCATGGGGAATGCAATACAACACTGCATTAGCACATCCAGGGTGTGTGTCACAGCAGGATGAGCAAGTGCACATGTAAGGACATCAAGCTGATCCCAGGGTGTCTTCTGCTTCAATACCAAGGGGAAAGCACAGGATCAGTTATGAGAGGCTCTCTCAGGTAGGACTTATCATATTGGGTCATCATGTCAAACTGTGAGCTGCAGCATTGGTGGCAGTCACAATGATTTGGCTTCATGACCTTGGAAACAATGAACCTCCTTGCTAGGGCTGCTTAGAACAGAAAGTCAGAAAAAAACATGGATCTGGAGGCGGCCCATATACCGAGTTCTGTACAATCACCTTTACTGTCAGTTTATGGTCTTGCTTGCCAGTTCACAGAGAAAACTGAAGAAAGCAAAAAGGAACATCTTTAAGTTTCCTCCTCCACAGTTGCCAACCTACTAACATCTGTGCCTGTAAACTCTGCCTCCCCTTCTGTTACAATGAATAGAACGTTTCAGCTCCCAGCTAAGGTCACCCTCTCATTGTTCAGAAGATTTCATTTTATCTCCTTCCTCAAGGACATTTCTTTTCTTTAAATTTAAATTTCTTAATTTTTAATTCACAAAATTATGTATATATATGTGTGTGTGTGTGTATATATATATCTTGTAAACATCTTGTTTTAAAATTTGTAAACATTGTGAAATGGCTTAATCAAGGTAATTAGCATATACATTACCTCACAAACTATTTTTTGTGGCGAGAACACTTAAAATCTATTCTCTTAGCAATTTTCAGGAATACAATTCATTGTTATTAACCTTAGTCACCATTTTGTACAATAGATCTTTTGAACTTATTTCTCCTAACTGAAATGTTATAACCCTTGACAACACCTCCCCAATTGTTCTTCTTCCCCTGCAAACCCCTAGTAATCGCTATTCTGTTCTCTACTTCTATGAATTCAATTTCCTACAATTTTTACCTCTCTCTTCTACATTATTGTACATTATCATGTTTTCTTCTCTACTGCTTATGTCTTCAGTCTATAAGCATATTGTTGTTTCTCTCCCATTTGAAAAAAAAAGAGAGCAGCCTCTCTTGATCCCAAATCTTCATCTGTGATGCCATTTTTCTTTCCTTTCCTTTTCTTTTTTTTTTTTTTTTTTTTTTTGAGATGGAGTCTCGCCCTGTAGCCCAGGGTGGAGTGCAATGGCACAATGGCACAACTCTGCTCACTGCAACCTCCACCTCCCACGTTCAAGTAATTCTACTGCCTCAGCCTCCCGAGTAGCTGCAATTACAGGCATGTGCCACCACACCCAGACTGTAATGCCATTTCTCTGCCTCTCTGCATAACTATGTTTCTCAAAAGAGCTGTCCAAACTCACTGTCTCAGTTTTCTCTCCTTCAAATATCTTTTGAACACAGCCAATTGGGCTTTGAACTATCACTCCTCCAAAACTGCTTTTCTCAGTGTCATGGATGTCCTTGACACTGTTAAATCCATTGGCCAGTTCTTCCATATTCTCTTACATGACCTATCAGCCATATTTAGCAGTTGTTCACTCCCTCCTTGAAACGCTTTCTTTTCTTGGTTTCCAGGACAGCACATCCTCTGTTTTTCTCCGAACCCATTGCTTGATCCTTCTCAATATCATTTGCTGGTCTTACCTCATCTCCTTACCCTCTCAATGCTGAATGCCTCAAATTTCAGTCCTCGGGCCTCTTCTCTTTACAAATCTACTCTCTTAGTGATCTGATTCAGTATCATGGCTTTAAAGGTCCTCTATATGCTGACAACTCTAGATTTTTATTTCCCATTCAGATTTCTCCCCTAAACTCCAGATCCATACATCTCAAAGCCTGCCCCACTCCACTGTACATATCCACTTGGATGTCTACAAGGCATGCCAAGGAAAGATTATAAAGGGAGTGTGATGGTTAATAATGAGTGTCAATTTGATTGAAGGATGAAGTATTGATCCTGGGTGTATCTGTGAGGGTGTTGCCAAAGGAGATTAACATTTGAGTCAGTGGGCTGGGAAAGGTGGACCCACCCTTAATCTGAGTGGGCACAATCTAATCAGCTGCCAGTGTGGTTAGAATACAAAGCAGGCAAAAAAAATGTGAAAAAAGAGACTGGCCTAGTCTCCCAGCCTACATCTTTCTCCTGTACTGGATGCTTCCTGCCCTCAAACACTGAACCCGAAGTTCTTCAGTTTTGGAATTTGGACTGGCTCTCCTTGCTCCTCAACCGGCAGATGGCCTATTATAATAGGACCTTGTGAACATGTGAGTTAATACTTAATAAGCTCATTTATATTTATATATATATATATATGATATCATGTGAGTTAATACTTAAATTCCCCCTATATATATACACATATATATATTTTAAAAACTCCCCTTTATAAAAATAGAAAAGGGAATATATACATATATATATATGTATATGTATATATGTATATATTCTAGAGAACCCTGACTAATAATACAGAGACTGAAATAGAGGCTAAAGGCTGATGCTCCTTCAGAAGAGCCTTAAGACGATGTGACTGTGAGCTAGAGCGGAGTTAGAATTTTCATAGGTGGAGGAGAATATGTGACTGCACTGCAACTTTCTTTATCTATAAATATTATACCATTTGCAGTTAGAATAGTTGGGAGATATTCAGTTTTTATGCCTCTTGCTCAGAATCATTGACACAGTCTCTGTTGGGCAGTTGTTTGTCCAGCTCTTTCGAGAGCTATCTTCGTAAATCTTGTGAGTCTTTTGTTAACTGTCTAATACCAGTTAAGTTTCAGAGGAGGCTATAGAAAAAGAGCAGAGAAAAGGAAGAGAGAAACTATAAAGGAAAGGAGGTAAAAGTCAAAACAGGCAAAATTAAAGCCTATTTTAATCCTTTTACAGTAATCTTAAGCTCCAGAAGTCCTGATCACCCACAGACAAACTCATCTCTTCTATGGTCTTCCACAGCTCAGTTAACATCAATGCTATCATTCACTTGCTCAGATCAACACTTTGGAGTTCTCTTGATATTTGTCATTCGTTCACAGCCCATAAAAATCAGTCTATCAGCAAATTCTAATGCATTTACATTCAAAATATACTGAGAATCCAACCTCCTCCACTACTGCATGGTGATCTGGCCACCACCATTTCTCACCAAGATTATTATCATGGTCTTCTAATTGGTTTCACTTTTTATCTCCCTATGTTCCTCTAATGATCTGTTAAAAATCTCATATATAATGTCATTGCACTCAAACCTATAGAATAATCCCCCACCTCTCTTAGATTAAAAGTTAAAATCAATCCATACAGTTGCTATAAAGCCTTCTAAGTTCTGCGTCTTCATTGCCCTCATGTCTTATAACTTCCCCCACCTTACTCACTCCATTGCACACTGCTACTCTCTCATAAGCTAGGCTGTCTCCCACTCCAAAACTTCAGCACTTGCTTTCTCCTGTACCTAAGGCTCCCTTCCTCAGATGTCTGCAGGCTTCATTCTCACATCTCTCTCAGTTCAAATGCCATCTTTCCAACGAAGAATTCTATGGTGGTTTTTCACAATTTGTAATCCTTCTACCTCCCCATCCAGCACTCTTATTCTCCTCACTTGCTTTATTTTTCAATAGCACTCATCATTGTCTGGATATAATAAATTTTAACGATTTGTTAGTTCTTTTATCCCCATTCTTGCTATTCCCCCACCACCACCACTAACACAGGCTCCATGAGGGCAGGAATTTTGACTATTTAATTCACTGCTTTATTTACAGCACTGCTTTATTTCTAGAACATGGCTAAGTACATAGTAGGAATACCTGAACAAATGATCCTTATAATTTTCCACCTATGACTTTTCTCTGTTATATTTTTCTAAAACTCCTATTCATAGACCATTAGACATCCTGGATGACTCATGTTTCTTTTCATATTTTTATCTCTTTTTCTTTCGGTTCAATTTTCTGAAATAATTTTTCAACTTTATCTTCCTAACCTCGCATTAAAGTGCTGTTTCGGTCAATTATATATTGAATTTTCCAAAGTTCTTGCCCTCTGATTATAGCTTATTTATAACATGTTTTTATTATCTCATGGATCTAATATCTCTTCAAATATCTCTAAGGATACTCTTTGGATATTTTCCCTATGTTTTTGGTTATCTTTTACTCCCTAAGCTATCTTGTTATGTTTTTCTACTTGTATATAAATCTGCATTGAAAACAAAGCCACACTTTCAGATGAATTTTTGTTGCTCACGGACCAGGAGATTCCCAGCGGAGGAGCCCCATGGGTCGCTAGCACGACTCTTGTGGCTGGCATGGCAGTTTTGCTGGCACCTCAGCGCGGCAGTTCTTGGTGCAGAGTGAGCAGGACTGGGTCACCTTTTGGCCGATTCCCGGGCAGAAAAGCACCATCAATCTTAACACTGCTGTTTTGGCCTGCGCAGTGGATTGCTCAGATTTTGGCGCTGGGAATCAACAAGTTGGATGTCCACTCAGGAACCTAATTTGAAAGTTGGAAATCACAAAGACGACAGGTGGATAAATTTACAATGATGGGAAGAAACCAGCGTAAAAAGGCTGAAAATACCCAAAATCAGAATGCCTCTCCCTCTACAGGGGATCACAGTTCCTCATCAGCAACAGAACAAGCCCTGATGGAGAACGAGTGCATTCCATTAACAGAAGCAGACTTCAAAAGGTGGATGATAAGAGACTTCTGTGAATTAAAAGAACTTGTTCTAACCCAATGCAAAGAAACTAAGAACTTTGAAAAAAGGTTTGACGAAATGCTAACGAGAATAGACAATTTGGAGAGGAATATAGGTGAATTAATGGAGCTGAAAAACACAACATGAGAACTTCGCGAAGAATGCACAAGTTTTAACAGTCGAATTGATCAAGTAGAAAAAAGGATATCAGAGTTCGAAGACCAACTTAACGAAATAAAACGAGAAGTCAAGATTAGAGAAAAAAGGATAAAAAAGAATGAGCAAAGTCTCCAAGAAATACGGGACTATGTGAAAAGACCTAATCTACGTTTGATAGGTGTACCTGAATGTGACGAAGAGAATGAATCCAAGTTGGAAAATACTCTTCAGGAGATTATTCAGGAAAACTTTCCCAACCTAGTAAGACAGGACAATATTCAACTCCAAGTAATACAGAGAACACCACAAAGATATTCCTCAAGAAGACCAACCCCAAGGCACATAATCATCAGATTCACTAGGGTTGAAATGAAGGAGAAAATACTAAGAGCAGCTAGAGAGAAAGGTCAGGTTACCCACAAAGGGAAGCCTATCAGACTTACAGCAGATCTCTCAGCAGAAACTCTACAAGCCAGAAAAGAGTGGGGGCCAATATTCAACATCCTTAAAGAAAAGAACTTTCAACCCAGAATTTCATATCCAGCCAAACTGAGCTTCAAAAGCGAAGGAAAAATAAAATCTTTTGCAAACAAGCAAGTACTTAGAGATTTTACCATCACCAGGCCTGCTTTGCAGAAGCTTCTGAAAGAAGCACTACACATATAAATGAACAACCAGTATCAGCCTTTCCAAAAATATATCCAGCTAGCATCAAATGGCAGTATTAAACTCATATATATTATTAACTGGATAAAAAGCCAAAATCCATCGGTACGCTGTATCCAGACCCATCTCACATGTAATGATACACAAAGACTCAAAGGGACAGAGGAAGATTTACCAACCAAATGGAGAGCAAACATAAAGAAATAAATAAAAAGCAGGAGTTGCAATTCTCACCTCTGATAAAATAGACCTTAAAGCAACAAAGATCAAAAGAGGCAAAGAAGGACACTACATAATGTTAAAAGGATCAATGCAACAAGAAGAGCTAACGATCCTATATATACACGCACCCAATACAGGAGCACCCAGATACATAAGACAAGTTCTTAATGACTTATAAAGAGACTTAGCCTCCCACACAATAATAGTGGGAGACTGTAACATCACATTGTCAATATTAGACTGATCAACGAGATAGAAAATTAACAAGGATATCTGGGACTTGAACTCAGACCCAGAACAAGTAAACTTAACAAACATTTATAGAATTCTCCACTTCAAATACACAAAACATACATTCTTATCAGTACCATATCACACCTATTCCAAAAGTGACTACATAATTGGAAGTAAATCACTCCTCAATAATTGCATAGCATTTCATAGGTTTAAATGAAATATTGGTTGGCTGCTTGTTTGTTATTTTCTTCCCTTATTCCTTCCTGTCTCCATTGTTAAGCACAATTATTGGCATAAAAGAAGTTTTCAATTCCCATTTTTAGACTGCATTCTAGCCTGGGCAATAAAGCAATATTCCCGTTCTCTCTCCCTCTTTCTCTTCCTTTTTCTTCTTCATTCTTTTTTTTCTTTCTCTCTTTCTAAAAAAAAAAGAAAAAGAAAAAAAAACAAAGCCTAGAAAAGTCCACAATAAAATGTTAACTGCATTGGTAATGACAGCTGGGTGGTAGATTATAGAAGAGTTGCTTATAAGTGTGAGTGTATGGTTTTTCTCAATGAGCACATACTACTATTTTAATAGAGAAGTATTATAAATTTTAAACAAAGAAGAAACAAAGAGGGAACGTTAGTGCAAGAGAAAAACAAGGATAAGTAACATAGGCTGAGGCCTCTGGGAAGAACAAGACAAACCAAAGGAGACAAGAACATCAGAAATAAATCTAAAAAGAGAAAACTAAGTGGTTCTACTGCCCAGAAATAACAAAATTCACATTCCTAATCACCGTCGCCTTTTATTCTCTCAAAGTCATCACCATGTACTGCAATCACTGTATTTCATGTACTGTCTCCAGAACATTTCTTTTCTTTTAAACGGTTCTCTTTTCAGAGGCTGTGCTGGAATGCTGTCTTTCTGGAGAAAACCCTAGGGAAGCCAACAGGGTTAAATTTGTATTATTTCAGTCACGTGGTTACCACCCTTCTCTTCAACAATATATAGGCACTTCTGGAAGAAATCCCATGCCAGGGGCTTGCTAACTGGGCTTTTCCTCTGGCCATAGACACTGGGGTTGAATTTATCAGGAGCTCAATTTTGTCAGTGGCAGAATTCTATGGCTCAGGCAGTTGAAGCTTATCCTTATGCCATTTGAAACTTAAACGTTTATCCTCTCCAACTCTGGGAAGTGAATTCAAAAGGAAGTAAAGTAAAAGTTCACCTAGGCACATTGGATCATATTTGTACTTCATAATAAAGTTTTGAAGTTCTTTGCTGGCTAGCAGGACTAGTAGGGAATATAATACAAACTAACTTTCTTCAGTAGAGGCAATTTTCTTTGAAAATGAAAAAGTCAAACCCTAAAACCTTGTTATTTTAATATGGAGGAATATATAAGAGCAGTAGTTGAAAAAGATGAAGTATGTGAGGCTATCTAGCACAGTGCCTGGGTCAGAGTAGGTGATAAATAATTTTTTATCACATCTAAATGTTGGCCAGGCCTTTCATTCCGCAGAGGAGGAAGCCAAGTCTTGGTGAATTAACTGACTTGCCAAGGGAAATAAATTGTAGAGCCAGGATTAGAACCTACATATAGAAACAAACTTATAAAGCAAATTTAAGAACCCCAAAGCATGATTTTAGTAGGGAAAACTTCAACTCATTATTTTTCCCAAGAGAAAAGCATTCTGCCATTTGTGATTACACATGCAGTTGGTTTCATAACAGTTATTATAGTAGTAGACAGACAATCAAATGTTGCATACACTAAGATATCAGCTAGTTTTTTAAAAACAGCTTTATTAAAGTAATAATTTATATATAATAAAATGAATCCATTTCAAGTATGAAGTTTAATGAGTTTTGACAAAGGCATACATTATAATTACCACCACATCAATATTTAAACACTTCTGCCACCCCTAAAAGTTTCCTCCTACCCCATTTACAATTTCTCCTCCCCAACCCCAGTCTCAGGCATCCACTGATGTGTTTTCCATAATTAGAGATTGGAGTTGCTTGTTTTGGAATTTTACATAAATAGAATTTACAAGGTAATTATACTCTTTTGTCTGGCATGTTTTGCTAAGCACAATGTTGCTGAGCTCATCCATGTGTGTTCTTTTTTCTTACTGAGTAGTATTCCATTATATGGGTACACCAGATTTGATATCTATTCACACGTTAATGAACAGTTAAGGTTATTTCTAGAATTGGGCTATTATGGATAATGTTATTATCAACACTTGTGTATGGAAATTGATTTCATTTTTCTTAGTAAATAACTGACAGTATAATTGCAGGGTTACATGCTACGTATACATTACATTTTATAAGAAATCGCCAAATAGTTTTCCAGAGTGGCAATGCAACTTCGTACGTCCACCAGCAATGTGTGAGAGTTCTAGTTGCTCTATAACCTTGACAAAATATAGTATTTCAGTTTCTTCAAAATTTTAACCATTCTAGTAGGTGTGCGACTGTATCTCACTGTAGTTTGAATCTACATTTCATTGATAACTATTGATGTTGAACATCTTTTTATGTGTTTACTGGTCCTTAGTATGTCTTCCTTTGAAAAAAAAAATCTGTGGGCATTTTGTTGTATGCCCATTTTCTATTAAGATTGTCTTATTATTGAGTTGTAAACATTCTTAAATAATCTTGATAAATTTTCTTTATAAATCTTGATAAAGCTCTTTATCAGATATATGTATTGCTAATACATGTATTATAAAACTTAGTTCACACCTTGCCTTTTTATTTTCTAAATTATGTGTTTGTAAAGTGGAACTTATCAATGTTAATAAAGCATACTACATCAATTTCTTTTGTCCATGGTTTGTGCTTTTTGTGTCATCTCTATGAAATCTTAATCTTAAGGGCACAAAGATTTCCTCTTACGTTTTCTTTTCTACTTTTTGAGATGGAGTCTTGCTCTGTCACCCAGGCTGGAGTGTGATGGCATGATCTTGCAACCTCCGCCTCGCGAGTTCAAGCGATTTTCCTTCCTCAGCCTCCTGAGTAGCTGAGATTACAGGTGCACTCCACCATGCCTGGCTAGTTTTTGAATTTTTTTTTTTTTTTTTTTGAGACAGAGTCTCACTCTGTTGCCCAGGCTGGAGTACAGTGGCGCAATGTTAGCTCACTGAAACTTCCTCCTCCTGGGTTCAAGCAATTCTCCTGCCTCAGCCTCCTGAGTAGCTAGGATTATAGGCATGTGCCACCACACCCAGCTAATGTTTTTGTATTTTTAGTAGAGATGGGGTTTCACCATGTTGGTCAGGCTGGTCTCGAACTCCTGATCTCAGGTGATCCACGCATCTCCACCTCCCAAAGTGTTGGGATTACAGGCATAAGCCACCGTGACTAGCACCTTATGTTTTCTTCTAGGAACTTTACTGTTTAAACTCTTACATTTACATCTATTATCAGTTTTGAGTTAAATTTGTGTATAGTGTAAAGTCAAAATTCACTTTTCCCCCATAAGGATATTTAGCTATTAAAGCACCAAGCATGGAGAAGGCTTTTCTCTCCCCCATTCAACTGTCTTTGCATCTTTGTCAAAAATCAATTGTCACATACCTGTGGTTCTATTTCTGGGCTCTATCTATTTCATTGCTCTGTGTATGTGTGTGTGTATATATATATATATATATATATATATATATATATATATATATCTTTCTACAGATATATATGTGTGTGTGTGTATATATATATCTTTCTACAGATATATATGTGTGTGTATGTATATATATGTCTTTATGCTAAACACACTGTCTCGCTTACCATAATTTTATAGTACAATGTGAAGAAAGCCGAGAGATTGCAAAGGAAAGAAAGAGGAAAATACTTTTGTGTCAGGAAATGATGCTAATTTTCAAATGGGAAAGGTGAAAGCATGAGCCTCATTTCAGAACAATAAAGTGCATCCCAATTATTTTTCTTTTTAAGTAATCATTTAATATTTGCTAAACATTTCTGTGGTCTATGTGTGTGGCATATATACCATGCACAGTGCAGATACAGGTGGTTACTTCTATTGTCATAACTAGTGACTTTTTTCTTGTTGCTCACCTCTGTCGTGGCCTTATATTGAAAAATTTTAGAATTAAGCAAATCAACTAGTTAACACTTTCATGAGATATTTTTTTTTTCCAATTTGAGACTCTAATTAGAACACAAGAAGTTCTTTGATAAAGTAATTTTTGCTAGCTATATGGGTTTGTGTTTGTTTGTATTTTGGCTTTTGGGGTTTTTTGAGACAGGGAGACAAGGTCTCTCTCTCTGTTGACCAGGCTGGAGTGCAGTGGTGCGATCATGGCTCACTACAGCTCGATATCCTGGGCTCAAGTGATCCTCTCATATCAGCTTTTCGAGTAGCCGAAACTACAGGTGCACACCACTATGCCCAGCTTTTATTTATTTATTTATTTATTTATTTATTTATTTATGTAGAGACAGGTTATCTCTCGTTTCCCAGGCTGGTTTAAAACTCCTTGGCTCAGAGTATCCTCCCATCTCAGTCTCCCAAAATCCTGGGATTATAGGCATAAGTCACTGTGCCTGGTATAGTTAAAAATGTAAAGAGTGTATTGAGATGTTTTTTAAAAGATGTTTTGGTTAAACTGAGGAAGATATGAGTAACTGGAACCAACATTTATTGATCAGGTACTATTTGCTGCATGCTATGCTTTGCGTTTTATGTAACAATCAAATATGTAATTGCTACAGTTTGTTGACTACCTGTTATGTTTCTGTTGTTTTCCCACTTAATTCTTGCAACAATCCTGCAAGATGGGTGTTACTATTCCCATTGTACATATGTTTTCACTAAAGTTAAGTGTTTGACCTACTAAAAAGTGGAGGAAATGCCTTAAAATCTCACCTAATTTGGCCTTTAATCCCAGAATGTCCCCACTTACTATATATCACGTTAAGGTGACCCATGATGATAATCTATATATTGCATGAATGTCAGGGCAAAATCTAAAATTCAAGTGGCAATGTGAGCATTTCAAACAGGTCCATTAGCTTCCTGCCAGCTACATTATATCAACATCAGTTTTATTTTCTCTGAATCAGAAAAAATAATGAACTGTGTGAGGGCTAATGAAATGTAATCTGAGAGAGTACTCTTTTACCTTTGTTGGGCTAACAATCTTCATCTAACTCAGTAACAATGAGACATACATGAGAGACAGTCTAAGAGGAGATGAGAGAAAATGAGCAAGGAAATAATAGTGACATATGTGGTATGCATTAGACTTCTCAAAGGAGATAATCTTATCAATTAAGAAAATCCACTGAGGGCAGGTATCATGACTTTAGAGAAAGCAAACATCTGAGGAGCTAATGTGTTTCACCAAAGTATTACAGCTTGTATGAAAGGGAGCTAGAAGGCTAAACTGGACACTTTGCACTGGCACTAGAAAGAAATGGGGCACCGAGGTAAAGTTGGAGAACAAAAGAGTGATTTGTGAGATGAGGGAGCAAGGGGGAGTGAGGGCAGGTGTAAGATCACTTAATTGTTCTTGCTGAAGCTGAGCAGCTCCCTGATCTTGTATCCCTGCTCTTGCTGCTCTGGCATGTACAAACAACTAATTCATTTTCTTTTATCTTTTACACTTTTAAAGTACCTCTGAGAAAGATGGGGGTATACAAATAAAATTAGAATCACAATAGGTTGGGAACTGATCCAAGAACTTAATATAAGACCTAAATAATAGAAAGCAAAAATAGCAGAAAACTAAGGTAGTTTGCATTCCTATGTCTTATGAATAAAACTAAAATAATTACATCATCCCTTGTTCCTTAAAAGAATCGTGCTTTTAACATTTTGACATGAAGAAGTGGTCATTCAAAGTAAGATGCCAATGTGATCCACTGACCTTTGGTATTCTCTTCGAATGGCACTCATTTCCCCTCCTCCACCTGTACTACAACACAGATTCTAAACGGGGGAGAATTCAGTGGAATTCTAAAAGGGGGAGAATTCAGTGGAATTAAACGCAGCGTCCACTGACCTTTGGTCTTCTCTTTGAATGGCACTCATTTCCCCTTCCTCCACCTGTACTACAACACAGATTCTAAAGTGGGGAGAATTCAGTGGAATTAAACACAGCACGCACACACACACACACACACACACACACACACACAGAGAGAGAGAGAGAGAGAGAGAGAAAGAGAGAGAGAGAGAGAGGATCCTGTAACTCTTCTTAGGGGTAGATTTTGTTTATGTCGAGAAACCCCAATGTCAATTACACATTTTATCCCCTTCTCATAGGTACTTTGTTTACTATATAAGTTCCTTTAACGTAAGTGACTGATCAGGGGATCTCAAGTGTAAGTGCTTTCAGGGGTCAGGCATCACCTAATTATAAGAAGACTGGCAGGGAACTGTAGCAGTTGTGTCTTATATAAAAGCATTCTAATTTTGCCCGTTACAAAGGCTGTCTTTCATAAAGAAAATGCACCTATCTACAGACCCAATTTGAGACCTTTGCATAAGATGAACTGTTTTGATCAATTGTCTGCTATACTTATTAGAAATCAAATTGGAAATATTTAATATAAACCTTTAATAAATGATTTGATGATAGAATTATGTGTATGTGTATATTAGAAACTCATATTGAATCAGCATAGCTGATAGGAAGGAGGAGAACTATATCAATCACATTTATCTATTCAACAGCAACAATGAGACTGTATGTTCTTTTGAATAGAATTGACAAATGGTTAAATCAAATTATTAGGTCACTTATGTCTAAATGCTTAAACATCTATGCTTAAAGATTGGCCTTTTCCAACTTTCCACTTGGGTGTTTCTTGGTGCCAGGCGAAGCTCATTTAAGATATTCAGAATTAACTGCATCTTAGCAATTAGGTAAAACCTTCCTTGATGTATAAATATTTGACATACTCTGCTTTGCTAAGGATGATATCGTGTTTGTGATGAACTAGGAAATGGAGAAAACACTTTTTGATCCCAGAAGACCAAGATTTTGTGAATTCAAGTATTCTCTCTAACCTATACATTTTTAAAAGCAGTAGGAAAAAAGTTATGCCAGATTCTAAATTTCAAATCTGAAGAGTCAGCAAACTTGTGGTTCAGGTGAAAGTTTTAGTGGTGTACAACCTCTGTTGATTTTCAGGTGTTAAAAACAGTAGGAATATATATCATCTTGATACTTACTCCAGCTGCTGAATTTAAGAGATCATTGACCAGATACCTGATTTAAGAAATTCTGTATTTACGGACACATGCTCTTCTCTTCTGCAGAGGAATGAGCTTTAAAAGCCAAGAGATATCAAGTGCGTAACACTCCATAAGCCAATATTCTTAATAGACTAATCTGATTGTCAATCAGCTTCTACACCTATCTGAAGAAACATTTGACATTTTGTCTATATTCATTTATCAAGGGTCTAAAAATAGATTTAATTTAATAACATTAGTGTTCAACTTGTCCAATGTTTGGATCTTATTCCAGGGGGAACAAAGCTTGTAGCAATGCTAAAATTAGGAAAGTTGTTTTATGTCGCATTAGTTAACATATGCAAGCTTACTTAACATGTGGACGGCAAATAGTGTAATTACATTAAAACAAGGAGCTGTAGCACAGAAGCAATAAAAATAGACTAGGTTGTATTATTAATTCTTGTGTTAAGGGTTTTGAGCCATGTTGATTGGCCTGAATTTTTTGATTTTGTTATGGTACAAAGGGATTGTTTGAAGTAATTTGTCCCCGAGAGAGGCTCGCAATCCCAAGCGGGTTTCAATTCAGCAAAGCAAATCTAATTTTGTTTGCTTTATGCAAACCAGAAGGGGCTGTGGTTCATTCTGTTTTCACTGGAGGGGAAAGGCACACTAATGGGACCTGCTGAAATGCATGCATTGCAAACATCATACCCCTGCATATATTAAATTTAGCTATGTGATGCACTGTGTTCATCATCTCATTGTGTACACAGATATGCTTTAGAACAAAGCCTTTTAATAGCGAGGGAACCTTACTACATTATGTCAATACTCTATTGTATTTATATTTAATGCTGGCATTGAAATACCTGCCCTTAGCTAGAGTATGTTCGTATTTGTAATCATTTTGAATTTCAGCTGCTTCTTATGTTAAAATGGGCTATACACTGACTCTATTATTCTGGACCCTAAAGCCAACATCTGAAGATTAATTACATGTAGATTGATGAAGATTTCCAATTTTTTCAGTCTCCACCCCTACACATATACTCTTTGTGTACCTGAGTTAAATTGGAGAGAATGCTTAGCACCTTGTTGAAAGAACAGGGCACATCACAAATCTGAATATTCAGGCTGGAAGATAAATGGAGGATAATAATATCTGCACAACAGGTAATGCTAAAGACGGTCTCCATCCCTGTGACAAATTACCATCCTCCTACCTGCTCCCTTCCCCCATCTCGCTGTGGTCTTTCCTTGACTTGCCAGATACAGCTATGCTGCCAGATACATTTGATCAAATTCATCAAAATTAGAGGGTGCATGATATGGGAAAGGAAACCAGCACATGATAGATGATAATGCACTTATTGGCTAGGTGGATTTATTCACATAAAGATGGAATTATTTGTCAATTAAAATTGCATAATGACTGCATCTCCTGTCATGCCAGCACTGTTTTCAGTATGTTTTTGTTTTGAAAACAGTTCCAACACTGCAAATAGACAGATACATCTCCAAACCCTTCAATTTGTCATTAGACATTTGGCGGCATGCCTATTTTGCTGTTAATTTTCCAAAACTACATTAATTTGCTGAATGACTTTTCTGAATCAGTTCACATAAAATTCAAGATGATACTTGTCATGTATCAAAGAGTGACTATTAAAAGCACAGGTTACTTGTAAAAACACACTGTGTGAATCAGTTTGAATTTTTTGTTTTAAGTTCAAACATGGGTTAGCATTAATGATTTTTTTTCTTTCCTAATGGAAGTTGCTTAATGAAACATTACAAGGATAATCTTCCTATTAGTTTTTTTCTGCTTCTGCTTATCTGTTTCTTCAATTTACTAATGTATACATTCTTAATTTGACTTGATTTGGAACAACCTCAGGCAGTTGAAATTCAATGGTGTAGCCAAAAATAATTGTTTAATATTGTGACATAAGGGATTTGGTCCTCAAGGTAGACTGCATCAGAGAGTTGCGTAATTTGAACATTAAGAGAGATTACTCTGTGCACAGAACCAAATAGCAAGATCACACGATATTCATAGAAGAATTTATTCCCTAACAAAAGAGGGAACTTGATTGAGGATGCTCTAACTGTTACTGGCCTCTTGTAGCACAACATCATGAAATGGAATAGTCACCATTGCAAATATTTATTTATTTATATATGTACTTTCTTGTTTCACAAAATATATTTACTTTAAAACAATAAAAACATTGCCTCAGTCTTGACATAAACATTATCCAATGAGCTATGACTAGTGATATTCCAGGTCAAAGTACACTTTTTAATATGTGTGTGTGTATGTGTTTATGTGTGTATGTGAGAGAGGATGCACATGTGTGTGTGTTGACCCTTGGGCAATGCAGGTTTGAACTGCACAGATCCACTTATATGTGGATTCCTTTTGCTTCTGCCACTCTTGAGTCAGCAAAAACAACCCCTCCCCTTCTTTTTCCATCTCCTTAGGCTACTTAGAGTGAAGACAACAAAGATGAAGACCTTTATCATAATCCACTTCCACTTAATAAATAGCAAAAATATTTTCTCTTTCTTAAGTTTTTCTTAATAACATTTCCTTTTCTCTAGCTTAATTTATTGTAAGAATAGAGTATATAATACATATATATACAAAATATGTGTTAATATGCTGTTTGTGTTATTAGTAAGGCTTCCAGTAAATATTAGTAATCAATTTTGGGAAGATTCAAAATTATACATGGAATTTTGACGTGCAGGAGATCAACATCCCTAACCTCTGGTTAAGAATCAATTTTGTGTGTGTGTGTGTGTGTGTGTGTGTGTGTGTGTGTGCATACATATACACATATACTTTTTATATGTGTATATATAGTACATGCACACAAATAGGAGATATATGTCTAGTGTGTATGTATATAAATGCACACAGTTATACATATATATGTATATGCATGTATTATAGTGTACTCTGTGTCTACATAACCCTGATACTTTATGGATGTTTTTATTATAATTACCTAAATAAATTATAAATTATTGTAATGTAATTGGCCTAATGCAGCCATAGGGGCTGAATTAGGGAAAAAATAATTATATGAACCCCTAGTAAGTTCAAACCTGCAACAAATACCATAAGAAATCATGTCACTTTGAGCTGTAATCCTAGAGGTATATGTGGCAAAAAAGCCCCAGTACAGGATGATATCTAATTCACTACCACTTATGAATCATTCCTCTCTATATCCCAACCTTTTGTACCTTTTTTTGGACTACCTCTTCAGTGTGATGAGAACAGGAAGCTTGGGAGGTTGAGAAGAATAGAAAAAGTGGTGGCTAAAGTCCTCCTGCTGTGCTATACTGTTGTTCAATTACTGCCAATTCAGGATGAATTTATACCACATTTGGTAATACTGACAAAATATCACATCAGTGAGAGTGAATATAAATGGTTCCTAATAGACCAACTCATCCCAATAATAAACATCTTCCTAGATTAAGCTCTAATATTCAAAAAAACAATTGGAGATGTCAGATCGGAGGAATTTAATTTCCTAGTGTGCTTTCCTAGAAGGCAACACACACACTCTACCCCAGTGCACTGGTAAGTCCTGCACAGACATTTCTTCTTAACCTCGAAGTACTGAAGGCACTCCTTGCCGCAATTCCTGTACAGCTAAGCAGTCTAAGTTTGCATGGGAAGTTAAGTCTGTTCTCAGAGAGCTTCCAGCTAGAGCAGTGTGCTGATAAATGTTTAACAATCATCTCTCTGGGGAAAAAAATATGAAAGCAATAACCTTGATTTGTAATGTGGGCTAATTCCAAGCTACCAATGTGATACCACTGAATGCAGAGTAGGGAACAGGTATGAAGTATCATCATTCCATAGAATAACCACTCATGTAGATACAATAGATGCAAAAACCTCAAAAGCACAGATTATAGCAAAATATAATATAAGAAGCAATAAATTTGGAGTGTTACTGTTATTTTTAATATAATTTATTGGATTTTAAGATTACTTTTAAAATATTAATTGCTAATACTGGCTGTATATACAAACAGCTTGCAAAAATCCTAAAAATTTGACAATCGGCTCTTATGAGTTGGTGAAGAAAGCCCAATACAGAACTGCCTCCATCCAATCTCACACACGTAGCACACAATTAGCTTCCTGGTTCATTAGGATCTGCCCAGAGTTATGCCTCACAAGATGTGGAAATATTTGTCCTGGCAATAAGCAAAATAGCTTCGTGTTGATCAATTGCTCCTAATATGGTTGTGTAGTACTGTCTCCACCTGTATTTTCAGTGGTGCATTCTTTTTCCTTGCCATCAAAGTCCCTGGTTGGACCTTTATTTTATTCAACTGCATGGGGAACATAGCCTCTGTCTGCATTCCTTTGTCTAGGAATAGTGATTCTGCATTCACACATAAAGAAGAAGAGAAAGAGAGCTTCTATACAATGGTGTGGAGTGCTATGAAATTTTACTGACACAAGTCTGGGAAGACTGCCTGATCTGTATTTGGAACAATGCTATTTTGTTTAATTTGATATATGTGTGGGCTTTTTATTCAAATAGAGTTGAACAGTTTGTTCCAGTGGGGGAAAAAAGGGCTGCTTGTTACAGAAAGGTTATTTATCGTTCACTATAACACTTGGCATTCTGAAGAAAATTGTAAGGATTCTCCTTTTGGGGACTGTATGCTGCTATCCTAGCCTCTGTACAAAGAGATAAAGCAAAAGTTGAAGGAGAGATCCTTGGGGGCTGATTTGGGGCAGTGTTTTAGATGCCCTCAAATGAAGGTGCTTCTCGGCCTTTAAAAATATTCAGCTACCCATTCTATCACTCATTTTTGCAGCTAATTGGACATTTTAAAGTATGAATTCCCACTGCTTCAAAAGATTCAATGCCAACATCAATTAACACCTTCTGGGGGAAGAGTATATAGAAGAAGAGCTAAAAAAATCTTAGCAGTGTAAGCACAATTGAACTTTGCTATCCCAGGCAATATTTTTATTCAACATTGCTCTAAAATGCTCATTTTTACACTGTAATTGCAACTCTTTCTCTTGTTTATTTCCTTGGTCTCAGCTCAACTACTGTCCATTCAAACTCAGTTCAACTTTGACTCATTTATAATCAATTTCAGGTTTACAGATTACCATACCAGTGACTCACACTGTAAGAGATAAACATATACCATAGAATTCAGATGCTGTAGGCTTTTCTAAGATCAATAAAAATGAAAAAAAAAATCAATTATATGGAAAGAATGTAACCACATGTTATTTACATTTCTATTCATTCAACAAACATTCACTAACCATATACGATTTGGGGACACTATGACACATGACTAAATATTTTAAAAATAATGTTGTCTATGTGAAAACTTAAATAGATTATAATACAAGTAGAGTTGAATCGAAATTCTTTCATATCTTTTCATTGGCGGTCCACTAAGCCTGGACAGTCAACCAGCATTTATGAATTATCTTATCCTTGATCATTTTGCAGTGTCCTTGTCCTTTCACAGCTGTCCCCAGCCCTTCTGAAATGTAAGTACTTGTCAGGTAGAGACTGTATGTGCCACTGTGTTTTACTACTTCCACCATCAGACTCAGTGGCCTTCTAGATCTTCAGTATACATTTATCAGATTGAACTGTCTCCTTCCCTTTCTACCTTCATTAAGGTATATATTACATATACTATAGAATTCAGATGCTGTAGACTGAAGGATTTTCAGAAAATTAAGGTCATATGACCAGGTTCACCCACAACAGTTAATACCATGTGATTCAGAAAATTAAAGATTGAGAAATAATAACTTCCCCTAGGACCAAAGATTATCAGAGTAACTCCCCTAGTGGACAAGGGTCAGGGGAAGGTGGAGGCAGACATTTAATTGGACCTTAAAGGATGCTAGAACTTAAATAAGAAAATATGCATAGGACATTTAGCATAACTCAGCAGAAGTTGTTATTAAACAGATTTGGGTATTCTTCCAAACTATAATTCTAAATTATAGGAATTACATAGGATTACTCTAAACATAACGTACAAAGCTGCCCTAATGTCTATGAATTCTCTTTCTGACATGCAGACACTGAAAGTACTTGATGAGAGAAGTTTCTAGCAGGAGGGGACATTGAAGCCACATCTTTTTTTTTTTTTTTATTGCATTTTAGGTTTTGGGGTACATGTGAAAAACATGCAAGGTTGTTGCATAGGTGCATACGTGGCAGTGTGATTTGCTGCCTCCCTCCCCTTCACCTATATCTGGCATTTCTCCCCATGCTATCCCTCCCCAACTCCCCACCCCCCCCCGCTGACCCCCCCAACAGACCCCGGTGTATAGTGCTCCCCTCCCTGTGTCCATGTGTTCTCCCTGTTCAACACCCTCCTATGAGTGAGAACATGCGGTGTTTGATTTTGTGTTCTTGTGTCAGTTTGCTGAGAATGATGGTTTCCAGGTTCATCCATGTCCCTACAAAGGACATGAACTCCTCGTTTTTAATGGCTGCATAATATTCCATGGTGTATATGTGCCACATTTTTCCTGTCTAGTCTATCATCGATGGGCATTTGGGCTGGTTCCAGGTCTTTGCTATTGTAAACTGTGCTGCAATGAACATTCGTGTGCATGTGTCCTTATAGTAGAACGATTTATAATCCTTTGGATATATACCCAGTAATGGGGTTGCTGGGTCAAATGGAATTTCTATTTCTAGGTCCTTGAGGAATCGCCACACTGTTTTCCACAGTGGTTGAACTAATTTACACTCCCACCAACAGTGTAAAAGTGTTCCTATTTCTCCACATCCTCTCCAGCATCTGTTTTCTCCAGATTTTTTAATGATCGCCATTCTAACTGGCATGAGATGGTATCTCAATGTAGCCACATCTTTTGAATGAAGAAAAAGAGGAGAAAATATCTATAAAAGCATGAACAGGTCAGGCGCAGTGACTCACACCTGTAATCCCAGCACTATGAGAGGCTTAGGTGGGTGGATTACCTAAGATCAGGAGTTCAAGACCAGCCTTGCCAACATGGTTTAACCCCATCTCTACTAAAAATTCAAAAATTAGCTGGGCATGGTGGCAGGTGCCTGTAATCCCAGCTACTGGGGAGGTTGAGGCAGGAGAATCACTTGAACCCAGGAGACAGAGGTTGCAGTGAGCTGAGGTCACACCATTGCACTCCAGCCTGGGCAAGAAGAGCAAAATTCCATCACACACACACACAAACACACACACACACAGACACACACACAGACACACACACACACAAAGCATGAACAAAGTATGATGCAGAGGGATGTGAAATCATCTTCTATGAAGATGGTATAGATTAGCTAGGTAGAAACAGAAGGACCATTTGTCATAATAAATAATAAAAGGTCATTTATTGATCACCTATTTTGTGCTAGACATGATGGTAAGTATTATACATGCCTTATCACTATCTTAAAAAAAAAAAAACTGTGGCAGTGCAGATATTTAAGAGGAAACTGAGTCTCTGATAATTACACCATACACCTAATGTCAGGTTAGTAGGTTTGGGAGGGTGAGAGAATAGAGGATTTCAAATAGAATTACAAGGAGTTTGAATTCAATTTTACAGGAGAGACACAAAGGAAACACCTTCCAGGAAACCATGGCACAAAGAGAAAGATTTAATGCCTTGGTTAGAAGGTCCCTCAGGTAGGCTGGGCTTGAGTGAAGAACGCCTGAATATTGAAGTTGGCTGTGGATTTGAAAAGAGAAAACAAATTTAAAAGGAATATGAGAGAAGGTGTTAAAAGTACTTGACAACAGCATTTCAAGATGAATAGAATAAAAAAGGATAGGAATAAAAGGTTTATCACATGTAAATGATGTGAAATTTGTTCATTCTAACAAATGTGATGGAAGTCTTATACATTAATGATAACAAATTTGACCATTCTTGAGTCAAATATCATTTCTTTTCTCACACTGTTAATATTTTCAGTTGTGTGGAACCTACCAATCCTCCTACCCTCTATTCTTGCATCCCAAGAATTTATAATAAATTATAAGTAGGATCGATAATTATGAACCGCTAAAAGGGAAACAAACTGAATAGACTAATTTGGTAGGAACTCATGCTGTATGGCTTTGAAAGCCTGTGGAGTCTTTGAGGGCTCTTGGGCCAAAAGGAAGGGCATATATCAGACAAATGGGACTCTATTCTAAGCACAGCTCACACAGGAGGGCTTAGAAGAACAGAAAAAGAAGCCTGGAAAGGAAAACAAAGGAAACGGTGGGGAACATAGAGGCACAGAAGGTCAGGGTAGATAGAACCTAGGGGAAAGAGAGATGCAGTTGATGTGATGAAAGACAGACTTCTGGAATATTGGAAAAGCACAGAGAAAATGGCTTAAGAATGTTCACTATTAGGGCTACATGGGACAACATAGAAAAAGGATTGAATCACTAGAATACACTGGTGGTCAGAAAACAATGTGGACTATGATATTAGCAATGGTGATTGAATGGCTATAAGCTTCACAATTAGATGCCTTTCATCTGTGTGTGAAAGTGTCCTTCATAGAGCAACTCTCATCTTAAGGTCTTAAAAAATTTGAACCCATTCAGACCAGCATTCACTCTCTCAGTATCTTCAAGGAGTGAGTACTAGAGAGGCAATTACTATTCATTATAGCTATTCTTACTTATATCACAAGTGTTCTTGTATCTCAGGGTACCACCAGGAGTTCAGGTTCCCTTGCTTCTGCTCCAGAGCTCCATTCTCCAAATGTGAGGTCACTCTCACAGAAAACAAGTCTGTCATCTAAAGCTCCGAAGAGCAATGAGGTGGTGCTTTATTATTCTAATTCCCAGACCTCCATCCAGGCATGAGAACACATGTTCTCCATAGATTCAGTGATAATATGTAAAAGATGTACGAAGTCAAGAAAAGATGTACAAAGTCAAGAGATGTGCAAAGTAAGTCACAACAGAGAGAAAGTAACTCTAAAAATTACAAGGTCCAGAAATTTTACATTTTTGTCTTTATGACACTAAACTATGATAAACACTCTTAAAATACATTTAAGCAAAGTTAAATACATGATAAATTCTACTCTCTTCCCTACAGGGCATAGCCAGTGAAAGAAAATGATTAAAATGTTAACATTTCTGATTGATTCAAGAGTTGATGACGCTATGTCTACCCAAATGAGTTTGAAAGCACTTGACTAGCCCAATCCTTATATTGGATAATAGGACCTGTTTTGAACGTGACAAAAAGAAAGATTGGTTATTACTTTACATAGTCAACATCATTATAAAAATTATCACGTAAACTATTCATGGACATACTTTGCTTAGACCAGAACCTTTTCATCTCTCTATTTATTTTCATTCTTTTACTTTTCTTTTTCTTTCCTTGTTTTTAGATGAAGAGTGAAGTCATATATAGATTACAACATAAATTCCTCCCCACAATTGCAATGAGAACACAGGGCCTGCTTTGCAGGAAAAAAAAAAAAAAAGAATGAGTCTTCTTAAATGTGGGTACTTTTTACAGTAACTAGAACCATGCCCACACGCCACTGTGGCACAATCTGCCAAAGGAACTCCAATATAATTGCCAGTCAGTTCCCCTATAAATAAATCTTCCAAAACAATGAGTCATGCATGTAAATATTGCCCTTGCAGAGCATATTTATTGCGTGTTGATGCTGATTGTTTAAAAAGAGGTTATGGTTCAATAAATTGAACACCTGAGCTGAGCGCTTGTAGGATGAAATTGAGAGATGGGCAGATCAATTTAAACTCACTTCTACTTTTCGATCTGTTTAATAGATTTTCAAAATGACACTTAGAGACCCATGGAGGCAGCAGCACTTCACATCCTCCCTCAGACACACCTCATCCGGCACTCCCAGACTCGCTGCACTTGGAAAAGCTGATGATCCTGTGAGCAGAAATTCTCAGAGCACGCTCTTGGCCTCCTGCTCTCAGCTGAACCTGGCTCATTTATTCAGCTGGTATTGCGAATTTGGGGGCACGACAGTACATCTGACCCCTTTGGGGTAAAATTTGATCTGGCATTTCATTTCAAGGGCTCAGCCACTGGTCTGTCAAATCTTCATTTTGCGGGTGCCCACTAGAACTGCTGACGCTTGTCTCTAACTCCCTCGGCTTTCATCTTTCACTGGCAATAAACATGTCACCCTGCTGAGGTGAAACACAATCTGGAATTAAATTTACTGCATATAAAATATAGTGCCCTCTTTATTGGTTCAAATACTTGTCACTCATAATTTATTTGCCCGTGTATGGCCTTCATGCAGGGAGATGAGTGCTGCAAACAGAGAGGGGGCTTTGGTGTTTATTGTTGCTGGGATCTTTTTCACTTTTCATTCTCTCCCATCCTTGGTCCTAAAATCCCACTTACTGCCTTGGGCTAATCTGTTTTCCACGAAGCACCTCAAATAAAACTGGAACCCTTTGCCAAAGTGTGGTGAGCATGTCGCTGAGAGCATTGGCATCGGGTTTGTTGGCTGAGCTGCTGCATGTTTGCTAGGAAGTGGCAACAGCGTGGCACCTGGTATGCCCTCCAGTGAGCAAACCCCAAATACAAATCAGGGGGAAGGGAGGAGGGATTTAGTCCTTGTCAGTTTCAATCTCCCACTTGCCATGCCTTCCCTTCTGGCACTCAACTTTTTCATGATTTATTCCAAATACTGTCGATCAGCTTTAACTAATACAGTTCTTGTATGAAGCACCTCTCTAATCTCTTCAAACACAGATGTGGAAGCACGGCTTAGAGCATGGAGGCCAACAAAACCCTCTGCCTGTACCAGTGATTAGCTTTGATTGACACAGAACCCTTCTGCTCTCCTAGGCATCCTCTAACACCCATAAATGATCGTTCTAAAAATGAGACGCATAGGGTACGATGGGCACTAGCTTCAATAAATCTGCAGTGCAACCATACTAGCAGATAACACGTAAACCATACAACACTAGATACATGGCATTGCCTTACCCCTTCCAATGCTATTTCTTTTTATCACTTTTAGGTCTGTGTTTTTATAGAAAGGGTTTTAGTGAACATTAATTTCTCATTTAGAATTGTTAAAACATGCAAAGATGCATGTTTTATCTTTCCCTTCCGTTTTCAACATTATATGGTCCCAGATATAAAAATTTATACAAACAGAAATGTTGGGACTTTTATGTGTTTCCAACTTGCTTTTAAATATGAGCTCAAATTTTGAATTTTACCCTCATATAGTATTCAGGATCAACAGAAAGGAGTACATGTCAGTGACACAAATCCAGATTCCCACAGACTATTCAAATTACTTCAAATACTTACTAATTTCAGTGACATATACTATATTTTTGCTTTTATTAATCCTGCCATCTTATCTCATTCTGAGTTGTGGGAACTTAGAAACTTCCCCACTTGCCCTGATTGTTTGGGACTGTCTCATAAAGTGACAGTGAGTAAAGATTTAATCTTCTCCATAAGAAAAATGTCCTTTGCACATTATTGCACGTAGAAGTGCTCTACAGACTCCAGATAATTCCTGCTGCCTCAAGAATGGTCCTTGGGGTTTATGTTAAATCTCCAGTGATTCTCCCAGATTGTAACAGATATTAAACTTCTGGTGGTAAAATTTCCCAGAGTTTGAGGATGTCATTTCTGTCTTCCCATCCCCCCAAAATGGTCACTTTTTGACTAACCATGGATATGAAATCTCTCTCTGCCTGCCTTTTCCAAGCAGCAGTCTAAGCGAAGAGAGAGACAGAAGAGGAATTCTTGTTCCAACCAGCTATGAAATGCCTAATTTTGTTTGCATCTGCACACATATGCAGTTATATTTTTTATTCATTACTTACACACTTACTTTCAAAAGAAACTTATGAAAAGAAAAAGAAAAAGCTTATTAGTTTTTAAGATTTCAAAATAGCCTGAGTTAAACATCGATTTTCCCAATGTTTTCTAAAACATTTTTAAAATAAATTATATATATAGAAGGAGAATAATTAAAGGAACATGTTAATGTTTTAGAAAGTATCTCACCTCCTAGTCAGTTTTAGGATTATAGAAACAGAGTAGGAAGATAATTTATCTCATTTCATTTTAAGCCTGAGGAAACTGAGAGCCAGATAGTTTAAGTGACTGGCCCAAGATTATACAGTTAGTAAACAGAAGAGCAAATAATACAATCAAGTTTTTGTTCAATACTATGTTCAGTCTCTACTAGTTGCTGGCATGTAATAAAGTCTCACTAAATAACTGTTGAATGAAGGAATAAATGCACACCAAGGTCCCCAGACCTTATTAGAAGCTGAGAGTGATCGCTGATCTATCCTATCTGGGCGAATGTGCCAGTACACACCTAGTCAGAGCTGCTTGTACTAGAGCTGTGAAAAGTAAAAGCAAAAATACTGCTCTTCATAAAAACCTCAGAAAGTACTTTTTTGTTGCACTTTTTAAACGTCCATTAATCCTATCCTGAGGTGAAAGTTATACTCTTTATTCCTTTTAAATTAATAATTTAATGATCATTTCAAGAATTTCAATGGACTTTAAATTCTACACAGTGTTTGACAGAGTGATTTTGCTTCCACATGCACTGTTCCACAACGATCCTGCTATATTCTTACTTCCTTCACAGTTGGAGAACATGAGGCTCAGAGAGTAAAAATGACTTCCCAGAATCCACATAAATTCTAAGGCAAAGTCCAATTTTGAACCAGGTTTGTTAACTCAGAATCTTGGGCACTGTGAATGGCACGAGGCTCCTGAAAAGGAATGACATCTCTGTTTTAAAGAATTAGTGGTATAAAGACTAAGTATGCCAAGTAGGAATTTAATTTCTTTGTTAATTTTTCAACAATTCAATGGCTATATTAGCACTTTTTATCATTCTTTAACCATTTGTCAAGTGAGTATCTGAAACCGTACATTATTATTGAATTTTCTAATGCTTTTGGACAACATTGAGAGAAAAAAACTGAAAAAAATTCAAGCTACTGTGTCATTGCCATTTATAAAATTTCAGTAGATATTTTAGAATGTCTGCTTATCACTCACTGCAAGATTATATGCAATCAATAAAATAAAAATCAAAACAATGTAAAATCAGTTATCTACAGCACTTGTCATAATAATTTTCTCTTCAAGTGATAGTACAAATTTTTCCTTTTATTTTGGAGTATTTTTGTTATGTCGTGTTTGCATTCTTTCCATTTTATTTACAGTTTTATTGAAATGTAAAATCTACCACATAAGCATCAATAAAATCAGATGTGAAAATACACATATTCTTTGAGTTTTTGTTACATGATTGTATCTGAGTATATTATTCCCAGTTGGCTATAATAAGAACTATCCTACATGTACAAGTCTAAACTTCTATTTGAAGTATAAAATCTGTTATACGGTAAAATCTATTAAATGTGTTCTTTAAAATGGCTATATTTCTCTTACTACATACGTGAAGTACATTTATGTCCCATAAACTTTAAAACAGTTTAGATCAGAACAAGAACTAGAGGTGTCCGAATGGCCAGCATATGTGCATTGGATAATAACATTATTGGTGTGAATGGCATTGTCCTGGGTGGGCAAGAAAAGATAGAAGAACAGCCGACCCTAGCCAATTTATGACTAAGCCTTTTCAAATGTCTCAGCATTTAAGGAATTAGAAGAGAAAGAGGATATCATGATGAAGTCAGACCCAAAGGTATGAATGGAAATTAAGAGAGGAGAATGTTTTAGGTGAAGGAAGATGCCAACAAAGACAAGTGCAACAGTTAAATCCGTAATGACAAGGGCTGATAGTCCTTTAATTTGGCAAGAATGAAAGTCAGTCTGAATCTACCAGAGCTTCTCTGTGAAACAGGGAAGATAGAATTCAGATAGCAGTAAGTTGAGGAATGAACAGAAACTGAAGAAATGGGATAAATACCTATATTTTCTTGGCTGGATAAATATTACATAATACTTTGCAATACATAGTCTTTGGGAATGTATTTTTAAAAATTTTCTTTCTGTAAATAATAGTGTATGTTAATTTGTAGAAAGTTTGGAGGCTATGAGAAAGTATGAAGAATAAAATTAATCTAAAATCCCATGACTCAGAGAATGCTATAGTAAAGTTTTGTTCTATTTCTTTGAAGACTTTGTTCTATGCAATTATTTTTTGACGTTGAGTTCATTCTACATACATAGCTCTGTATTCCTTTCCACTTGTCACTATTTTGTACATGTATCCATGACTGTTTTAGAATGCATGAATTTAGTGTATTTTTTTAGCTTCAGGGGAAAAATCCTCTAGTGAGGAATCACTGAGGGACAAGTGAAAGAGATAAACCACTGGACTGATGTCCTACAGGTGATGAAAGAAAATTGTTCAGGAACATAGAAGGAGGAAGGAAATAAGAAATGCACTAACACAGATACATTTGTGATGGGGAGTCAGAGGCTGAGCAAATCTGCACACTTTTTAAATGACTGAGAATGAAACCACCAGTATTTAACAAATATCTTGACTATCAACAAGTAAACACATTGTCAGCTTGAACACAATGCCAACCTGAAACTGAAAACCAGGAAATTATAAATGTTAGCAATGTGCATGGTAGCGGTTTTCTATCCAGCTGCTCTCAGAACTGTTTTTTCAGCATATAATAGTTTTGGGCAATTTCTTTACCTTTCTCCCTACTTATGTATCAAATATATTTTCCTTACCCCCTTTAGTAACTGTTGAAGCAAATCTGAAATTGACCACAGAGAGCAGGAACTATTTTGTGCCTAAAATCTGCCTCACAATATACGTGAGATTAATCATATTTTGGGATTCCCCCAAAAAGACTGTATCTGCTTCATCTCACAATATCTTTGCAGCAGGTATGCTGTTTCCAAAAGAGGCTTATTTTCTTCATATTTTCTTTATAATGTGGGGAAAAGATATATTCATACAACTTTGAGGTTAAAAATTGATTCATTTATTTATAATTAGTTATAGTCTAATCTAATAAAGCAGGATTGAGGGTTGAAAAGAATGTTTTTCCAGAAGCTTTTCTGTTTAACTCGAGCACCACTCAATCATAATTTCTTGTCTTTTCCCATTGCCTTGTTCTCTCTTATGCAAGTGTTAACACTCTCCATCAGTCAGAAATGCCAGATATAGGTGACAGAGGGATGTAGGCAGCAAACCACATTGCCATGTATGTACCTATGCAAGAATTCTGCGTGATCTGCACATGTACCCCAGAATCTAAAGTACAATAAAAAAATACATATTAAAGAAATAAAAAACCATTTATTTCTTTTCTTTCTTTCTTTCTTTCTTTCTTTCTTTCTTTCTTTCTTTCTTTCTTTCTTTCTTTCCTTTTCTTCCTTCCTTCCTTTCTTTCTTCCTTTTTTCCTTTCTTCCTTTCTTCTCCTCTCTCTCTCTCTCTCTCTCTCTCTCTCTCTCTCTCGGCAGCATTCTGTCAATGTTTTAAAGTTCTCAGATTCAGGCTGCTTAACACTGTTAGGGTATGTCTGATTCTAAAAGCAGGTATCAGCCCCAGAAGATAAGTCTTTCCCAGTAGCTAGTCATATTGTTTAATAAAAGATGATGCATTAAGCCAGGAATTGATAAGGTTAGGATACCAACTTTGTACCAGAATATGAGCTTTCCATCATTTAAGTTTACCAATATACCAAGGAAGAGTTGGGATGATTCCAAACATCTTCACTGTATTTGCAGCGAATATATAGTAGATGGTACTGGATAGACAGGTTATATTTAGGGACATTGGCATTTTCATCTATAATGTAGAAAACTGGATGTATAGTCCATGTCTAGATTCTTCAAATGGCAGATCATAATCATCCTTTATCAGCCTTTATAATATGCGTTGTCAAGCTCTTCTGAGAGACTTCTAATAGGGTCTTGGCAAAACGCCACAGGCAAACACTTCCACTGCAGCTGATTCATAAATGCCTTTGGGGTTGTATTACAAATTCAGTAACCCCTGAGGTTTGATGGGAAGGTCTGCCAAGGTTCAGCTGGGATTGCCTATTAGCCCACTGAACTCCCATGAGCCCTAGAGATTCAAGGGTGGGTGTGAGCCAAGCAACTTGGTGGGGAGAGAATCATTGTCTCTGCTGGGAAGGTAGATTATATACATTTTAATCTAGTAAGGCTGATTTGAGCCAAAAACTGTCACATTCACTTCTTTCTGTCTGTTGCTATAGTACAAAAGGCTGCAATTTAAAATTTAAGTGATAAAAGTGATTAGAGGAAATAAATATCTTTATATCTTTCTTCATTTATAGAAAAGATGTCCATGATCTACCTAGAATGAATACTTGATTTCCTTTTTCCCATTATTCCTCAGCTTGAGAGAGAGAGAGTAAGGTTCACATGCAAAGGGGTGATGCCTATTTTGTTCACTATTGTATTCATAAATAGAGCAGGGAATAAATGATTGTGGAACAAATGTTTGTGTTAGTGACTACCTCAAAACAGAAATAGATTTAAGGAAGGTGTAGGCCTCTGGACAGGTGCTCAGGTTGCCAATCTATGTAGGTGCTAACACATTACTGAGATGATATGAATCAAATTTAATGATCAGAAATCTTCTCAGGCTCAGGAATAAATGTAGTCAATGTGGTGAAGGCTAGGATGTCCCCTTTTAAAGAGGCAAGCTCAAATAACAGCAAAAGGCCATCAAGGATGTGGATTGGGATACCTGCAGGGAAACATTCTGGCATGGAATATGAAATATGGGACAAGAGAATAATTACTCTGGATCATAGTGGAGTAGCTGGACCCTATCTCTAGCTGTCCTGCTTCATCACTCTCTCTGTGCAGAGCTAACTTTCTGTGTAAAAATGTAATAACAAGAGCTCATGTGGGGAGGTAAGAAAAAGCCTTTTTATGCTTACAGGGATAAAGAGGAGAAACTGTTAGCTCTAGTTTCTTTATATAGCACTGCATTCTGCCCTAATAGTTATATTTCTTCAAACAAGGTTATATACATTTCTATTTTCCTTTCTGCTTACAATATTTCCTTTCAGTGGAATCATATTTGTTCCCAGATTTTAATTCTTTTAATTCTCTCATAGTCTGCCTCCCACTTCCCACCCTCCTGATTCATATTTTTCTTCACAGAACTATTTCTTAACTTCTCTTAAGTCTATTAGCCACAACTGACTAAAGACCTAAGAAAATTACTTAACCTTTTTGAGCCTCAGTTTTCTCAACCATAACATTAGATTAATAATAGTCCATTTGCAAAGTTGTGCTGATAATATAACATTTTTTAAAATCTTAGTTAAGATATCAGCAAAATGGTGAAATAAGAAGTTGCCCCTTTAAACATCCCAAAGCAGCAATAATTTGGCAGCTATCCACAAACAAAAGTGCACTGGCAGGAGCTACTCTTGTATGCACCCTGAGACAGGCCCATTGAAATCAGTTTGGCCGGAGATCTTAATAGCCCTGTGATTCAGTTTCATCCTCTCTCAACCACAGTCTGGGGCAGTCATGCCTACCTAGGGACCCACCCAGTGAACAAATGGGAGTCCTTCTCTTGACTTAATAGGAGCCACACCCTTGTATAATTCTGGTAACAGGCCTGGTATGCACAGAACCTGAAGGAGACTCTGCTCCAGCATCAGGTGTACTGACCAAGGTCCTGAAATCAGTGCCATCTATTGAAGGACCAGGTAGGATCCATGACTCTCCAAGTTTCTGGTGATAGGCCTGCCAATTGCAAACTCCACTGCAGACCCAGCAGCAACCATGTAATCTAGCTATATCTGCACTCTACTGCCATCACAGAGGTCAATCTCATTAGCCAACAGGGGAAGTTATCATCCAAAACCAATCTATAAAGACTTCAAGGGATGTTTACCTCCTCAAATGCACACACACTAACACAGGACTACACAGGTTATAAAGAATCAAGCAAATATATCACCCCCAAAGGAATCTTATAAAGCTCCAATAACCAACTCCCCAAAAATGAAAATCTAAGAATTACCCAACACATAGTACAAAACAGTCAACTCAACGAAGCTCAGTGAGACACAAGAGAAAATGGATCAACAACTAAACAAGATCAAGTATGTAATACATAACTGAAATGGGAAGGTTAATAGGAAAAAAACAGAAAACAGAAAAAAAAAAAACAAGAAACAGAAATCCTAGAGCTGAAGAATACAATAACAGAAACAGAATATTCAATAGAAAGCTTCAACAGTGGATTTGATCATGCAGAGTAAAGTATCAATGAGAAGACAGGTCATTTGAAATTAGTAGGTTAGAGGAACAAAAAGAAAGAAAAAATGTGAAGAAAGTGTATTGGACCTATGGGATATCATCAAATGAACAAATATATATAATGGGGGTCCCAGAAGGAGAAGAAAAAAAGGGGGACAGAAAACTTATTTCAAGTAATAATAGCTGAAAGTGTTCAAATTTAGGGAGGGATATGAAAAATGTTCCAAATTTAGGGAGGGATTTATGAATCACAAAAGTCCTCAAGTAAGATCCACTCAGAGAAAATCATCCTAAGACATATTATAATGAAATTTTCAAAATTCAAAGACAGGAAGAATTTTGGAAGCAGCAAAAGAAAAGAGACTCTTCACCTACAAATAAGCCTTTGTAAAATTATCATCTGATTTCACAGCAAAAACTTTGTAGGCCAGGATGGAGGATAATGATATATTAAAAGTACTGAGGGAAGGAAAGAACTGACAAATAGGCTGACTAGAGTATTATTTTATATTGGGAGAGAGTATCACCGTTCAACCTATTTTACCAGAAATGCTAAATAGAGTTCTTCAAGCTGAAATAAAAGGATGCTAAGTAACTACATAAAAACATAAAACTCACTGGTAAAGGTAAGTGTATATTCAAATTCAGAATCCTTTAATACCATAATTGTGGTGCATAAATAATTTTAACACTAATATAAATATGTAAAATAAAAAGTTTTAGTAGTAACTAGTACAATAATTTGTTAATGGGCAAAAAATACAAAATGATATAAAATGTGACATCAATAGCATAAAATATTGGAGGGGTAGAGGTAAATGTGCATCATTTTTTGTAAGCATCAAAAGTTATGTAGTTACTGGCTTACAATAGACTATTATAACTATAGGATACTTTATATAAGCTTCATGGTAACCACAAAGATAAAAGCTCCAGTATATACACAAAAGATAAAGAGAAGAAAATCAAAGTTAACAGAAAATAATCAACAAATTACAAAGGAAGAAGTGAGAGAGGACAAAAGAAGCAAAAGAACTACAAAACAATCAAGAAACAATGAACAAAGTGGCAATAGTAAGTTCTTATATATCAATAATTGCTTTAATGTAAATGAATTATTTTCTCCAATCAAAAGACAGAGTGGCCGAATGGATTAAAAACAAAAACAAGGTCCAACAATATGCTGCCCACAAGAAACTCACTTTAAGAACACATACAGATTGAAAGCAAAAGGATGTAAAAAACCTAGTTCATGCAAATGACAACATAAAGAGAGCAGGGGTGACTATATGTATATAATACAAAATAGAATTTCAGGGTCGGGCATGGTGGCTCACACCTGTAGTCCCTGAACTTTGGGAAACCAAGGCAGGTGGATCACCTGAGGTCAGGAGTTCGAGACCAGCCTGACCAACATGGTGAAACCCCGGCACTAATAAAAATACAAAATTAGCTGAGCATGGTGGTGCATGCCTGTAATCCCAGCTACTTGGGTGGCTGAAGCAGGAGAATCACTTGAACCCTCGAGGCAGAGGTTGCAGTGAGCTGAGATCATGCCATTGCATTCCAGCCTGGGAAACATGAGCGAAACTGTCTCAAAAAAAAAAAAATTGAATTCTAGTCAAAACCTATTGCAAAAAACAAATAAGGTCACTATATAATGATAAAGGGATCAATTCATCAAGAGGTGTAACAATTGTAAATATATAGGTACCCAACATTGTAGAATATAAATATAATAAAGCAAATACCAATAAAACTGAAGGGAGAAATAGAAAGCAATACAATAATAGTAATGGAGTTCAATAATTCCCTTTAAACATTGTAGAGATTAACCAGATAGACAGTCAATAAAGATACAATGGATGTGAATAACATTTGTAGACCAAACAGACATAGAATATAAATACAGAATATGCTGTCAGACAGCAGAAAAATACAAACTCTAGTCAAGTGTACAAAGAACGTTCTTTAGGATAGATTACACGTTAGTCCACATAATAAGTCTTACATAATTAAGAACACTGAAATAATATAAGTATCATTTCCTACCTCAATGGCATAAAACTAGAAATCAATAACAGGAGGAAAACTGGAAAATTTACAAATATGTGGAAATTGAACAACATACTCCTGAACAGTCAATAAGTCAAATAAGAAATGAGGAAAAAAATCTAAAAAGATCTTGAGACAAACGAAAATAGAAACACAAAATATGCAAATTCATGGGATGCAGCAAAAGCAGCTCTAAAATGAAAGTGTATAAAAATAAATGCCTACCTTAAAAAAATTCAAATAAACAACCTAATTTTATAGCCTAAGAAACTAAAATATGAAGAACAAATTAAGCCCAAAGTTAGCAAAAGAAAGAAAATAATAAACAATGGAATGAAAATAAATGAAATAAAGACTGGAGTGACAATTGAAAAGATCAATGAAACTAAGAGTTGGCTTTTTAAAAACATACACAAATTTGACAAATCTTTAAACCAAGAGATAAGGTTAAAATACACAAAATTATAAATGAAATAGCAGATGTTAAAAATGATATCACAGAAATACAAAGGATCATAAGAAACTAGTGTGAAACACGTATATGCCAACTCATTGAATAACTTGGAATAAACAGAAAAACTCATAGAATCATACAACCTGCCAAGACTGAATGAAGACATAAAAAATCTGAATAGATCAATAATGAGTAATGTGATGGAAGCAATAATCAAAGAGCTCCAACAACAACATAAAAACCACAACCAGATGGCTTCACCAGTGAATTTTAGCAAGCATTTCAAGATGAATTAATTTAAATCCTTCTCAGACTCCTTCAAAAACTTCAAGAGTAAAATATACTTCTAAACTCATTTTAAGGTCAATATTACCTCAAACCAAAGCCAAATAAGGACATTACAAGAAAAGAAAATTATAGATCAATATCCTTGATGAACATATATGCAAAAATTCTCAATGAAATAATGGCAAACCAAATTCAATGGCACATGTAAAAGATCATACACCATAATCAAGTGGGATTTATCCCTGAGATTCAAGGATGATTCTATATATAAAAATGAAGGATAAAATTTATATGATCATCTCAATAGATACAGAAAAAGCATATGACAAAGTTTAACACTTTTTAATGAGAGAGTCTCTTCAATAAATTGTGTGGGATAACTGTATATCCACATGCAAAAAACTGTTAACAAGACTATAGAAAAAATGTCCCTCGATATGATAAAGTCCATATATGACAAGCTCACAATTAATATCATAGTCAATGGTAAAGAATAAAAATTGTTCCTTTAAGATCACTGAAAAAACACAGTTGTTCCCTCTCATGACTTCCATTCAATATAGTACTGGAAGTGCTAGCCTGAGTAATCAGGCAAAAAATAAAAATCATCCACATTGGAAAGGAAAAAGTTAAATAGTCTCTGCTTACAAATTATATTTTCTTATATATAGAAAATACTAAATATACCACCAAAAACCTATTAGAACTAATAAACAAATTCAGTAAAAATGCAGAATATATAAACAACATAGAAAAATTATTTGCATTTCTATACACTAGCAACAAACTGTTGCAAAAAAATTCCACTAACAGTAGCATCAAAAAGAATAAAATATGTAGAAATAAATTTAAGAAGGTGAAAAATCTGTATACTTAAAACTCTAAGATACTGATGAAAAAATTGAAGAAGACACAAATCAATGAAAGGATATCACTTGTTCATTGATTGGAAGAATTAATATTGTTAAAATGTCTATACTAACCAAAGAGATTTATAGAGTCAAAGAAATTCCTGTTAAAATTCCAATGACACTTCTCACATATATAGAAAAAATAATCTTGAAATTCATGTAGAACAAAAAAAGACCCTGAATAGCAAAGCAATCTTGAGCAAGAAGAACAAATCTAGAGGTATTACACTTGCTGATTTCCAACAGTATTACATAGCTATAGTAATCAAAACAGTATGGTATTGGCATAAAAACAGACACATAAACCAATGGAATAGAATAGAAAGCCCAGAAAAAAATGCCACATATATCCTGTTGACTAATCTTTATCAAGGGTATCAATAATACATATTGAAGAAAAGACCATCTCTTCAATAAATTGTGTGGGATAACTATATATACACATGCAAAAAATAAAATTCAATCCTTATTTTACACCATACCCAATAAATATATTCAAGACTTAAATGTAAGAACTGAAACTGCAAAACTCCTAGAAACAACAATAGAGAAAAAGCTCCTTGACGTTTGTCTTCACAATGTTGTTTTGGATATGATATCAAAGGCACAATTGAAAAAAAATACGTAAGTGGAACTGCATCAAACTAAAAAGCTCTGCACAGCAAAGGAACCAATCAACAAAGTGGAAAAGCAACCTACAGAATGGAGAAAAATATTTGTAAATCATATATCTGATAAAGGGTTAATACTCATAATATATAAGGAACTTATATAATTCAATAACAAAAAATTACAAATAGCCTAAATAAAAAAGGCCAAAGGATTTGAATAGACTCATTCCCACAAAAGACATAAAAATGACGAACAAGTATATGAAAAGGTGCTCAACATTACTAACCATCAGGGAAATGCAAATCAAAACCACAATGAGATGCATCACCTCATATCTGTTATGAGACTATTATTAAAAAGACAGGAGATAAGTCTTGATGAGGATGTGCAGAAAAGTGAACCCTGTACATGGCTGATGGCAATGTAAATCGATACAGCCATTATGGAAAACATTATGGAGGTCCCTGAAATAATTAAAAATAGAACCACCATACAAAGCAATCCCAATTCTGGGTATATATACAAAGGAAATGGAGTCAGTATATCCAAGAGATGTATGCACTCCCATGCTTATTACAGCATTACTCACAGTAACCTAAGTGTTCATCAATTAATAAATGAATAAAGAAATATAAAATATAAAATAAATATGTATTTTGCATAAATGAATTTTACATGATGTATGCATAAAGTTATATATGAAATATATACTATATATACATACACAATAGAATATAATTCTAATGTAAGAAAAAGAAAATCCTGTCATTTGCAAAATATCGATGAAATGAACCTGGAAGATGTTATGGCATGCAAAATAAGCCAGATACTGAAAGACAAATATTGTATGATTTCACTCATATGTGGAATCTAAGGTTGGATCCATAGAAGAGAGTGAAATGATTGTTGCTTGGGGAAGATGGAGAGATTTTGTCAAAGGGTACATATTTTCAGTTATAAAACGATTAAGTTCTGGGATCTAACATACTGCATAGTGACTATATTTAACAATACTGTATTGAATACTTGAAATTTGCTAAGAGAGTAGATATTAAGTGTTCTCACCACACACACAAAAGATGGTAACTATGTGAGGTGCTGGATGTGTTAATTAGCTTGGTTGTGATAATAGTTTAACAGCTTATTGTAGATATCATATTGTGTTCTATACCTTGAACAGATGCAATTTTTATTTTATAATTATAATGTCAGTAAATCTGGGGGAAAAAGAAAAGAAAAATAGTTTAGTGCTTGGTTTCTCTTAGGTGCTCTGTAAATGACAGTTGGAGATAATGAGGAGATGGTGAAACTGACTCAACTTTCCTATAGAACCAATGTTTATGGTTTCTTTGACTAAACATAGAAATTGATCCTCCTAGTCTTAAAACTTGAGGATCACTTCTTGGCCTTTTGGCTAAGATCAAGTGTTGGAAGCTACATTTTTCTTATCTGAGTTTCTTACTTAGGAAAGCAATGATCAAGACTCCCAGATAGTATCAAATATCTGAAACTCATTGCAATATCAAATATCTGATATCAAATATCTGATATCAAATATCAGATCACTGCATTTGACCAATGAGACATCAGACCTCCTCATCCATCATGATTGCCTAACTAACCACTTGCTTCCTGTTGATAAACTCTTCTTCCTTACCCCTCCTTAATTCCCATTTTCCTACACGTGGTTACATCTCTTCCCTGCTATATAAACCACTAATTTTAGTTGGTCAGGGAGATGGATTTGAGACTGGTCTGTCATCTCCTCAGCTGCAGCAACCAATTAAGGCCTTTTTCCTTGGCAATATTCATTGTCTTAGTGATTGGCTTTCTGTTCGGTGAGCAGCAAGGCCTAGCCTGAACCCCTGGTGTTTCAGTAATGGAGGAAGAGGAAGAAAATGAAGGTGAGATGTGAATATAATGTAATGAATTTGCATTCACAAGATTCATAAGTGGCACAGGCAACATAACAATCTAGACACTTTGGAACCAGCCTGGGTATGTGTTTGGTGTAATGAGCATGTGCCATGTGGGTTAGCTTTTGGCAAAGCTATACAAGAAAATGAGAAACCACCCTTTAGCAAGGGAGCTATAAAGCTCATCTGGCAGCCCTACCTAGGGTCCTGTCATTCCCTGAGCCTTCTAGAATGCCACAGTATCTAGGAGAACCGTTTTTAAAACGTTCCTCCTTTTTGCTGCCTTAAAGTCATTTTTAACTTATTTTATTTGTTTTTGCTGTTGGGAAGAAATGGATATATAAAAAATAAAACTTGGATTGATTCAAAAAATCTTTGCACTGCACACAGTGTTGTATTCTTTTGTGTGGGGGTGGAATTGGAGGGCATTGATTAAATTTTACAATTTCATTAAAAACATGCCATCCGTTTTTGCAAAAAAAGAAATCTTTAAAAGAGATGATTGCTTAATTAATCATAGGATAAAGAAAGATTGATGCTAAGAGCTGTTTTGCAGATTAAGAGAAGTAGAGCAGAGACCTGCTGGCTCCAAAATCTAAAGTTATTTACTTTCAAATAAAACATTTATCCACATAAACTAATTCTATCTTTCAGCGATATTCCATTGCACCTAGGTAAACTGGTTTCAATTTACCATGACCATTGAATAAGGTTAGTTGCTACTGTATAAAGCCCCACACTTCTTTGCTGTTAACTCAGCTCTCCTCTTGGATGAAATTATACTTTCACTTTGCATAGTGCCCAAGGGACTTAGTCAGCTCAACCTCTGTGTGCTAAACTGGCCCTAGGAGATTTTCCTCTTTTTGTAAATGACAAAAATTGAGACACAAACAAACATAGCATATGCTTTAACTAAAATCATGCAATTATTTATGTTAGTAAGAGGAAAAATGTATTTTGGTCCATGAGCTCTGTGGTCCTTAACCTGGGATCTATGATATCCCAGAATATCCATGGATAGTATTTTGGTAACTTGAGTTTAGAAATATTAAGTGGCTATATGTATAGGCATTTAGGGAGGAAAAGGACCACAGCTCTCACCAAATCTTCCAGCAGTCTATGATATCGATAAGGTTAAGAACCAAAAGTAAACTCTCCAAGGGCTGGTCTACTGGAATAGTGTATCCATCTAATCTCAAGAAGATATGTAATTTATACGGCCACAGTTAGAAATATTTTCAGGGGTTCTGACATCATTTGATAGAAGAGGTAGATTTAACCCTTGGTTCCTTGAGTTCAGCTTTTGCTTATTGTTAATAACATGCACATGAAGCTATTTCTTCTTCATAGATGAACAAGGTCTAGGACTACTGAACCACCAAAATTAATGCTTCTGCCAAGAAATATATACATTTAAAATTCTGTGGTTTAGCACCACTTATTTTGTAATGTTAATATAAGCAATAACTTGAATAAACACTGCTGGATTTTATACTATGGGCCAAGATGTAAGAGATAAAAAGAAAATGGAAGGTATACTACCTTACTGCTCATGTTGTACAATTTGGCTACAGAAAAGTACTTTGAAGGTTAAATAACAAGATCTGTTTCATATAACAATGTACAGCAAAAATATTGTACCATTAATTGATAAATTAGTTGGATTTTGAAAAATTTAGAAGCCAGAAAGAAGGGGAGGATTCTAATTAATGCAGGGACTAAAAAAATGAACATTTTATGGAAAAAGAAAAGCAATTGAAAATGGTTCTGCCTTTCATAGAGAGAAATGGGAAGTCATTGGAGGGTTCTGAGCAGAAAAGTGAATCGATTTAACATGCATTCAAATAGGATCACAGTGACTGTTTTCATAGGAATAGACTGAAAAAGAACAAGAACATATGCAGGAAGACAAGCTAGGGGGCCATAACAAACCCACAAAAGATAATAGTGACTTGAATCATTTTTGTAAATTTGATTGTAGACATATTTTGAAGAGAGAGTTGGCAGAATTTACTTAGTAACTTTAACAAGGGATATGAGAGAGAGAGACATCAAAAATGACTCCAAGGTTTTGCCTTGTCCAACCAGAAACAGGGAGTTGCTCTATCTTGATAAGAGGAAGACTGCAAGAATAGACTTTTTGGAGATGATTAGGAGTGTGTTTTAGAACATGCTAAGTTTGAGATATGTATTAGACATCTACTAGATAAATATGTGACTCAAAGTCTGAGACAAGAGGTGTAATTTTGGGAATCATCAGTGTAGAGATAGTATTTAAAAGGATAAGGCTAAGTAAAAATCACCTGGGGAAAAAAGAGAAAAGGAAAGAAGGAAGGAAAGGAAAGTAAATCAACTATAAATGTTTTACTTTGATTGGAAGCTGAATTGTGTACACAGCACATTAGAAGGTGAAACTACAGAGCTAAGCAGAGGCTGGATCACAGAGGACCTCAAATGCTATTTGAACAACAATCCTGGGAAGCTGCTGTAGAATTCTAAAGGGGAAAGTAATATGATCCAGTATGAATTTTAGAAACTGGCAACAGCATAGAGACTGAAGGTGAAGAGGGGAGAGGAAAGCTAGAGCAAAAGTCCACAACAGAAATAAAGGGGATGTGGAGTATGTCACCAGGAAAGTGGATAAACAAAACTGAGTGAAACTTACAAGGTGCACTGGCAGAAATTAATAACCATTTGACTGAGTGGAACCATTAGGAAGAGTGAAGGAAAGAGGGGAAGCAAGGTAATTTACATATTTCTTTCTTGGATAACCAACTGGAGGACAGAATAATTAACTAAAATGAGAATAAAAGGGTGGGAGACAGGGGCTATGGGAGCAAGGAGGAGAGACAGTTTGAACAAGTTGAGTTGGAAATGCCTGTGATATATCTCAGTGATGATGCCAGCAGCCTGCTAAACATATAGATCTGGAATTCCAAACAAAAATCTTAGCTAAAGATAAAGTTGGTCATCAGCAAACAGATTGGAATGATTCGAAAGGAAGAGCGCTAAAGTGAAAAACCAGGAAACACCAGCATCTGGAGGTATCTACGGGAAGGCAGAAAAGGGGCGTGAAGGTGATTCAGATGGAGTTTGGCACAATGGGATTTGGAGGAGCATAGAATTTCCAGGAAAAAAGGATGATCCACAATGTTAAGTGCTTCATAAAGACCAAGAGGCTGTGGCCCACATAATGTTGATTCAATTTGGCCTTTAAGAAATGTTAGCTATATCAGTGGGGATGGTGGGAGTGACAGAAAAGTTATAAGGTTTTAAACAATATATAGATACTGAAGAAAGTACGGGCATAAAGTGTACATGAATATTTTGAGACATCAAAATGAGAAAGGAAAGCTAGGGTGAAGTGAGGGGATCAAAAGAGAAGGAAGAGTATGGACTCCTATGCTGCATTATACATCACCTTTGTCTGAATAAAGATACGCTGTTTATATTAAAAGAAGGTTTAATTCACACATATGTCATTCAGTGAAGATCTGTTCAAGGGCCTGCCAGTTTCACTCCCAATCCTGTGAGTCAGATGACTTTCAATTATGTGCTGCTACAATTATGAGAGAAAAATGTATAGCAATATTTTCCAAATATATATGAGAATGCCCTTCAATTTGCCAAAAACTCTACCCATCACCAAATTTTTATCAAGCATCTCTATATGCTACACTCTGTGCTGAGCACTATTTTTTATGTTAACAACAGGATGCTTTTGCTGAAGGACTGAGTCCCAGATGTATCATGATTGCAATTCTGTTTCCTACGTCTATTGTTCTGTTCTCTTTTATTGTTTTGGTAAGCAGTTAGGAGCAAGAAAAGGCGTGGTAGAGAAAATCGTGTCCTATGCATCTGCATGAATGTATATGCATTGTGGCCTCAACACTGCTCTGTCCTGGGGACATGTGTCAAGACTGCATTACAAATAAGGCTATGGTGTTCCTGGTTGATCAATAATTAAGCCTTCTACTACAAAAAGCAAAATAAATCTATTCATGATCATTCCCACACTCGTAGCCAGGTCTAGGGTTTCTGTCTTGTGCTGTAAAAGACTTTGGTATCCTAATTTGTGTATGTATAACAAGACAGAAACAAAGAGTTCTCTTCTTATCAGGTTTTATCACACGGAAACATGTTATGGAAACTTGGAGGAAGTTGCTCCACTTTTTGAGACCTTGTTTTCTTCACAACGCTTTACTTAATATTGCACTTCTGTTTGGCTGTATTTATCCATTCCTGAGTACAGTTTACTTCAAAATTGTAAATTAGTAGGTGTGTACTTTCATCAGTGTATAAAATTCCTAGGAAGCTTTGAATCAAAGCTCTTTTCTTTCAGAAATTATATTAAAGCAGCAGCAGTACTTTAACAGAAAAAAAAAATCTAGTATCACAATAGAATATTTGCAGACAACTGTAATAATGTTTTAACCTCAGAACTTTCAACAAATTTTAAAGATGTTTGAAGTGGCAATAATAAAGGCATTAATTCTGTAAATTAGACCAAGCGCATGTGGCATTGTTTTGGCACAGAAAGCTGTGTGGCTTCCTCTATCAACCAGCCTGAAAAATGAAGAAAAGTTATACAAAAGGAAGTCGAGTTGCTCAGGGCCATGCTGATAGTTTACTATTGCTGTTCCTTGGATCCTCTAAATCGTTTTCATAACAGATAGTTTTGAACTCTTATTTTTAGCAATAGCTGCCAAATTCTGCAAGCCCTATAATGTTCTGCTCCCTAATTAGTTTGGAAGCTTGTAATTGTTTAAGTTTAAGCCAGCCTATAAAGTCTGCCAACTCATTTGAGCAGAATTGAGAAAAAAAGTTGAAGTAATGGCTACATATTATTACTTGCTCATTTATTTAATTTTGTCTTTTGATCAAATTATAACTCTAATACCCCCAAAAAATTCACAGCACAGAAGGGGCTTCTTTTAAAACAGCTAGGAGCTGGCTTTACTTCTTTGGACACAGCGATTTCATGTCTGAGTGATCCTGTTGATGTTTAGAAATTGAGCAGAGACTCCCTGGCATGACCCAAGAATGTCAGCATACTTTGGATAAAATCTGTAAGGTCCGTGATTTTTAAAATGCATCATAAGAAAGCCGTTATATTTTATTAATGAGATTTGGCATATGAGCAGCTCTGCTTATGGTTTGGGACCATTTTTGTACGTGTTTAACAAAAATCTTGGAAAGTAAGAAGTATGTGTGCATCGTAACAGTTAGCACTGTGTTCAGAATTTGTCAGTGTGCTCAAGAGTTTATTAGGTAATAAGATCCTACGTACGTTTCCACTTGCAATATGAAAAATGTTGGGACTGATCACGTTTCATTAATTGTCTCTGTGCATTCTCTGTATAATGTGGCTGTTTGACTGTTGTTTCCCCTACTCTAATCTGTTGTTTTCACTATGAGTACAAAGAGGGAGGATGTATTCAAGACCACTGAAGAAGAATCATATAGGAAATGGTTTATATTGGCTACAGCTACTACTTCCTGAAGGAATCATGATGATGTTTATTTCTGAAAGTTTTTTCACCAGCTCCGTCTGAATGCATGTATTTGGAGACTTTATACGATTTTACAGCAAAGTGCTCAACATTTTATAGCATCATTAAAATTTCTACTTTTCTCTGTAGCAGGTATCCTTCACATGAGTGTTTTTGGGAAGATACAAAAGTAGGTTGCAAAGGTTTGACTGTATGCTGGACAGAGAAGGATTATGTGCTTTTGTCAAGTTGTTCTCAATCTTTTAATGAAAATTATTGACTATAAATTTAGAAATTATATTTCCTTACAAGGATTATGTAAAGTTTAACCTTTCCTAGTTATTGTTGCTTGCTGTAAAGTAAGGACCAACACACACACACACGTACACACACACACACACACACACACACACCCCTTTACAAGGTGTTTGTTGATTGCTTCATAATATCACTTGCAAGCTTTGTTTCAGTAACTAATAAGCAGACAGACTTTGCTACACAAGATGGTATTTTCAACCAAAAATATGATGTAGACTTAGTGAGACTTATCCCACCATCTAAAAAATTTCTTCTTATGAAAAGCATTCTTTATTTCATCCTCTTACCTCCACGTTGACTCATGTACCATTCTCAATAATTTCTCCCCTAGCTGTAAACTTAGCATGCCCGCACCACTACCAGCTCACTTAGCCATGAGTCAAGTCCTCCTGCTCTGCTCTGGCTTAAACTTGTCTCCATCTTCCTGGTAAGGAGGGACTCAGATAATATTTCCACTCTCTAGGATGATCCACCAGAGTTGAGTAGATATACTGCCTCTTCTATCCCATTGCCTACATTCTATGACCCCTTTTATTGCCACCTCAATGTTAAAGGACATCACCATGCAGCCACACATTCAGAAAGCCTAGAATTGACTCATGAGAGAAGCTAACTCCCCTTTCCCACTTCATTTCTGAGTGTCTCAGTTTCGTCAAGATAATATCTCTTTCCAGTCTTTTTAACTCACCTTACCTCCTCATCCCCCATCACAATCATGTGCTAAAAACCAAGCTGAGAATGGTCACAACCCAGTTGGCAGCTGAAATTTCAGAGTAAAAAATCAGGGAGCCTCTTAGCTCCCTGAAATGCCCTTTGCCCCAGACACTTTGCCTCTGTATCATTAAATGCATGATAATGTCTCCAGCCTGCAGGCTGGCCACATCCCCCATTGACACTATTAGGGCCACCACAGACAAAAGAGTGCAGTGCTGAATTCAATAATACACATCCAAAGAGCTTTGAAATCCCCAAAGACAGATGCTTTATGAATACCAGACACTATTATTATCTACTCTACTGTTCCCTGTCATGACAAAGTCTGCCCAAAGTCTGTACCCTCACAAATGTATTTTTACTTTTTCAAGCTGTTACTCATTAACTTCTTGCTAATATTTCTGGTTATTCTGGGCCTCTTTATTTAAACCCTTGGTTAATATCGGCACTTGTCACCCTTCTGTCTTTGCAGATGTCACTTAGCATTCTTTACAAATTAACAACACAATTAAGCAACACTGAATACCCATTTTTGACCTTCTGTGTACTATCTCAATTTTGGATATGTTAGAATGCACCCCACCATCTAAATATCCACTTAATAAAGCATTATGTTATGTGTAAGCCTGCCCAAATCAATTTTGGTTAGATCGAAGGATACATTATAAGAGTTTACAGAATGTTTTGCTAAAATCTAACTGTAGTATATCCACTGGGCTTGTCATCCTCTATTCCATTCTCTTCAACTACAAACTTTGTACAATGCTTCATGATCAAATTGGAAATTAGCAACCTATACCATGTTTCTCTCAGACTACTATTATAATGGAATTTTGCATTACTTTTGTCTCATTATTTTACTAAGGCTTGAAGAATATGACCTCAAAAGCAACAGGAAAAAATAACTTTTTAAAATATAATCCTTGATTGATTATCAAATGATTTGATACATTTTTTAAACTAATTGCTTACATACTGGCAGACCTTTCTAGGGCCCTTACTTGGGGGCAATTAAAAACAGGCTTTGGTTCTTGTGTTTAATCTTTGTTTCACTCTGAGTCAAAGACATTATAAACATAGGAACAGGATGCAGTCCTGTTGTTTTCTGTTTGTTTTTGTTTTTTTCTGACCCATTCTGCTCAAGAATAGCAGTCTCCTAACTTTTCAGCTAACTTACATTTCTTCTCCCCTCCATTGGAGCAATGCTTCCTCACACCCAGCAACACTCTAAGAATCAGTGAGTTAATATTTCTAAACAGCTGGGAGCCCTGCAATGAGATGCATTGTGCCAAACTCTGCAATCATTCAACAATCTCTAAACCTTTTCTTCTATCTGGTCCCTCATAAGGGACCATTCTAAGAGCTATTTATCTCATTATTCAAATTCCTCCTGATAGTCAAATGCCTTAAGATTCAATAGACTAATATTTTGGTCATCTACAATAGAAATCTGTGTTTCCCATATGTTACAGAACCAGATGGTTCAGGTTGGTCTTTTATTCGTCAAGCTCAATATAAAACACTGCTCCCTCTTGCACTGTCTTTCTCTCAGGGTTTTAACAAAGGCCATCCAGTTTACTACCCCGCAACCCCCGACTCCAGGGTTTGACAACAGGCTGAACCAAGAGATGAGCAACTTCTCAGCTGCTGGCCTCCTCCAAGAGCGCTCTCAGCATGGCCAGCCCCCACTTCTGTTCCTGCTGGCTTTTTATGCAGGCCCTTGATTGAGAACCAGTCCAGCTGGGCAGCCTGTTAATTCCTTTAACCCATTCTTATACAGCCCACCTCGATCAGCCCTGGCCCTCTTTCTGATCAAAGCTACTTAGCGAGGCTTTATTGAGCTCCTACACTTACCCCTCTTTTTTCCTCCTAAGTGCCCAATCTGACAAAACAAAAGTGAAAAGAGCTAATAATTGTTGTGCACCTACTATGGCAAATGCTGGGTTAGAACATTTTAATAGTCAGCATATCATTTAAGACACAGAACAACCCAAGAAAAGGTATGATTATTCCCATTACATAGGAAAATAAACTGAGGCTCAGAAATACTGAATAGCTAGTCACACATCTAGAAAGTGGTAAAGCAGGATTGCCACACATATATATCTTGATCATAGGGATCAACTAAAAGACACTGCAACTTCAGGGCTAAAGAAGACACCAGAGAATATCTTGTCCAACACCACATTGTATATATATGGCATTTATGAAACAGAAAAGTTAAGTGACTTTCTCAGGGACTCACAGCTGAATGAATACGGCCTTGGAGTCAGATGCCATATTTCAGGCTCCTAGCCTAGAACTCTTATATTATCTCATTAGTCAAGTACGTTTCATTTTTTGTTATTATCTACTTCCTTTGAATTTATTTTATTTTTTGTGTTAAAAACACTTAACCTGAACTCTGCCTTCCTAACAAATTTTTAAGTATGCAATACATTATCATTGACACTACTATACTATGTCATATAACAGATCTCAAGTTTAACTTAAACTTTGTGCCTATTGATTAGTTACTGCTCATTTCTGCCTTATCTCAGCCTCTAGCAACCACTATTCTACTCTTTGATTCTATGAATTTGACTATCATAGACATCTCATATAGGCAAAATCACGTACAGCATTTGTTCTTCTCTGGCTGGCTTATTTCACTTAGCATAATATCCTCAAGGTTTACCCATGTTGTCACATATTGCAGAATTTCTTTCTTTTTTTAAGGCTGAATAGAATTCTATTATACATAAGTACCACATTTTCTTTATCCATTCACCTGTCAATGAACATCTTGGTTATTTATATATCTTGACTATTATGAATAGTGGTTTAATGAACATAGGAGTGCTAATATATCTTCAAGATCCTGGTTTCATTTGTTTTGAGTAAACACCCAGAAGTAGGATTGTTGAATTATATGGTAGTTTTACTTATTTAGAGGAACCTCTATACTGTTTTCCTTAGTGGCTGCATCATTTTGCATTTCCTCTAAGTGTGCAAAGTTTCCAATTTCTCCACATCCTCACCAAAACTTGTCTTTTTAAAAAAATAAAAGCTATTCTGACAAGTGTGAGGTGATATCTCATTGTGGTTTAATTTGCATATCCCTAGTGATTAGCAACATGGAACATTTTTTCATATGTTTGTTGGTCATTTGTATGTCTTCTTTGGAGAAAGTCCTTAGCCCATTTTTCACCTGGGCTATTAGTTCCTTTGTTGGTTTGTTTGCTTTCTATAGAGGTGTATAAATTCCCTACATATTTTATGGATTAATCCTTAAGCGGTATATAGCTTGCAAGTATTTTCTTGCATTCTATAGGTTGTCTTTTCACTCTGTCCATTGTTTCTTTCCTGTGCAGAAGCTTTTTAGCTTGATATAGTCCCACTTGTTTATTTTTGTTTTAATTTGGCTTATCTGACTCATTCACTTATTCTACAAATATGTATTTTATAACTTTTATGTATCAGGCACTTATCTAGGTGTGCTACTTATTAACTTATTAATTCCCAGCTCCAGATTGACCCTTCTGCACTCTGTTGTATGCCACAATATCTTTCCATGTTAAATTATATATCTTATGAAATGGAAAGTAGGATGGTTTCTATTTTCTTCATTCTCAGACCCCATAATTTCTGCTCTGTGTCCAGCACTTCCCTGAGAACTAAAAATACAGAAGTAAGCAAGAGCAGATCCAGTTCCTACCATCACAGAACTCATAGTCTAGTCCAGGAGATAGACACTAATCAGTTGATTATAAAACTGCACTGTAATTGCAGACAGTGATAGCGATATTGAGGAAAGATGCATCTTGTGGTGAATGCTCAGAGCATGGGCTGTGTGGTCAGGGAAGGCTTTTAAGAAGAGGTGGCACCTCAGAAGAGACCTCCCACTGGAACCCCTCATGTCATCACTGTGGAGGAAAGAAGGGAAGAGCCAATGCGCACTGAAGGAGCTGAAATAGAATCAGTAGGGATAGAGCCAGAAAACAGTTTGATTTCCTTTCATCCATTTTATGACAAAGGAATATGGACTTGAGCTTCATAAGTCCAAGCTGTAGGAAACTTTTCAATTTGGTGAGATCATCTTTTGTCTCTGGGCTGTCTGAGCCTGATGTAGAGAAGCCACATATCATAAATGCATGTTTCCATTTACTTATTGTTCTGGGATCTTATCCTTGATATGCAGTTCCTTCAGGAATCTTTTAATTGTGCACTATTGGTTCTGTATTCTATTCCAGAAAGAGTTTTGATATGTGATTATATGTAATTACGTGTGTTGGTTTCATCTGGATTTGTATAAGTTAATATATGTATTTTTAATTTTAATTATTCATTAGAACATGTACAAAATGTATTCTCTAGAGATTACTTTAGGGGGAGGAAATGGTCATTTTACATGAGCAATTAAAGCATCTCCTTTGCACTGACATATATATATATGTGTTGATATGTATCAGTATATACATATCAGTGTGTATATAGATTAAGTGATTTTAAAGACAACATGTAATTGAGTTTAGAACGGGAGCGATAGTTTGGAGGAGGTAGAAGGATCATACCTCCTCCAAACTTTCTGTTTGCTTCTTTTTCCTATCTGGAAGGAAATGCTTTCTTTCTTTATTTTTTCCCCATTTTAATCCTATTTTACACCTTTACTACCTCCCAACTGTCCTATTGTAATAATCTTGTAACTGGCTTTCTGCCTTTAGTCTATACCTGCGCACATATACATACCTTCCATTCTGTACCAATAGTCATAGGCTTAATCTTAATTAAACTCTAGCTTTACATTGTATTCCCCTTTGACTACAAAGTCAAGTCTTCCTACCACAGCATAAAAGACATGATTTTCCCCTTTTCTTTCTAAACTTGATTCTGATGGTGTTTTTAATTAGTGCTCCCTAATTTGGCCGCACATTAGACTTACCTGGGAGAGGGGCACATAAAAAAAAATTCTGATCTTCAGACCTCATTCTAAACCAATTAAATCCAAAAAAAAAAAAAGATGCTTCCACATGGTTCTAATGTGCAACCAGTGTTAAGAATTGCCAAACATGAGTCTGATGTGAGATTTAAACTGCGCTACTCACTCTTGCCCTTTTCCACACCCCATATGCACCATTCTTATTATAATATTCTAATTCGCTGCTCTTGGCATGGGATTGGATGGAGGCTATTGTACTTAAAATAAATCTCTTCTTGAAATATTACTTTGATTCTACGAAAATTTATTATTAATTTTAAAAGCTAAGAACATTAAAGAGTAGCTTTCTCCTCACTAAAAAGCATAGGTATTCTAAATATTTTCAATATGTCTTTCCCCCTTGGATGTTATTCACAGTTGGGTTTGCATCCAGAGAACCATTAGACACCTATGTTGTACTCACGGTGATAATATACCTGCTGGATGGTCCCACAACACAGGAACAGAAGTGATGTGAGCCCTGAAAATTAGGCTTAGAAGTCTGGCTTTTCTCATTTCTGTCCCTGGAGCAGCAATAGGGCAAGTGGATACTAATGAGGATGCAAGAATGCACTCAGTCTCAGAAATGTTACAGAACACAGTACAGCACTGAGCATAATGTCTAGCATGAAATTGGTAATCAATTCATATTTGCTGAAAGTATGTATAAATGGACAGATAAAGAATCTACATTGCCTTTTGGTATGTTATATGCTATATGGACTCATAATCTTTATAAAATAAATTTTCTGTATGTCGAGGAAGGCCTTTAAGCTTCCAGCTTTTAGTTTGCTCATCCATAAAATTAGTGGTAGTGTGAAGAGGAAAGATGAATTCAAAATTTCCTTCCAGCTCTAACAGTTTTTCAGTTTAGAAAGATTTTTGCTTAAGTTTTTTTGTATACATCAGTGAATATTTCATCCAAATAAAACAACTGTTTAACAAATTTGAGAATAACCTTTGCCCTCTAAATTTAGTTAGCAGATTTATTACTGTTTCCATAAAAAAAATTATATGAAAAAAATCTCTACAAAGAAGTTATGACAGCTAATAAGCAATTTTGGTAAGACCACAGGATTCAAGGTTAATATTTAAAAATCAATTGTAGGGCCGGGCGCGGTGGCTCAAGCCTGTAATCCCAGCACTTTGGGAGGCCGAGGCGGGTGGATCACGAGGTCAAGAGATCGAGACCATCCTGGTCAACATGGTGAAACCCCGTCTCTACTAATACAAAAAATTAGCTGGGCACGGTGGCGCGTGTCTGTAATCCCAGCTACTCAGGAGGCTGAGGCAGGAGAATTGCCTGAACCCAGGAGGCGGAGGTTGCGGTGAGCCGAGATCGCGCCATTGCACTCCAGCCTGGGTATCAAGAGCGAAACTCCGTCTCAAAAAAAAAAAAAAAAAAATCAATTGTAATTCCATACACTAACAACAAACAACTAGAAATTAAAATTAAATATATCATTAAAATTGCATAGCATAAGACATAAAATACATGGACAAAAGTTTAACAAAATATTTTAAAAACCTGTTCACTGAAAATTACAAAACTTTTCCAGAATAAATTTTAAAAGACCAAAAAAAGAAGAGGGATAGACTGTGCTCATGGATAGGAAGATTCAATATTGCTAATACAGCATTTATCCTCAAATTTATTTACAAATTAAATGCAATCCAAATCCAAATCCCATCATTTTTGGGAGAAATTAATATATATGAAAATACAGAGCCTTGGCATAGCTGAAAGAATTTTGAAAAAGAAGAACAAAGTTGGAAGACTTATACAACCTGATTTCAAAATTTACTTGTGATGGTTTAAAAATATGCCAGCAAATTATTTGACATTCTCCCTTCAAAAGGTAGAGATAATTCATCTTCAGTTGGTTGTGGGTAATACAAAGTTGCTAACTTCTATAATTAGAATTGGTTGGAAGTAGTGGAGTGACTTTTGAGGCCAAATTATAAAAGGCATTGATGCTTCTGCCTTGCCCTTTCTTTGATCACTCACTCTTGGGGAAGAGTCTGGGGAAACAGAGCCAGCATACATGTCATGACAAACCTCTAGCAGCCCTGTGGAGAGTGCTATGCAGTGAAAGAAACAATCTTACCAGGGCTAACTATCCAGCAAACTGAGTGAGCAATCTTGGAAGTGAATCCTGAAATCTCAGTTAAGTCTTCAGATGATTCTCAGCTCCTACTCTTTGAGACTTTCAACTGAGACACCCAGCTATTGCAAAACAGAGGTAAAGCATCCCTATATGTTCTGTCACAATTTCTGATCCACAGAAACTCTGAGGTAATACGTGGTTATTATTGTTTAAGTCGCTAAATTTTAGAATAATTAGTTATATAGCAAGAGATAAATAGCATAGATTTTATTGGATTATAGTAATCAGAATGGTGTTAAATTGGTATGAGGATGAACATACAGATCAATACAGTATAGAAACAGTCATATGTTGGTTATTTCCTTTTCAACAAATGTAAGTGAAGCAAAGACATTTTTCTCAGCAAATGGTCCTACAACATTAGGTATCCATTTGTAAAAAACAAAACAAAACAAAACAAAACAAAAAAAACACTGAAAAAATAAATAAATAAAAACTAGAACTGTAGAACTCTAGAGCTAGAAACTTTATAAGGGAAAATATTTGTGACTTTCAGTTAATCAGAGATTTTTTTTAAAAAAAGGACACAAAGATCAGAAGCATTAACAGAAAAAAATGATAATTACAATTTGTCAAAATTTAAAACTCTTATCTTTGAAAGAATACCTTTATGAAAATGAAAAGATGTGCTACAAACTGGGAGATACCATTTGCAAAACACCTATCTGTTAAAAGACTTGTATCTAGAATATATAAAGAGCTCTTTTACTCAATAATCCACCTAATAAGAACATAGTCAAAAGATTTGAATAGACATTTCACTAAGAAAGATATGTGCCTGGTAAATAAGCACAAGAAAATAAACTCAATATTATTGGTCATCAGGAAAATAAGTTAAAACCACAAGGTGCTAATATTTTGCTTCTACTAGGGTGGGTAAAATTAAACATATTTAAAATGCTAAATATGGGCAAATATTTGGAGCAACAGGAACTCTCAGACCTAGCTGATGGGAACTGAATTCAAAATGGTACAACCACTTTGGAAAACCCTTTGGCAGGTTCTCACTTACTATTAAAGAAGTACAAAATAGGACGCGAATGAAATACCTTATTTTACCCATTAATCTGGTGAAAGTTTAAAATGTCAATATATGCTACAGTTGGCCAGTATCTGGGTTAAAACATCTTCTTGTGCACTGTTGGAAGACATCTATTGGTAAAACATTATATGGAGTATAATTAAGGTCATATCTATTAAAATTGAAAAGCATCAATTGTAAATCCAACTATCTGTAGCAATTTGCTCTGTGCATGTAATAGCAAATATGTGTTGAGTACAGCAATGTTTGATATAAGAAAATAGTCAATCAAACTATCATACTGAAACAGCTTGAATATGAGTCAGCATGTGGAATGTTCTGTCAATTACAGTATTACATATTTTTCAAAAGAGAAATGTTGAGGTATATACAGTGAGATTTCAATATCTGCAGATTCCACAACACATCTGCAGGTTCAACCAACTGCAGATTAAAAATATTCAGAAAAAAACCCTCAATACAATAATACATATAAATAAAAACAATACAATACAATACAACTATTAACATAGCATTTACATTTATTAGTTATTATAAATAATCTAGAAATAATTTAAACTATATGGAAGGATGCGCATACACCCTGCATCCTACAGGCCATGAGACCTTGGGCAAATTATTGCCTCTCAAGCCACAGCTGCCTCATTGGAAAATAGGAAAAAATATGTCACAAGAGTGCACTAATTACACATTGTATGCCTGTATCAAAATATCTCATGTACCCCATAAATATATCTACCTACCATGTACCCATAAAAATTAAAAATTTAAAAATTTAAAAAGAAAAAAATCTGAAAATATTAAATGGAAAAATGCTAGAAATAAATGCTTCATAGTTTTAAATTGCATACCAAGCTGACTAACACTATGAAGTCTCATGCTGTCCAGCTCTGTCCTGCCTGGAATGTGAATCATCCCTTTGTCCAGTATATCCACATGTAGACCCTACCCACCAGTTAGTCACTTAGCAGACATCTTGATTATCAGATGGAAAAAACATAGTGTATTGGGTCTGTACTATCTGAGGTTTTAAGCATCCACTGAGTGTCTTGGAACGTATTTCCCATGGATAAGGAGGGACTACTGTATTAAAAAAGAAGAAAAGTACAAAATCTATTCTCTAAGCTTCTCTTTTAAGGTGCTAGGAAAGGAAGAACAAATTGAGTTACTAACTTATTACAAAGTAAGTTATACAATGTAAGTAATAAAAGATGAAAAATTAAATATGAACAAATAATAGATAAAATCAATAAAGTCAAAAGTTGACTTTTTTCAAATGATTAGTAAAATTTATAAACCCCTAGCCAGACTCATTAAGAAAAAAAATGAGAAATAAAAGGGGAGACATCATAATAAGTCCTATAAACATGAAAATGATAACAAGGAAATATTATATACAACTTTATCCAATAAATTCCACAACTTAGTGAAATGGACACATTCCTAAGAAATACAACTTACTAAAGCTAGCACAGAAATAAAAAGTCTGTATGGTCTGTATCAATTAAAGAAATTGAGTTTATAATCAAAATCCTTCCACTGAGAAAAATACCAGCCCAAATGGTTTCAATGGTAATTTTTATAATACATCTAAGAAAAAAATTATACTATTCTTAGAAAACACAGGAGAAAACATTTCTGCACTAAATCTATGTGGCCACCAAAATTCTGATTCCAAAATCTGACAAAGACATTACAAAAAATTAAGTTACAGATGAGTATTTATAATGAATGAAGAAACAAAAACCAGTAACAAAATATTGATAAATAAAATTCAGCAATTTAGGTAAAGGACAGTACCTCATGACAAAGTTCAGTTTATCTTGGGAATTCAAGGTTGGTTAAAGATTAGGAAATCAGAGTAATTAACAATATTCGCAGAGCAAAAGAGAAAAAAGTAGTGTATGCCGTTACTTAAAAACATTGTATACATAGAAGAAAACATTAGAAGCACTTATATAATTAAAATGTTATAAGCAATAATCATTGGATGATACGATTGTCAGAAATGTATTTTGTCTGTGCTTTTCTGTATTTTCCAAGCTTACGGCAAGGAGTATTATGATATTTTATAATTATATAGGGCTGTGTGTCAGGGTGTAGGTATAATGAATAAAGCATTTGAATATGACTTCAAAGAGGCTAAAGCTAAGAAGGACAGGCACAGAGACTGATGGTTTAGAATAATAAATGAAGGATGTTGGAGATGACTGCATATCCATATCAGCTCAGAGGAGGGGCACAAACAGACTTGGGAGGGAGTCAGGCAAGTACCTTAAGAGTGGGCTGGGTTGGTAGGGAGAAAGTAAGTCTGTTGTTTACAGTGAAACTGTATAATCTCTGCAGTTTGATACGCATGGAAAACAGATTTTTTTTCCTTTTGGGTTGTTTAGGTTCAGGTTTATTAAACTAATATAAGATAAAGATTATAAGTCTACTTGATTTAAATCAGTCACCTATTTGTCTTTCCTCAAAGGCTTTCTTTATCCCATGGGATGTGTAGCAGAGTACACAAATCAGATCCTTCCATAGCCAAATTCTGACTTATCATTCTTGAAGAGAAAATCTTCCAACTAATGCAATTCTGAATTTCTTTTTTTCTTTTCTTTCATTCCTTTTTTTTCCCTATCTTTTATTCCTTTAACATTATACTTTATTCTACAAGCTCATAACATTTTCGGTAAAAACAAAAATAAACAAACACAATAGCTTCCACAGTCATTAACAATCTAAATTGTGAATAATTAGGTTAATTTAGTTTTAAGTGACATTTTAATGATAATTTAGTTAGTTAATTTATAAGAAAAAGTGATACTGTTTTAAACACTCAACTTATTTCAGAATGTCAATGGGGGGAAACCCTGAGTATGAAAGAAAGGTTGTTTTAATCTGAGTTAACTATTGGTAGCTTTTATTTATTTTTATTATATTTTTGAGAGGGAGTCTTGTTCTGTCTCCCAGACTGTAGTACAGTGGCAGGATCTCCGCTCACTGTAATCTCCACCTCCCACTTTCAAGCAATTCTCATGCCTCAGTCTCTGGCGTAGCTGGGATTACAGGCACGAGCCACCATGCCTGGCCAATTTTTTGCATTTTCAGCAGAAACGGGGTTTCGCCATGTTGCCAAAGTTGGTCTCGAACTCCTGACCTCAGGTGATCCTCCCGTCTCGGCCTCCCAAAGTGCTAAGAGTACAGGTGTGAGCCACTGTGCCTACCTATTGGTAGCTTTTAATCTTTATCTTTTAGCAAAGTGATATTGTTTAGGTGCAAACTGAATTCTTTTTAAAAACGTACTTTGCTTTTCTGTTAGAAAATTACTAAAGAAGTAAAAGACTCTCAATTTGTGATAGTGAATTCTCTATTCTTACCATCTGAAAAATTTTACATATGAACTTGCCATCCCCTTGGCAGCATCTAATCCTAACAATCATTACCATTTAGTTCTTGTTTATTCTGACGTGGCAGTACTTTGGTTAAGTGGGCAAACCTACACGTAGAATAAAAACTGATGGTTTGCTTGCTATGGGCCTTTTTCTTTCTGACAATTGGATACATTATAAAACAGCAGTGAGGTAGATTAATAGCATAATCTAACAGTCAGTTCACTAATATTTTTACTTCTGCCAGGTCAAGACGTCAAACCAGAATATCAGTGTCATATTTGAATATTGTAGTGTTTCAGGAAAGAAAAAAAAAATTCTAAAAACCAACAGCATGCCATTGAAAGGCATTTTTTGTAGTGCTTTGATACATAACTGACTGAAGCTCAGCATACAAGACATTAATCTTAACTTTCATGTAATATACCACTGATGCTCCAGGAAAATAAAATTATAAGACTTTCATGTTATTCCAAACAGATTGAGAAATGTGCCAAGAGGAATTATACCTTAAAATCTTCTATTTTGTTTTCCATAATAGGGGCAAGAGGAGAGAAATATTGTATATTTGGCTATAAAATCATAATGAATATTTATTCAGCACATTCTTCTTTTAGAAATTGTATGTGAATTAAACTAGTAAAATGTTTCATTTTCCCACATTGTATTGCATGGTACTCGGGTTGCGTGTGTGTGTGTTTGTGTGTGTGCCTTTGCATGCACTGTCATAACCTATCTGGCCAAGCGTGAACTGTCTCCAAAGATTAAGTGCACCTATTTTGAACTGGAGGCTGCATGCCATAATTTTTAGCTAACCCGTTTCCTTCTTAGTGAAAACAGAAATAAAAATATATTGTGCACACTTCATTCTAGAGCCTTTGACCTCAGCTGCCTGTCTAGCTGAGACTGTGATGAATGCTTTGTGTCCCTTCATTTTTAATTGCTCATAAATTGTTATCCCACGAAACACAAAACTAGCCTTGTCCTCATTTTAGTTGAGGTTGGAGGTCAGCCTAACAGTAATACAATTAAGGAGTGTCTTTGTGTGGGGGTGTGGGAGTAAGGAGGGCACTAGGGTTGCAGAAGAGGGGTAAAGAATTGTAGTAGTCCTTTCTAAGGAAAACACAAAGAAAATTCCTACTTTTGAGCAAAAACATCACACATAGAGTAAATCATGCTTGTTTGACAATTGTGTCCAAAGTGCTTTGAAGGGCATTTCTGGACAGCAACAAAGGAAGTGAATTATATTTTATGTCTGTGTTCAAGCAAAAATGTGGGTTTTTTTGTGATTCATGATGTAGAGGATAAATTAATTCTGTGAAAAAAAAGTCTGGTTTCAGAAGTAGCATCTAAGCCCAGGTTCTTTTCAAAAGAGACAGTGAATGTGAATCTAACAGCAGAAGTTAGCCTTCAGCTTTGTGCCACTCTGTCATCGCCCAGACAGCAGCTCATGGCGATTTCTCCAGCACACATCTGATTCCAATGCACTGTGGATCTCTTCTATGGGTTTTGCAGAGTCAGTCATTGTTTTCAATTATACTTCCTCTATTGCTCAGCAACTAAGGTATGACCTTAAACAGTCATGTTTCAAATATCAATGAAGCTAAAGCTTTGAATTTCTTTTCTCATTTGTGAAGACTGTCAAAAACAGAGATGATTATGCACTTCCTTTATTCTGCCTAAAATAGTGTTTAAAGCTCAGCCAGTGGCCTATTGACTGATTTTATTGTTTTGATTAAAGCAAACCAGAAGCAGCATGGTCTAAATGGAAGCAGAATTGAACTTACAGTGAGACCACACCTTTCCTTTTTTCCAGCTATTCTTCTGATTTTCTTTAATTTCAGACAAATGGTTTGACTTCATGGATTATAGACTTCTGTTTTTAATATGAAAACATACCTTCAGTATTTACCTTACAAAAATATAATATAGGCAAGGGAAAATTATATATGTTACAATTTTCTTCAAAATAAACATGTAAAATACAGTTTGACTGTTGGAATGATTCTCATTCTCATGTTAATCACTGTTTGCTTTCTTTAATCATATTTCGCACTACCTTTTGAGTATTTTTTCAAGCTTGGTCAAATTCTGAGTAACTAAATGGTATTCCCAGCATTAACTTCCCCATTCATTACTAACTGAGCGTTTTCAGTTAGTTAACTTTTTTCCCAGTAGAATTTATACTTCTCTCTAGGGTAGCTTCAGCAAAATAGAAAATAGGTTAACTGTAGACCACTCACTAATGCACCCATTTAACTGCCATTAATCTCCTTCTACATATATTTCTGGGGTACTTCTTATGTCTCAAGCACTGTTTAGGTACTAAAAGTAGAATCATGAACACACAAAAAAGTTCTGTCCTAAAGAGAGATGATATTCTATTAATTTGGCCAGTTCAGTTAAATCATGATGTCTAAACATATAAGCAACAGTATAATATAATGCAAGCTGGAACGACAGGAATGGGATAATAAAATAACTGGATTACAAATCAGGAACTTAGAACTAGAGACAAGTTCTGCTATTTCCACAGTTTGGGATCTTAACCAAATCTTTGGACCCCATATTCCTTATTTGTAAAATGAAGGAGTTGGGGCCTATACCAATTTTAAAATTATAGAAAATTGTCGGCTTGTCCATATAAGGGAGAAATCATCCCTCACCCCTCAATGAGGGAGAGAGAGAGACATAGAGTTATCTCATATTTTCAGATTAAGTATATTCCCAGCTTTTGGCTGGAAATTTTTGCTAGAAAATTTCAGAGCTTTTAAAGCCTAGAGACAGTATTATTTTTCTTTGTTTTATACTCTGAAAGTAAGCTCATTGCAATAGCAAATGATTCTGGTACTTGGTTTCCTGGGTGTTGACAATGTTGGCACTTTGTCACAAGAAGGAGGGCAGAACTAACTGGTTCATAAGGTTCCCAGTGGTCCGAATAGCAGAAAAATCTGTTAGACTTACGATGAGTGCGTTGTTGGCTGAATTTAGCAGCACACAAGTCTAAAACTGATCATCTGTGACCTCACCAGTAACTGCCACTTGACTGTAATAAGAACCACTACAGCTTTACACGCTACCAAAAATGAGAATAATAATGATTCCCAGCCATAACAGAGAAGAAAGTTTTATTTTTAAAGCATTTCATAAAATCTTCCAATATGAAAAAAGAAAATTGAAGTGTTAAATATTATATATAAAAAATAAAGATATATCAAAGTTTGCCTAATACATCATGCATTTAATGGAAATTATTTGTATGTAAACATTTCAAATGCATTCGGCATTAATTAAAGAGCATATTTTGAATGGCATTTGAGTCTCAAACAAATGGCTCAAAATAATATTTAAAATAAGATTAAAATATCTTTCTAGTTTTTTTCTGGAATATTTAACTTTTTATTTGAACAAAAAAAAAATCCTAGTTGAGATGTTTCTAATAGCTATATAGGGCTTTTCTAGTTTGTAACTTTTCTGAAGGCCATAAGAATTAGAATCACATAACAACATACCTACATTTTCAAATGAGTGGTAAAAACAGGACAGAATGAGCAGACATCACTATCTTATAAGTGAGTGTTTTTCTTTAAAAAAAGAAAATCATTATTGACTATCTTCTCACTATAATATATACTCCATGAGAGCAAGGGATTTTGTCTGTTTTTTTATTCTCACTGCTATATCCCCAGGGCCTGGAGCAGTGACTAGTGCATAGTAAGTGTTCAATAAACATTTATTAAGTGAATTAATATTGCTATTACTTTCTGAGGCATAAACAAGAAGACTAAACTTCTGTAAATTGTGGCCAGATCCAATGTGTTCCAATCTTAACTTTCTCAAGATGTCACTTGCTAGTTCCTTCTTTGACTGTCATATCCCTACAAAGCCAGAATAAAACAAAATTAGCTTTGTTGATTTCTGTCTCAGAATATTTTTTTAGCACCTTGTTTGCAATGACAAAAAATGTAGTTCAGGTTTGATTCTTTAATTCCTAGTACCATCAATACCTTTTCTTCAGGCCAGTGGTTTCTTTTTTTTTAAATTTATTCTATCAAGGAACATCCAGGATCCAAAATTATAAATTCCTCATTAAATCGAATAAACATATTCACTTTGAGGTTGGATTTTGTAACAGTGTTTGTATATGGTATTTGTAAAATGTGAATGACTTTGTCATTTCCCAGAATTTATTTATATTACTATATAAACCTTGAAAGTAGTTTCAAAAACCACTTGGCTTACAGATTTTGTTGTTGTATTGTTCTGGGACATTGACATTTGAGCAAAACAGTATACCATTGGAAGATTCCATATTTATATTACTATTCAGAGCAGAAAGTTTAGGAGCATGCATTAAAATTGGGTATTCAGACAAGGCAAACTAATAAAAGCTGCATGAAAACATGTGAACATGATATTTTTTAAGACATCATTCAAGCAATTTTTTTCTAGTTGCGTATGGTAATTCAAATATAAGTGCCTAATATCTAATACTAAACAGACTACAAAGTGCAATTGAAAGTTAGGCATATTTCATTTGTTACTTTGGAGTGCCTTCCACATACTGGTCATTTCATCAAAAAGCATTGGTAGCTTATGACTGCTGCATGGTTAGAACACTGTGGTAGTACAATACTCACTTGTATTTGTCTTGGGTTGGCAAACAATAAAAAATACTATAATGCTATATGTCAAACAAATGTTTCACATATGTTGATAAGAGTATTACCATATTGTTAGTTTCTTACTTAAATAAAGATAATCACATTAGTTCAGGTCCTATGAGAACACTGTGAAAATGTTGTTTTGTGTAACTTGGTGCTTTGAACAACTTTTTACTAAAAATGTTTCTTATCCTAAATATACTAATAATTGTGTGTCTTACTCATACCTATCTGGATCTGTATACTTGGCATACTGCTTTTGGCCAATCAGCTGGCTCTGAGTGACTGCTTCTGTCTTCCACATTTATATACTTAAAGCTTTCTGGCTTATGGGGAAGATTCCCAGTGTATATCCCAATGCCCCTCATAGTTACCAAGCGCTAAAGATGTGCATAAAACAATAATGTGGATTTTGTTAAGGAAATATTTAAACCAGCTGGCTAAATTGCATATTACAGCAATTTTTAGTCAATGACTTCTAACTAATAACTGCAGCCTTAAAATTCAGTGACTCTCAAAATTTCCACAAAACTTTCCTAGTGAAAGAGGAAATGAAATGTGTATTCCTGGGAACTGTAGAACAGTTGCAGCAGCACACAATCAAAACAATTCTTTGACATGCCTCAATTTATCTGAAACACAGATGTGAATGTTTACATTCTACACCTATAACATATACCTTCATTTTAATATTAAACACTTTTTCCCAAAACTCCAAATAAAATTGATGCTCCTGAGAGAAGATCCATTTCCTTCTGTTAGTTTTTCATATTTCCAACACCCTAACCACTCAATGGTATAGACATAATCCAGTTTGAGGTGAATATTTAGAGGTCAACATAATGATAAATAACTAAAGTTTATTTGTTTTGCTGAGGGTCATTCAAAACCCAACTGGCATTTCATTCCCCTGTCAGCTTAGAAATACATAAAAGATTAGCCATATTTTATTATCAGATTTCTTTGGGAGCTAGCCAAAGCTCAACTCATCTGAATGATTAGATGTCTCCTCCCTTCCCTCTTTTCCTCCTTCCTTTCCTTACTTCCTTTTTCCCTTCCTCCCTTCTTCCTTCCTTCCCTCATTCCTTCCTCCCTCCCTTCGTCTCTCTCTTTCTCTCTCTCTCTGAGAAAAACAGAGCTAAAAAGTAACCAAGAAGTCAAAAGAGGGACATCTAAGTCCACCCAGGAAAACTCAGAAGTGAACCAAATTGGTTGAGTGTTTTTTATGTGACCATCAATACTCTCCAATCTCTTTCTCATGGAAAGGATGAATTCAGATGACCTCTTTGGAATACTACATTTTCTCTCTATCTAGCTTGTACCTAGTCTCAATCACTTTATATGCACACAGCTATAAAGTATCTACAAAAAATAACCAGTGCCCTGGAATTGTTCATCCTATGTTACAGAAATGAAGAGCTTCAGTTTTTTGATATTCTTCATTTCTCAGCCCCGATACAATGGATGTCACTAATGTCACCTTTCAGTAAGATAGCCATGGCCAGCAGAAGACCTGGAAATGTCAATTGTAATTAACTTTCTTTTCAAATATGTTTGACAGTTTCATGCTGAGAAGTGCTTCTTACCTTTTGAACTTCAGATTGCTTGGCTGAGCAAAATGCGTATCATTTTCTTTTAAAATTACCTTACAAAGAGCTATGTACTATGATATTCTTGCACATGTCAGCCATTTATTAGAGATTTAGATTTTTAAGCAGATTATCCTTGTTCTAAATGAGAGACCTTGCTTTTGTCTGAAGCATGGGCTATGTTCGGGTGTACAGCAGAGCACCAGGACAAGGACACTCATATATTCATAAATGTCAAAGACAATGACCCTTCCTCATGGGCTGATCATCCCAGCTGCTCTACAAGGTAATATTCCCAAGACCTGTGCAAGCCAGAACCATGCTCTTTGGCAGTAGCTAAAGATAGGAAAGAAATGCTCCTTGGGTCCAGTTTCCTACAATATGGTTATTCATCATTTTTAAAATGACATCAAAAATCAATAAAAATGGACGAGCTCTATAAATGCATCCTTTCCTAATTGAGAGGCTTAACCTGACTTTTGCAATAAGAATAATATACCTTACCGTGACCTACTTTAAAAATGTAAAAAGTCACTTTATGGCTGCTTGTTTTAGTCTTTCATTTGGCCTTCCTACTCTTTTTTACATAGTAAGAGTACTCATGAAACAGAAAAGGGTATAGATTCTCACCAGTATTTCGATCAAGGAGAAAGCCTTCATACTTCAATAGTGCACGTAATGGAATTGGTCATATTTGAAGCATGGGAGCACTTTTATCTTGGATCTTTAATTTTTTGCAGTTCAGCTGACAGAAATTTAACTAAAATGTTGGTTATATGACCAGTTAGCAAACTCTCCAAAATAACATTTGCCTAAATTTTGCTGTAGGTTGACAGAAAACGGTGTAAAGTCAGCACATCTTATTAATCCTTTGGGTTAATTAGAAATTATTTTTTAAAAGTCTGCAAGATTGATTTCCCCAGTAAAGATACAAATATATCAATTACTCATAATTTTAAATCAGATTGAAAACTCAAAGAATTATTTGTTTTAAAAAAAACTCAAAGGACATATTTTTAAGTTACCCTTTCCAGCCATCAAGACAATTGAAGAGACAGGTCACTGAGGTTCACACTGCCCTAGAAGATGGCAATATAACCTTTCCTTCAAAAATATTAAAATGAGAATAAAAACCTCATTCTCTTTCCTCTTCAAGTAGAAAGAGCTATAACTAGCTTATAGTGTTATCAATTTCAATATTATTTTGGAATTATAAAAGACTCTTGGTCCAAATTCCAAGTAAAAATACAGTTTGGTTTCCTGTAAATATAATATTTGGTGTTCTGTTAAACTTACTCTTAACAAGTCCTCTAAAGATCAGGAGTGAATGGTTTTCAGCCATATATTTTATTAAATTTGGAGGAACTTAAAGAACATCTGTTGCTTCAGTGTGAGAAATTGAACCAAGGCAGTCAGTTGAATTGAAGAAGCTACCTAGATGTCTATTATCAGTTTAAGAAAATGAGTCTTGGAGAGATCCAAGATGGCCGCTTAGGAGGAACTCGGGATTGCAGCTCCGAGAGAAGGCGCAGAGGGTGAGTGGACGCCACATTTCCAGACGGATTTTTACTGCCCACAGACTAGGAGATTCACAGGAGGAGAAACCCCACGGGTTGCCAGCACCGCTGGTTTGAGCGGTGTGGCCACTCAGCCTATGCCCTGGGGCGGGAGGGCAGCGGCCCCTTATGCAGAGCGAGAGAGACAGAATCCCCTATGAGCCAGCAAGGGGAGCTGAAGCAGGGAGTCAAGCCCGGAGACTCCCGGGCAAGGGTGCGCCATGAATCTCAGAGCCTCAGCTTCGGCTGACGTAGCGGCACGCAGGGCAGCAGATTTTTACTGCCCACAGACCAGGAGATTCACAGGTGGAGAAGCTCCACGGGTTGCCAGCGCCGCTGGTTGGTCCAGAGCGGCCGCTCGGCCTGCACCGGGCGCAGGGAGCAGCGGCTCCTTGAGCAAAGTGAACGAGACTGGGTCCTCTCTGGGCCAGCAAGGGGAGCTGAGGCAAGGAGTCAAGCCAAGAGATTACCGGGCAAAGAGGACGCCACTGGAAACACGGCTGAACCCGGGACGGTCCAGCGCTGTGGGGGAGGAGCGTCCTCCTTCGGGAAACACCCTGAAGTTCCCAGGGCAATTTGCCATAACCAAGACAACCTGCCACTACAGAGACTCCTTCACTACAGGGGCGGGCCAGCATAGCAGAAGCAGTTCTAACTACACCCATATGAACAGGACTGCAGGGAAGCTCACACGGAAGCTGGGCGGAGCTCACAGCAGCTCAGCGAAGCCTCTGCAGGCTGAGTATGACTAGACTGCCACCTTGTGGGCAGGGAAAATGGTAGCAAGACAGCTGGAAATCATAAAGCCCTAACTCCCTGGGCCAAACACCTGGGGTGAAGAAAAGGGGGTTTATGAGTTCAGCTGCGGCAGACTTAAAATTACCAAAATCAGAAAGACAGCAACTACAAAGTCAAAAGGTGGATAAATCCACAAAGATGGGAAGAAACCAGCACAAAAAAGATGAAAACACCCAAAACCAGAACACCTCTCCTCCTACAAGGGAGCACAACTCCTCACCAGCACGGGAACATGACTGGATGGAGAATGAGTGTGATGAAATGACAGAATCAGCTTTCAGAAAGTGGATAATAAGAAACTTCCGTGAGCTAAAAGAACATGTTCTAACCCAATGCAAAGAAACTAAGAACCTTGAAAAAAGACTTGATGAAATGTTAACGAGAATGGACAACTTAGAGAGGAATATGAGTGAATTGATGGAGCTGAAAAACACAAGAGAACTTTGCGAAGCATGCACAAGTTTCAACAGCCGAATTGACCAAGCAGAAGAAAGGATATCAGAGGTCAAAGATCAACTCAATGAAATAAAACGAGAAGGCAAGATTAGAGAAAAGAAGGTAAAAAAGAATGAACAGAGTCAACAAGAAATATGGGACTACGTGAAAAGACCTAATCTACGTTTGATAGGTGTACCTGAATGTGACGAAGAGAATGCATCCAAGCTGGAAAATACTCTTCAGGATATTATCCAGGAAAACTTCCCCAACCTAACAAGGCAGGCCAAGATTCAAGTCCAGGAAATACAGAGAACACCACAAAGATATTCCTCTAGAAGGGCAACCCCAAGGCACATAATCATCAGATTCACCAGGGTTGAAATGAAGGAGAAAATACTAAGGGCAGCCAGAGAGAAAGGTTGGGTTACCCACAAAGGGAAACCCATCAGACTCACAGCAGATCTCTCAGCAGAAACCCTACAGGCCAGAAGAGAGTGGGGGCCGATATTCAACATCCTTAAAGAAAAACACTTTCAACCCAGAATTTCATATCCAGCCAAACTAAGCTTCATAAGTGAAGGAAAAATAAAATCCTTTGTGAACAAGCAAGCACTCAGAGATTTCATCACCACCAGACCAGCTTTACAAGAGCTCCTGAAGGAGACACTACACATAGAAAAAAACAACCAGTACCAGCCACTCCAAAAATGCACGAACTGGTAAAGAGCATCAACACAATGAAAAATCTGCATCAACCAATAGGCAAAACAGCCAGCTAGCGTCAAAATGACAGGATCAAATTCACACATGACAATATTAACCCTAAATGTAAACGGACTAAATTCCCCAATCAAAAGACACAGACTGGCAAATTGGATAAAAAGCCAAAACCCATCAGTGTGCTGTATCCAGGAAACCCACCTCACATGCAAGGATACACAAAGGCTCAAAATAAAGGGATGGAGGAAGATTTACCAAGCAAATGGAGAGCAAAAAAAAAGCAGGAGTTGCAATTCTCATCTCTGATAAAATAGACTTTAAAGCAACAAAGATCAAAAGAGACAAAGAAGGACATTACATAATGGTAAAAGGATCAATGCAACAAGAAGAGCTAACGATCCTAAATATATATGCACCTAATACAGGAGCACCCAGATACATAAGGCAAATTCTTAAAGACTTGCAAAGAGACCTAGACTCCCACACAATAATAGTGGGAGACTTCAACACACCATTGTCAATATTAGACAGATCAATGAGACAGAAAATTAATAAGAATATCCAGGACTTGAACTCAGACCTGGAACAAGCAAACCTAATAGACATTTACAGAACTCTCCACCCCAAATTCACAGAATATATATTCTTCTCAGCACCACATCACACCAACTCTAAAATTGACCACATAATAGGAAGTAAATCACTCCTCAGCAAATGCAAAAGAATGGAAACCATAACAAACAGTCTCTCAGACCACAGTGCAATCAAGTTAGAACTCAGAATTCAGAAGCCAACCCAGAACCGCACAGCTTCATGGAAAATGAACAACTTTCTCCTGAATGTTGACTAGATAAACACTGAAATGAAGGCAGAAATAAAGATGTTCTTTGAAACCAACGAGAACGAAGACACCACATACCAGAATCTCTGGGACACATTTAAAGTAGTCTCTAGAGGAAAATATATAGCAATAAGTGCCCACATGAGAAGAAAGGAGAGATCTAAAATTGACACCCTATCGTCAAAATTGAAAGAGCTAGAGGAGCAAGATCAAAAAAACTCAAAACCTAGCAGAAGACAAGAAATAACCACGATTAAAGCAGAATTGAAGGAGATAGAGACACGAAAAACCCTACAAAAAATCAATAAATCCAGGAGCTGGTTTTTTGAAAAGATCAACAAAATAGACCACTAGCCAGAATAATATAAAAGAAAAGAGAGAATAACCAAATAGATGCAATAAAAAAAGATAAAGGGGATACCACCACAGATGCCACAGAAATTCAAACCATCATCAGAGATTATTACAAACAACTCTATGCACATAAATTAGAAAACCTGGAAGAAATGGATAAATTCCTGGACAGTAGCCTCCTCCCATGCCTAAACCAGGAAGAAGTCGAAACCCTGAATAGACCAATAACAAGGTCTGAAGTCGAGGCAGCAATTAAGAGCCTATCACCCAAAAAAAGCCCAGGCCCAGATGGGTTCACAGCCGAATTCTACCAGACATACAAAGAGGAACTGGTACCGTTCCTACTGAAACTATTCCAAATAATCCAAAAAGAGGGAATCCTTCCCAAATCATTTTATGAGACCAACATCATCCTGATACCAAAACCCAGCAGGGACTCAACAAAAAAAGAAAACTACAGGCCAATATCCATGATGAACATAGATGCAAAAATCTTCAATAAAATACTGGCAAGCCGATTGCAACAGCACATCAAAAAGCTTATCCACCATGATCAAATAGGATTCATCCTGGGGATGCAAGGGTGGTTCAATATATGCAAGTCTATAAATGTAATTCACCACATAAACAGAACCAAAAACAAAAACCACATGATTATCTCAATTGATGCAGAGAAGGCCTTTGACAAAATTCAACAGCCCTTTATGCTAAAAACTCTCAATAAACTAGGTATCGACGGAACGTATCTCAAAATAATAAAAGCTATTTATGACAAACCGACAGCCAATATCATACTGAATGGGCAAAAACTGGAAGCATTCCCTTTGAAATTAGGCACTAGACAAGGATGCCCTCTCTCACCACTCCTATTCAATATAGTACTGGAAGTTCTAGCCAGAGCAATCAGGCAAGAAAAAGAAATAAAGGGTATTCAATTAGGAAAGGAGGAAGTCAAATTGTCTCTATTTGCAGACGACATGATTGTATATCTAGAAGACCCTATCACCTCAGCCCAAAATCTCCTGAAACTGATAAGCAACTTCAGCAAAGTCTCAGGATACAAAATCAATGGGCAAAAATCACAAGCATTCCTATACACCAATAACAGACTTAAAGAGAGCCAAATCAAGAACGAACTGCCATTCACAATTGCTACAAAGAGAATAAAATACCCAGGAATACAACTAACAAGGAATGTAAAGGACCTCTTCAAGGAGAACTACAAACCACTGCTCAACGAAATAAGAGAGGACACAAACAGATGGAGAAACATTCCATGTTCATGGTTAGGAAGAATTAATATCGTGAAAATGGCCATACTGCCCAAAGTAATTTACAGATTCAACGCTATCCCCATCAAGCTACCAATGACCTTCTTCACAGAACTGGAAAAAACCACCTTAAACTTCATATGGAACCAAAAGAGAGCCCGCATAGCCAAGTCAATTCTAAGCAAAAAGAACAAAGCAGGAGGCATCACACTACCGGACTTCAAACTCTACTACAAGGCTATGGTAATCAAAACAGCATGGTACTGGTACCAAAACAGAGATATAGACCAATGGAACAGAACAGAGGCATCGGAGGCGACACAACATATCTACAACCACCCGATCTTTGACAAACCTGACAAAAACAAGCAATGGGGAAAGGAATCCCTGTTCAATAAGTGGTGTTGGGAAAACTGGCTAGCCATATGTAGAAAGCAGAAACTCGACCCCTTCCTGACACCTTATACTAAAATTGACTCCAGATGGATTAAAGACTTAAATATAAGACCTAACACCATAAAAACACTAGAAGGAAACCTAGGCAAAACCATTCAGGACACAGGCGTAGGCAAGGACTTTATGACCAAAACACCAAAAGCATTGGCAACAAAAGCCAAAATAGACAAATGGGACCTAATCAAACTCCACAGCTTCTGCACGGCAAAAGAAACAGTCAATAGAGTGAATCGGCAACCAACAGAATGGGAAAAAATTTTTGCAGCCTACCCGTCTGACAAAGGGCTGATATGCAGAACTTACAACGAGCTAAAACAGATTTACAAGAAAAAAACAAACAAGCCCATTCAAAAATGGGCAAAGGATATGAACAGATACTTTACAAAAGAAGATATACAGGAGGCCAACAAACATATGAAAAAGTGTTCATCATCACTGGTCATTAGAGAAATGCAAATCAAAACTACATTGAGATACCATCTCACGCCAGTTAGAATGGCGATCATTAAAAAATCTGGAGACAACAGATGCTGGAGAGGATGTGGAGAAATAGGAACACTTTTACACCATTGGTGGGAGTGTAAATTAGTTCAACCATTGTGGAAGACAGTGTGGCGATTCCTCAAGGACCTAGAAATAGAAATTCCATTTGACCCAGCAATCCCATTACTGGGCATATATCCAAAGGATTATAAATCGTTCTACTATAAGGACACATGCACACGAATGTTCATTGCAGCACAGTTTACAATAGCAAAGACCTGGAACCAACCCAAATGCCCATCGATGATAGACTGGACAGGAAAAATGTGGCACATATACACCATGGAATATTATGCAGCAATCAAAAACGATGAGTTTGCATCCTTTGTAGGGACATGGATGAACCTGGAAACCATCATTCTCAGCAAACTGACACAAGAACACAAAATCAAACATCACATGTTCTCACTCATAGGCGGGTGTTGAACAGTGAGAACACATGGACACAGGGAGAGGAGCACTATACACTGGGGTCTGTTGGGGGGGAGTGGGGGGGACAGCGGGGGGGTGGGGATTTGGGGAGGGATGGCATGGGGAGAAATGCCAGATGTGGGTGAAGGGGAGGAAGGCAGCAAACCACACTGCCACGTGTGCACCTATGCAACAACCTTTCATGTTTTTCACATGTACCCCAAAACCTAAAATGCAATAATAAAAAAAATAAAAAAATAAAAAATAATAAAGAAAATGAGTCTTGAGTGTTTGAGAGCTTCAACTGGAAGTCTCTTCCCATGGGGTAACGATACTTTGATCTTCTTGAGACTACTTAGTTCCCATTATTAGGACTGACTGCCTGTTTCTTAGACTGTCTCCAAGTCAACAGGTTAAAATCATGTCTTCATCAGCCCTGTCACTTTACCACACTACTTTTGGATAGCCAATGGATAAAGGGTAGATAAAAGAACCTCTTTCTAATCATTTAAGAGGGAAAATTATGAAAATAAAGCATTGCTTATGAAATTAAGTATCATACCCCTCCAAAATTTATTTGGATTGTTAGTTTATGCCCCAGTTATTTTGCTCTAAGCATGCAATTCCTAAGGCAATAAAATGAATTGTTCAAAAGCAGTTCCAGGATTGAATGTGACTTAAAAGAGGCAAGCAAACTCCCATTCACAATTGCTACAAAGAGAATAAAATACCTAGGAATACAACTAACAAAGGATGTAAAGGACCTCTTCAAGGAGAACTACAAACCACTGCTCAAGGAAATCAGAGAAGACACAAACAGATGGAAAAACATCTCATGCTCATAGTTAGGAAGAATCAATATGGTGAAAAAGGCCATACTGCCCAAAGCAATTTACAGATTTAATGCTATCACCATAAAGCTATCATCGATCTTCTTCACAGAACTGGAAAAAAACACTTTAAACTTGATATAGAACCAAAAGAGAGCCCGCATAGCCAAGCAAAAAGAACAAAGCTGGTGGTATCAGACTACCAGACTTCAAATTATACCACAAGTCTACAGTAATCAAAATAGCATGATACTAGTACCAAAACAGAGATGTAGACCAATGGAACAGAACAGAGGCCTTGGAGGCAATGCCACACATCTACAACCATCTGATCTTTCACAAAACTGACAAAAACAGTCAAAGGCAAAAGGATTCCCTATTTAATAAATGGTGTTGGGAAAACGGGCTAGCCATATGCAGAAAGCAGAAACCCGAAACCCCTTCCTTACACCTTACACTTAAATTAACTACAAATGGATTAAAGATTTAAACATAAGACCTAACACCATAAAAACCTTAGAACAAGCATACAACAGAGAATGTTATGAGGCTTCTCACCCCATTAGGTCCCTTCTTAGGACAAGGAAGCCTGTTCATTGGGTCCCCAGGATTAAAGAAAGAAGTGGAGTAGAACAATACCATAGGACTGTTTATTAGCTCTATACTAATTATAACTTATTTAATCATTTTACACCCCATGAGATATGGACTAAGCCAAATCACCTCTTGATTCTTCTTTCATAGCTCTTCCAGAACCTTCTCCTTTCATCTCTCAGGTACCCTAGGTGCCCAAAATCTTCTAATCTGGCACATCTTTCAGTCAGGTCTTTGTTATCTTACCCACCGGAGACTGAATCATGTTTCAAACTCACCTGTTTCTCTTCATGCTTCCACATTTCTTCAAAACTCTCACTAACTCCAACTAAAGATAAGTTACGCTTCATCCAAATTAATTCCTCAATAAACCACTTGTATACAGTCTAAAAATGTATTACCAATGCTTTTGCTGGGGATGGGGTGAAGCAAGTTCACTGAGGTCTCCTGGATTACAGAGAACCAATATCAGCTCCTACTGCCACTCCACTCTCTCCGCCACCAAAACCCAGCATGATTCTCTTGTTTCTTAAGTATCAAGCTGTTATCTGTGAAATCATCTTGGCTTCTACAAAACTACGCTTTCACCTGTTCTCCATAGATGTAGAAGAATGTTGTCCAACAAAAATATTATGCAAGCCACAAATGGAAACCCAGTAAGTCATTTTAAAGTCTCTGGTAGTCACATTTTTTAAAATTTAAAGATAAATGTATCACCCTGCTAAGGCTGCCACAACAAAATATCACAAGCTGGGTAGCTTAAGCAACAAAACTTTATTTTCTCACTGTTCTAAAACCTGCAACTCCAAGATCAAGGTGCTGCAGAATAGATTCTTCTGAGGCCTTTCTTCTTGGCTTGTGGATGACCACCTTTTTTCTGTGTCCTCTATGCCTTTTCTCTATGCACATGCAACCCTTACATCTCTTCCTCTTCCTATAGAGAAGCCAGTCCTATTGGATTAGGATCTACCCAAATGACCTCATTTAACTTTAATTATCTCCTTACATGCCATATCACCAAATGCAGTCACACTGGGAGTTAGGACTTCAGTATATGATTTTTGAGGGAGACATAATTCAGTCCTTAACAGGTAAAATTATTTTTTTAAATGTGTTTCATTTAATTCAATATATCTAAAATATTATTTCGATATACAACCCTTTACATTTTTGTATAACATGCTATATTTATGCTGCATCTTTAAAATCTGGTGTGTATTTTATGCTTATACCGCATCTTAATTTGGACTAGCCAGTTTTTCAAATACTCCATAGCCACATATAGCTAGTGACTACCATATTAAACAGCACAGGTATATCAGGACCAGAGATATTATTCCAGATGATCCCTCTCTAGGCTGCATCTTAAACCTTATCCCCATTTGCTCAGGCTGCAGAGATTTTTTGCCCATATAAAATGACTTCAGTTACAATATATTGCCAAGAGTGAGGGTGGACTTTCCCACTGCACCTATCAACTCTTCTTTTCATAAAAAGTGGCACACATCTGGAAGGCTTTGCAGAGATGAATCAAGATAAGGAAACTAACAACTTTCTTTGACAATAGAGGTTAGATCAGGAAGAGTAGGAAGCAATAGTTAAGAAACAATTTCAGTGTTCTGGGCAGAGGGAATGAAAAAGATGTGAACCACATTCAAAAGGAAAGTGGTAATTCAGTCCTGATTAGATGTGGGGAATAAAGATAAAATTCAAAATGATTTCATGATTTTAAAAGACGATTTAAAAGAAAATGACTGTGGGCAGTTCTCAAGACCTGTGGGCAGCTCACAGGGTCCTTTCTATCTTTGCACCAAGAATCCATTCAGCTAGAACCTCCAAACAGATCATCTCCAAATCTGCTTTACCTATAGAAGTCTTCTGAGCTCCAGTACATTTCAAGCTGCCTGTAGATAATACCTGTAGAAATTTTTGTCATATATTAAAAATTCACTTGCAAAAAATAAAATAGGATCTTATCACTCTCACAATAAACCTGAGTTTCCTTTTGACTTCTCTCTATATTTCTTGATATACAATTCATTCTCCCCAATCCATTTTTGGAACCTCAAAGTGAGTTTTGTTCTGAATACTTTATATCAAGTTTTATCAGGTTTTTAAATTGGCTTTGTATTTTTTTTTACATTCTATTGCCACTCTAATTTTGGTTTATTTATTCCAAACTATTATACTAGCCCCTAACTAGTTCTCTTATCCATCTCTTCCCCCCAGTTTATGCTACACAAAGCTACCATTTAACCCCCTTAAATCACAGCTATGAGTCTCTCCTCTGCCTACTGAATATGTGTACTTCATATTGCTTGTTTAGCTTTTGAGATCAGTCTCAATTCTTCCCAACCTCTCTGCTAACCTTACCCTATGTTATCCTCTTATATAAACTCCAACTTAACTGAATTACTACTCACCATTACCTTTAAAAAAATCATTAAATGTTTCCAGTTTCAAACTTTATCCCACATTGTACCCACTGCCTGAAATGAAGTGCCATCATCTTTTGTCATCTACTGAAGTTTCAGCTCAAATGCCTTCTCTATGATGCTTTTAAGAATCACTCCAGCAAGAAATCATTTCTTGATGTATTCAATTCAAAACAGCTAGCCTTGTTTTGAACTTCTATTATATGCTAGGCACCAGTGAATCAAAGATGAATGAGCTATAGTCCCTCCTCAGCAGCCTCAATATTTATTAGTAGAAACAAATGCATAATCATCATCTACTATTTGTTACTTTAACAAATATTTATCAAGCACCACTCTAGGCTCCGAAGATATAACAATGCACAAGATAGATAAAGTACCTACTCTCAAAGAGTATACATTCTAGTTGGGGAGACAATAAATACTCTCAATCAGGGGTTTCTTACCCACCCCCACCCCGGGCCACAAAGTGGCCTGTTAAGAACTGGGCCGCAAAGCAGGAGGTGAGTGGTGGGAGAGCAAGTGAAGCTTCATCTGTATTTATAGCCACTCCATGTTGCTCACATTACCACCCGAGCTCCCCCTCCTGTCAGACCAGCGGCAGCCTTAGATTCTCATGGAAGCATGAACCCTGTTCTGAACTATGCATGTGAGGGATCTAGGTGTGCATTCCTTATGAGAATCCAATGCCTGATGATCTGTCAGTCTCCCATCACCCCCAGGTGGGACTTTCTAGTAGCAGGAAAACAAGATCAGAGATCCTACTGATTCTACATTATGGTGAGTTGTATAATTATTTCATTATATATTACAATATAATAATAATAGAAATGAAGTGCATGATAAATGTAACCTGCTTGAATCATCTCAAAACCATCCCCTTCTCCCCGGTCTGTGGAAAAACTGTCTTCCACAAAACTGGTCCCTGGTTCCAGAAAGGCTGGGGATGTTGCTCTAAGTGAATCAGAAAGAACAAAATACATAGTGATAAGTTTTGTGCTAATAACTACAACAGGGTAATGTCATAGGGAGTGACTGCATGGCTGATTTGGATAGGAATAATGTTTAATCTAATACATGAAGGACAAGAAGACAGACACATAAAGCTTGGGGAAAGAGTATTCTAGGCTGAGGAAACAGCTGTTATAAAGACCATAAAGCCAGAACTTGCTTGGCACGTTTGAAGAACTGAAAGGGTTGCAGTTGGAGCTGTAAGGGATTTCAAGGGAAAGAGTGGACTGTAAGGAAGCGAGAATGGAATCACAGATACTAATTCTGAGGTTCTTGCAGTAACCTGTGTAAATATCTGATAGGGGCTTGGAAAAGATGGTGAGAAGTGGACAAATTCAATATAAACTTGGAGGTAGGTAGTCTATAAGACTTTCTGATGAATTGGATGTGTGGAGTGACAGAGTATAAAATCAATGTTGATGATAATGGAGTGCAATGGAAGCACACCTGGGGGCACATGCAAACACTTAGCTGGGAGACATTCATCCTAGCGTATGTGTAGGGGAGGAAGTAAGTCATGGAAGAGCTCCCCCACAAACAGCATCAACACCACCTGAGACTGCTCTGTGCCACAATCACCTAAGTTTGTGTCATCTTTTTAATAAAACATAGTCTTAAAGACGGAAAATTTAACGTATTTTTGTTCTCCTCTCCCCAACAATACCCAGAAGAGTGCTTTGTGAAAATGGCAAGCCATATAACTTTTGGATAAACAAATTTTTTTAAATGCACATTTTAATCCTTAAAAACATGATGGTGATATCACTGACAGAAATGAAAGATGAGCAAGAACCAGTATGTCCAGGAAAAGGGAGGCACAAAAATATGCCGATTTAGAAGTAAAGGTGCCATGTTGAAAAACAAATGATTCCTACTTTCTGGGAGAGTAAGAAAGAATAGAAATGCACTATTATCATTTTTAGGCCCACAACTTAGTGATTTTTTTGGTAGGGTTATGCCCTCGAATAGTTAGATATTATGAATATTAATACATGTCTTAATAATAAGAAGAATCATCCCACCTCCTTTATGGGAAGCATGGTGGATGGGTGCTTTATGGACATCTCATTTAATCCTAACAGAGTTCCATGTTGTAGCTGTTTTATCATCATTTTACAGATGAAGGACTGAAGCCACAGAAAAGTCAAGCACTTCCCTGGGGCCTCACAGCTTGAAGACAAAGAACTGGGATTCAAACTCAGGTCTAGACACTTGCTTGCATTTGCCAACTTTTAACAGCCCACTTTGCTCTCTATATACTTCTAGATGTTTTAAATTTATTTACAAATAAATGCATTATTTTTAAAGATTAGACACTGAATTACAATTCCCTATTGAATCCCTTCATGGAGTTTTAAAAATTTAAATCTACCTCAATCTTATGTTTCATTGTACATATTTAACTATAAAAGCAGTGTACACATGGTGATTATGTCTATAAAGTCACTCTACAGTTTCAATTCTATGAGAGATCAACATTTATCACTCTGGTTAGTGGTGCCCGTTATATACTATAAAGAAATTCACATTTCTGCTGTCACACACCAGAGTGTGATAATGGCCTAGAGTCCTAGAAAAAGATGAGAGTGGGGAATAAGCTCTGTTAGTGGACCCAAAAGTAGGAGGAAGAAAATCCTTCTGTCATTTACATACACCGTGTCCAAAGGCAAAAGTAACGCTGATGACAAGATCGCTCATGCCCAAAACCTCAGCATCATGCAATATATCCATGCAACAAACCTGAACAGGTACCCCCTGAATTCTAAAATAGATGTTGAAATTATATTTAATAGTACTTCTAAGTAACCCCAAAATAATTGATTTCTTTTAAACAAACACTAGAAGCTTCTAAACAATATTTTTGCCTACATTTTCCTGGGTCATTTTAATCAAATTTGAGCATGCACCCCTATTTTATAATAAAGGGATTTTGCCCTCATTTCAAGAAAAATGTGAATCTTGGTACTTAGGAGGGAATGAGGCCTATCACTGTATCTCAATAATGCTAATCAGCAATGCAGGAGAGAAAAGACTGGATGAGCAGACTACACAGAGCGAGCGGGAAGCTGATGAGGCTTATTGCTTTCAAATGTCGCCCCTATTTATAATGAACATTCAGAAAAACAGGACCAAATTCCCTTTGCACACAACTGTGGCAAAGCTGTACCCTCCTGTTTCTCACAATGAGATTTTTTTTTTAACGAGGCTGTTGGTCTTGTTGGGAATCAAATGATTGAGACAAATATAAAAAGTGGGCTTTGAAAGGCATCTTGGGAAGAAGTGTCCCTAAACCCTCATGGATAAGGGTCTATTCCATTTTCAAATCCCAGGAGTAAATGTGTGCTTGGCACGCCCTCTTTCAGATACTTAACCAACCTTGCCCTTGTTATTACAGTGTGCTTTGAGAAGAGATGAGGAGCAGGCCTGGACTGGTGGAAACCCTGTCAGATATGTTCATTAGTGCCCTTTTTCATTTCCCCCGCATTAGGTTCAGCCTACAAGCCCAATAGTCTCTACTCCTTTTCCTGGCCCACAGCCAGGAAGAAAGCCTAATGGCTGGAGGGACAAGGTGTTTGGGTTCTGATACCACTAGCAAAGCTTGATTGCTCTGTGGAGTCACTGCAGTCAGACTGGTGTGTATTTCCTCATCAAAGAGGAACTCTGATGATTTACACTGTAATTTGTATAATTAATCTTCTGAGCTTTTTTGAAATTGCATTTTTGTTGTTGTTGCTGTTGTTAATAAATGCCACCATGTTATCAATCCACATTTAGTACCAAGAGGAAATAACAATGCACATGAAAGTGAAATTGCAAACCCAGCTCCACCAAAGGTGTCACTCATGAATGCTGGGTAAAATGCTGCCATCTTTGGGTTACTGAAAAGAGTGAATGGGGGTGGAAAAGTGAGGGGTGAAAAATAGAGTTTGTTATTCTAAATGTAAATTCTCCAGGTTGCTGAGACCTTATTTTAAAAAGCTCAGAGAAATGTTCTTTAGAATTTCCAGAATTTTTCTTTTTTACTCACACAGGTTTCTGCTGCTTCATAGATTGTGGAACAAAGCGTTTGTTCCTCTAGCTACAAGGACTTATCTGCAGAGTCCAGTAAGTAGAAGTGGGTGCAATAATACTAGAGGGCTTGTTAGCTCTAGTAAAGAACAAGTGGAATCAGGCTGGTGTAAACAGTCACTTCACTATGACTGTGGTACACTCTTCCTGCCTCAGGAATACTTGAGAGCACCTTGCATTATGTTGCATTGAAATCTGTGTTTCCCAGGGTAATGAATTATGTACCATTTGTACTCCAGCCTCTTTTGAGCACTCAGCTCTAAATGTTTGCATCAGTGCCAGTGAGTGTAAGGTGATCTCATTAGGGCAAGAGAGGTGGAATATATATTAGTAGACACAGTATAATTCCCCAATAGCTTAATGTCAATTTATGATTAAAATGCAACTCCACATGCCATTTCTTGAGAAAACTACAAAGCTACAATTTCATTACATAGTCCAAAAGGAAAAATCCCCAAGTGCTTGAACTGGCCCAGTCAACATCCTACTACAAGACCAGCCTTTCTCATGAATGCAGCTACTGTGAGGTGGGAAATAACAGAAGCCCTCAGGTGGTGTGAATTCTGCTGTCACACATCTGCTGCATCAATTAGACCTTTCATCCTCTTTTGGTGGCTAGTTCTGAGAAACTGACAGTTCATACCTTGCGTTTTCAGAAACTATCATGGTAGCCATTTCCCAGTTGTATGTTCTCTATTTAGCAGTCTCACTTGAGACATTTACTAATTTATGATTAGTTTTGTTTATTAAATAATTCGAAGGAGCTTGAAAATAGTTTATACTTTTTCCCACTTGTAGGCTGAAACAGGACTGGTCTTCCAGGATGTGCTGAAGCCAGGCTGCCTTCCAGAATTTAATATTGAGCTTACTTTTACAGCATGATTGGTTATCTAGCAATATTTGCAATTAAACGCATGGAATTACAAGTTTTCATACTTTAAATGAACAAACTGGGTTGTATGTTATTAGGTATGAATAGGTATTGTTAAGTTAACCATTTAAATTGTTTTGGGTATACACTGTGAATCTGTCTTCACCCCTTAGAAGGGAGGTGTGGTGCACATCCTAAACATCTGTAATCTGGCAACAAGAAGAGATAGTGTTTTATTTTCATCTATAGACTCTCTGTAATATGTATGTGTATCTGTGTGCACGTGGACACAAATTATATATATATATATATAATTACATATATAGTGAGGTTTTAATACAACAACGAAAATGGCTTAGTAAGCTGCCAATTTAAAGTAAACATATGTTTTGCTAACACTACCAAAGAAATACCACTTTCGAATGTGTGTGTTTGTATTGGGTGATGTTGGGCAAATGTACAAGAACGCTTATTTCTGTACCTTTCTGCTGCTTAAAATACTATCTTGAAAGAACGTTATTGGCAACAATGAAAGAACATAAATTTTAAAAACATTTCTCACCTCTTCTTTTTGAGCCTTTTAGTCAAATAGTAAACTAAAAATGTAGCAAAAGTAAAAATCTCATGCAAAATCAAAAGGCACTAATTAAGAAAATATACCTGAATAAGAGCAAATCACAATCAAAAACTAATGTGCCAAGGTGAGCTCATTTCAGGGCAACCTCTTCCCTTCCCCTCCCATATCTAATCCCATGCATCTGTTCATTCATTTGCCCCTCTCTTTACTATGATATGGTTCCTTTAGGTTGCTTGGCAACCATTATAATGCTGCTGCACATGCGTGCAAGATAATAAATCCTATCTTGCTTTATTTTTCTCCTTCTTTAAAACAAAGAATTACAAAACAAGATATTTCCCCCCTTTTCTAATAGACAAAAAACATCTGTGGGAATTTCAAAAGCACATAAAATGTCTGCAAGGATGCAGATAAGTAATTAAAATTCTTGACAAAGTGTAACTGATCATTGCCTAATGTGTCTACATGCAGTTATTATTCGCAATGGCCTCCTCTTTTAAATATGTATACATTAATGTACATATGTCGATATATGTATGTGTGGAACTATAAAGAGAAAGGGAGAGAAAGAAAAGAAAGTGACAGCTGCTATGCCCCAAACAAAGAAAATAAAGAAAATTTCTGGAAATATCCTTGTTTTATTTTATTTTTTTTAACAGTGAATGCAGTAGTTTAGAAGACAGGACCTGGACTAAATCCATCTACTTTTTTCTATAAGAAATCAGACAAAGCTTATGGCCTTCCCTTTCCCCTCCTTGGCAAATCCGAGTGTCCTGCTGCTTTCATTTGTTTTTGATCTGCCTCATTAAAAGACTATTGATGGCTTTAACTATTGTTCTTGTTTAGGTGCTGATTTACAAGCACTAATATCTGACTGTGCGAGATTAATGGGAGTCCAGGCAGTTTACGATTATCCTGAGGTCCCTGACCACACATGTAGGGGTTTGGGTAGGGGTCATGCACTCCTATGAAAAACTCCAAAGCAGGCTTAAACCTGGGAACGTTTTAATAGGATTGAATCTGTAATAGGATTTGGCAGCTTGGCCGAAACTGGATGGTGTGGCTTGTTTGGGGTTTCTTTCTCTTCTCTCTTATATATATATCTATATAGATATAGATATAAATATATATATGAAATATATATATTTAATCTTAGAGTAATTATTATCCTGGAATAAAAGAGTAATATTTTATGATAAAGTCCAAATATTGTTACTGTACTTTAAAGGAGTCTTTAAGGGGAAAAATGCTGTATAATATAGTATATTAAAAGAAAAGAAAGCTGGGGTATGAAATGCTGTTTCTATTATGTACTAAATTAGAAGGTGAAAAATAAAAGATGGGGATAGAAAAAATTTTCTGTTGTGAATGGTTGTGTATTTTTAGATAAAAATGCTTTAAGTAGTCTAAAGGCACTGGCAACGTAGGGCTATTTATAAAAGAGGATATTTCTCCCAGGCAGGCAAAGCTGCCCTTCCTGGCACCATGTTCTGCTGAATAGCACAGCGCCCTGAAGCTGAAGCCTCCCTTAGTCAAACAACAAGGGCACTCTGAGTAACAGCAGCAGTGTGGTGCATTCAATCTTTGAATAATATCGCAAACACGAATAAAATTCAAAGTAAAGATACCACACTCTTGATAATATCCCAAATGGAATTCTATCAATATTTTAGTTCCCATTTGAAATCTGGCACAAGGGACTGTGAGCTTTGCCGACTCTATCTTCTACGTCAATTCACTTGATTGTAGTGTCGAAATTCAAGAACAGTGGCGGTAAAATTATTTAACCTATTGTACTCCGGTCATTTGGACATTTTAAGAACACCGTCACATAAAGATGCCTTTATTAATTTTGGTGGGCTGGAAATGAAAAGGCAGGATATACAGCGCAGGCCTAAAGGGTCACACAAGTGCCCTTTTACAGGACCTAACCTGTAAATCTCAAAGCACAAAAGAAGTTACGGTGGCTACAAGACCTCATAAAAAAGGTAATAGGAAAATAAATTACAGATTTTGTTTTGGCTGGCTTTAAAAATTGGTTGTAGCAGAACTTTTAGGAAATCTAAACTTTAACTAAATATCCAGAGTGTATTTATAACTTCAAAGAAATTCACTTTCACACCCAAATATGTAACGCAACCAAGTCATTCCACTGTATTATTTTCTTTCATTGTGCTTCAGAAAGCTGCACATTTTTCAAATAGAACTATAGAAATGAAATGAACATATTATTCCAAACAGTGTTTTTTCACAGAATCATTTTATTATTTGTTTATTTTTATTTCTAAAAACTATTTTTCAAAATCTATTTTTTGTAGTGTTGTTATAACAATGATCTTTCAACCCAAAGATGTGAGGGTTATTACTGTTATTATTCCTTTCTAACTACATAGAAAGTTCTTCCTATAATATCCACATCTATACATACTGTAAATATTAAGCTTTTATTATTGTTGTGACTATTTTTATTACATGGAAGGTAGTAACCTAAGTCTTTTATTCATGAATGAAGCAATTTACAGTGGTGATATTAGTGTCCATATAGCACTGATGTCATTAGAACCACATAAGTGTTGATGGAAAGCCTCTTAGACACAGTGCTTTGACCACTGGTAAGGACAGAGGTTATCCTAGTATCCCCTGAGGACAAAGCCGCAAGGGAGCTAACAGCCACTATAAACATTTTGGATACACATCAACCAGAACTTAAAAAATGCTCCATTCCTAATGCTCTCCATAAACTCAGGTCCAGTGTTGTTATCATGATCACTGGTTGTTGCTATCTAATACCAAATATATTTCTCATTGTTCTAATAATATTTCCTATTGTTCACATCCTAGGAAGGACGAAAAATCTATTATTTAATCCAATAACCTGGTATTTTCTTCTATAAATTCAAACTGCACTTAAATAGTGCTTGACTAATCGCTTACACATTCTCATAAAGTATGCTGGGAAAGACATCATGATCCTCTATTTTGCAGACTGAGAAGGTGAGATGAGGTGATATAAAACGGCTTAGGGAAGACCAATTCAATAACATCTAAGAATTCTACCTGAGTTAAACTCACAACTGATTCAAACGTTCTAACTTTGAAATGCCATGGAAATGAGTTATGAAAGCTATGAACTTGCTCTCTGGATGCCAATATATTAATCAATTATTTCTTTAGCACTTGCATGAGCTTTAAAGAATAATTTGACAAAACTTATCCTGAACGCTAAAAACTAATCAATGTCATCGTCATAAAAAAAAAAACAATGTTTTTACACACAAAGACAAAAATTTCCTTTTACTGAAGTGCTTGATTCTGATTTTCAGAAATATCAATTATAACTAAAAAAAAAAAACTCTTGAAAATTTTCAAAAGGCTTTCTAATTAAAAAGACAGATCCAATGCAAAGATGATACATAGCACATGTCTGTAAAAAGAGAAAGATTAGAAAAGAAAAAAAGATTACAGTTGTTTAATTATAACATTTACAAAGCTAAAATTATAACATTATGGGTAATCATCTTATTTGTAAAGCCTCAGTAGTGTGAAACTAAATATCCATGAAGCAACCTAATTTTCTGTGTTTCTTCCATAATATCCTCTCATGACAGTCAGCTAACTTAGTGAACATGCCAATCATTGCTATAGAGAGATGGTGATTTTCATTTGACCAGATTTTTTTCAAAAAGGATGGCCCAACGTATATATTTGGGAAGATGGTGAGTTAGGGAGATTGTTTGTTTGTCTGTTTGGTTTTTGTGTTTTGTTTTGGTTAGGATATATCATTACATTTTACTTTCTAATTTTTGAATGCAAATTGTACTCAGAACTGTGATCAGAATTACTTCTGTTTATGTTTAATTACAGTGTTCATGACTGCATGCAACAAATGTAAACATTCATCAGCATGTATGGAAACTGCTCATGGCTACAGCGTGTGCTGTGTATATTCTCTTCCTGGTCCCAGCAGTAAGCAAATCTTAGCAAAAAATAGAGGATACAGCTATGAAATGAGCCCAATTCAAAAGTGGTATAATATCAGTAATATATGTTTGGGCTCTTCTCACAAACAAAATCCATACAGTTTAGTAGATAACTTCTAATCGTTTATTTCATTTAAAACATCCTATCTTTGGCTAACCATGGCCTCTTCTCCAGGCATGGAAGTTAAATGGTAAACAGAAAATAATGCTTCTCACAATGGCAGAGCAAACTACTATTCCAGAGTCTCCCAAAGAGTAAGGTATTGTGTTTATTGTGTTTAGGAGTTCTAGGAAGCAGTTGATAATTCTTTGGTTAAATATGTTAGATGAAGTGCTTGTCTGATCAAGTTCCTGTAGTTCCGTTGTAGAGCCTTTAGTATGCTAATGCATATTTTGAATTTTCCAAAGAGTAATAGTATACACAGCATCTCCCACAACTATTTAACCAGAGCTCTTTTCTAAAGAACATGGTTTGACAAGGCCTGCATGGTTTTCTGATCCCAGAGAGGTTGTAAGCTGGTTGGAGATTGACAAAAGGAGTTTGGTGGCTGCAGTTGAAGAGAAGCCTGGTCATGACTGTGAGACAGCAAACATGGGATGTGGGATTATTCCAAGGCCCTCTGGAAACCAAACAGCACAATGTCCAGAAAGTGAGAAGTAGGTGAAACACTAGAAATGGGTCCCTGGATTGTCCTCCAACCTTCACCCCTCTTTGCCCTTACTTGCAGTATTGCTTGGAAGCACTCAAATTGCTGTGAGGGAACTCAACCCAGCTCACCAGTTTTCTCATCTCTTTGGTTAAGAGAGTTTAAAGAACTTTTGAAGAGCTGGTCATGAAGTGGACAAATTATACCATAGGTGTCATCATCATGCAGATTCCAGCAGGGACAGATATAGAGCATGGGACCAAAGGTTGTTCTTGTAATAGCCTTTAAGAGAATGATGGTATACCTCCAACAGAAGCTAGATAATGGTGATAGTACAACTATTAAGAGTGGCCATTTTTGAGGACTTATAATGTGTTGAGCACCCTGCTAAGAACTTCACATACGTTATCTCAGTTAATCCTCACCACAATGGCCTTCTGAAATAGAATGCCCATGTTACAGATGAGCAAGTTGAGGCTTAAAGAAAATCACAGAGGTCACCAAGTCAATAAACAGTGCAATCAGCATTCAACAGAGATCTTTCTGACTCCAAAATATATGGAATTAACTATTCTGGCATACAGCCTGGGTCAGCACCTTATACATCTGACTCAGCTAAGATACTGCACAAATAAGACACCCGCTAAAGCTGTGTCATAACCCAACCTGTCTCCTGACATGGAATTAACCAGAATAAATCTTACTGTATCCAATAAATTAATGCATATTTTAGATTTAACTACTAAGAATAAGCAATTTTGAAGCAGTTTTTCTTTTAAATAAATCATAGTTTTATAAGTTTATCAGGGAGGCAAGAAGGGATAGAAAACTATGAAATGTAGAGCAGCTGAAAAATTAAATATGAGTGCTAATTAATAAATGGCTATTGTAGGAAGCAATTTCAAATACAATCAGTTTCTAAATTCTTCCAATGGTTATTTAAAATATGATGTCAAATGAAACATACACTTGCCACAATACAACGCACTCCTACCAGGGACAGCCTAAATGTAAACAAAAAACCTCTGAAGCCACTTACTTCTATGCATGGGCAAATTTGGATAAGATATCATAAATAGACCCATATCCTCTTACACCATGCAATGGCCTAAAATACTCCTCAGCACCCTCTTCAATGACCAGCACCAATCTAGAGAATGATTGTCCAGCTTTATAGAGATTATTATGGATGAGTGGCATGCCATCAATCAGATAACTCCATAGATCCCATACAGTCCTGAGGTCATCACTCAAGAGAGAAATGATTTCTCCAGAAAGCATGCTCTGAAGGCTTAGCCAAATATAAAGCTGGATAACTGGAGGCATAAAAGACATAAGTGGACAGGTTTGCTCCAACTGAAATAATTGTGGTAAATTTGTGGTTGCAGTATATCCAAAAAAGGAGAATCAGAATTTTATTTTGAATATTTGGGTGTGTCCTTCTGCCTACATTGGGGTTATTTGCTTAAAGGAATTCTTTTTGATAATAGTATGAAGATAAATTCTACTTCACTATATTTTTCTTGAACAGTTAGTGTCTGTTTGCCTTTGTGTAGATGATATGTGAAAAAAGGTAAAACATATTAATACCTGGTTCCCAAGTGGGTAGACCTAGGAAGAAATGCCTCTAAGCACAGAAAAGTATCTGTGCCCACTTACAGGGCACCAGTACTGCTATGGGATGGCTTTCTGGGACTTCTCCAAGTTGAAGGGTCACATCTTACAGGGTGGTACAAAAGTAATTTTGGTTTTTGCCATGGAAAGTAATACTATCTTATCCAGGAGACAGAGATTCCAGAACACAGGGAGGCAGTCTTTATCTCCTTCTTCTATTTCCCAGATCAACTTCTCCTGGATTAGTTCAAATCTAAAGCACATTGCTGGCACTTTCCTAGCACTGCCAACTCCAACAGCCTCCATCACTGTCACTCCCTCTTATGTCCTTTAGGCCTCGAAACATAATGCTTTGATAAAATAACCAAGATGCCTATTCCCATCCCTTTCATTTCCATCCCCAATACACAGACCAGTCTCGTGAGTTTTACCAGCCTAGTGGCTGAGGTTGGAGTCCCGAGATCATGGCAGGCATCTGGATGCCTAAAGGAAGAACAGTCATGTGACATAGAAATTGTTTACTTTCCAAATCACAGTTGCTACAGCCCAGGAGAAAACTTGTCAAGCCTGCAGGGTGCAAGGAGACAATGGAGGTTTGCTCTGATATGGGTAATGGCTGCCTTTGTGTTGCACTAATTGCTCAGCCCCAGTGCTTATTTGGCTCAGCAGTGAGAGGAGGGGCCTTGCTTTGGCTTCTCCAGTTTGTTGTAAATCTTAGATAAACCTACCAGACTCTCTTTTTTCAAAACAGTGCACCTCAGAATGCAATAGTCTACGTGGTCACTTAAACATAAGAAACCTGCTCGAACAGAGCAAACAGAATTAACGGTTTTAAATGATCAGTACCAGCCCATAATAATAAACAGTTATTCATGTAGCAGAATCAGACAAAGTAGTTTCACATCATATACAAGGTTTTAATCATCTTTAACTTGTAGGTTCTCAGTCCAAAAGAAGTTAATTACATAAACACCATATATGTCTTTAGTAATGTGGAGACTATCCTCCTGCCCTTCTTGAACAAAAGTCAAGTATACATTACTGGTATCAGTATGAGGGACACCCACACTCCAAATCTGGCATCAAGACTTCCTTGTATTCACATACAGTAAACAGGGGAGCCTGACAAGTGTCATGGCTCAACCTGGATAATGGGCCTCGATCCAATAAACTGTGTTCAATGATTGCTCCAGCAAAGTGGCCGGGCTCTCACCAGACACTCTAAGCTCTTTCTTATAGCCCTACAGGGACAGCTCTGACTTCTTCATTAATACCACAAGTTTAGCAGCAGTGATTCAGTTACCTATAAAAAATACACTCTATTGACAAGGATTATTTACAGAAAAACAGGAAGATTTAAACAGTGGACTGGGAACAACATCTAGGAACTTGTCAAAAAAGCAAAAATAAGCTGCTTCCCCAGAAAGTAAGGGAAACTCAAGCATGGGGCAACCTTTCTCTTTCCTAGACAGCTTTCTCATGTGGGGACTTAACTAGCAGCACACAGAGGAGTTTTCAGATGTGGCCATAAGAACTTACACAAATGTATGGAAAGTTCTCTGAAATACCTAAAAATATTGCCATGTGCACTTTAAAGAACTTTTGAGCTTACAGTGTGTGCTGCTCTTCTATGCATGTCATATGAGGCCAGGGAGAAAAAGAGAAGATAAGTAAAGATTTTTCCTTTATTTTCTATTATTCTGAGCTAGTCACCTGTCTAGTGGGGTTATTTCAATAGGAGAGAGAGGGAGCTTGATCATTTCATTTCTAAGAGAACAAACAAGCATGCCTACTTCTCAGATTGTACTGAAGGGTGACTTTACGACAGTCCATGCTATTCTGCCACCACAGTATTAGATTTTTTTATTACCGCATAACAAACAACCACAAATTTAGCAGCCTCTAACACCCATTTATTGATTCACAATTTCTATCTTTTGAAGTGTGGGCATGGTATGACTGGGTTTTCTGCTCACAGTCTCACAAGGCTAATATTCAGGTGGTGCCCATTCTCATCTAGAGCTTACAGTCCTCTTCCATGGTCATGTAGCTGTGATGGAGTTCAGTTTCTTGTGGTTGTAGGACTAAGGTTCCTGTTCCCTTGCTGGCTTTCCTCCAGGGGCCAGACTCAGCTCCTAGACACTGCCCCATTTCTTATCATGTGACCCCCTCATCTTCAAAGCTTAGCAACAAAGAATCTCCCTTGTATCAAATCCCTCTTACACTTCAAATGTCTTTCTTCAGGAAAAGCCCTGTCCCTTTTAGGGACTCACCTGATTAGATTGGATTCAACCAGGATAATCTCCCTTTCTTAAGGTCTAGTAATTTCAGAACATAATTTCATCTGCAAAATCTCTTCACAGAAGTATCTGGAGTAGTGTTTGATTGGATAAGTGGGAGGAGGTGTGTACATACCAGGAGCAGGGACTCTCAGAGGCCATATTAGAACTCTACCTCCCACAACTGCTTGAAAAACTGAAAAGCCTTGGAAAAAAAATTCTAACATGACTCTCACCATCAGTTGAATCTTCAAGGAATCTGCTCTGCACTAGTCAAAGATATGAAAGTTCCCCTTTAGGGTTACAGTGGTTTGATGGCCACTGCTGGGTCTGTACAGTCTCAGCTGTCGTTGAAGATGACAATAAATGCCCCTAGATGATCCTGAATATGAGACACAGAGTCTGGGTCACTCTTTCCAGAGGAGAGAGAATCTTAAGAACCAAGTAAGAAAGGGGTTGTTTTCTTTAATTCTCTGTAAGAGGGAACCAAGCTCCTCTATTCCTAGGCACAAACATGCAAACATGACCAGCTTGGCCTTCTCTTAAAGTTTGCCCCAGAAATGACAGGAGGCAGATAAATCCAGTCACCTGCTATCACTGCAGACAGGCTGTTTAACTCCCCAGTTATGTGTATAAATTACTAACAGGACACTTCATCCTCAGCTCCATGGAATGGCACTTTAGAAAGATAACTTTTATGACCCATTTCTTGGATGCAGACTGACAAGGAATTAGTTTAAAAAGAAAAATTCTTTCTTTCATAACACAAAAGTGCAAATGACCTCAAGGCAAAAATGAAACTGAATGTCTTCTTTTTGTTATTATAATAGGCTTTTTCCCCGTGTTATTTTCCTCCATTAAAATAAAAGAAGCTAACCAAGTCTTAGACAGCTTAGAAGTTTCTTGAGTTCTAAGTCCTAACCATGGCTTCAGTCTGGTGTATTCTAAACACTATCTAGGTTAGATAATTTTTATTCATTATGAATCTTAAAATGGAAATTTTAACAGGTTAGCACTTCTTTCCCAGGAAGAGAGATCATTAATATTTAAAAATCCATGTAAGGAATAACATCTCCTGGCTTCCCACATTCCCTGGCTCATCGCCCACCCACTGCTGTGAGGACGAGGGCCCATGCCCAGTGCTTGATCAATTTCAGAAAACTCAGCTCGTGGTCAGAGAATAGGGAAGTGGGGAGGCCTGAGGAGCAGAAACAAGAAAATGGGGATGATAAGAAGGCAAATGAGTGACCAGGGACAGAAAGAGTGCACAGATGGAGACCTAGTGACCTGAGACTTGTGGCCTTAGAGCTACATGTGTTCTATCCATGACAACAGACCATAGCAATCATATGACATAGCAGGTTACAACCAATGCAAGCAGGAAAACTAAAATGACAGTTGTCTTGGTCAGATAAATGAATTAACAGGAAAATACAGCTAATTTTTGCTATGATGATATCTTTATCATGACAGTTGTCTACTCTTACTTTCTCCTGAACTTATAATAATCATAATTATAATCATATGTTGATTAATATTATATATCCACTTGACTGGATGTCCAGCAAGCTGGTAAAGCATTATCTCTGGATATGTCTGTGAAGGTATTTCTGGGAGAAATTAGTGTAAGGAAAATGGATGCGCTGCAGTCAAGAACAGGCCAAGGCAGACATCTGGTCCAGCATGACTCAGCGAGTTTGGAGTGCAGGCACCCAACTCTGCTCATTATGTAACCACACTATGTGAGGTGCATTAAGTGATCACCCACATGAGGTCATACTTGGCTCAGAGCCACGATTGTCTGTAAAAGATACAATTACCTTGTTAATGCTATACATACAGCTCATGCCTGGGCTCAATTGTGCCTGGGCTTGCTCATGCCCAGAGAGAGTAATGCCATGCCGAAACTGTCTACAATTCCTTGAGTGTTCTTCCAGCTACCCAACGCTCATCCACTGACTACCTTTGGACCTCAGTTAGAACCTGACAATTGGCATCATGAACAGGATCCCCCACGAGCATGGAGAAGGTGGCACAGAGCACTCAGAAACAGTGAGCTTTTGCTAGCAGAGTTGGATGGGCATTTCTGGCTGTGCTGCAAAAAGTGCACACCCAGTCCCTGGGGGGTGCAGTGCAGGTGGGGACCCTCCAGGTGCAGGCAGGGTGCCCGGAGGCCCAGCTACACAGCTCAGAAAAAGAGTTAGAAGCTGCTGTGAATGGGGACCTCCAGGCACATGCAGGGCACCTGGAGGCCCAGCTACAGAGCTTGGAAAGGGAATTAGAGGCTGCTGGAAATACAGGCCTGGAGGCCATCAGCAGGACTGAGGGGTCTGCTCCATAAAGGAGGAGAAGATGCCCCACCCACAGGGAGCCCCCCCAGTGAGAGCAAAGAGAGCTCCAATGAGTGGCACACTCACAAATGTGGATAGATTTTATTTGGGCCAGAATTGATGGAGAGAAAATTGATAATCAGCCCAATGAAGTACTCTTAACTTTGTGGAGACAGTTGTCTCCAAAGCAGCAATTCCAGAAAATGCCCAAGGGAGAGAAGGACATTGCTGCATGACCCAGTCCCACCCAGCCACTCCAGCTCAAAGACTATGTGCTGCAGCCAGGCGGGAGTGTAAAGCCTTTTCTGTTTGATTAAGGAACTGGACGAGGTTCCCAGTTTGGGGGAACACCAGACAATCGGAGTTCACATGTGGAATTAATGATCCACTGGTCCCCCACCAATGTATAGCGGGTACTGGCACTGATAGATACTAGCACAGATTGCAACCTTGTTTATGGGGAACTGGATAAGTTTCCGGGCAAACCTGCTCACACTCACAGTTATGGAGGCCGGTCAGTGGAAGTGAAACATGTATCTCTGCATCTTGGCATAGGCGTTTGGTTCCCCATTTATATACTGTGTATTTCTCTCCCTTACCAGAGTGCATTCTGGGAGTAGATGTTTTACATGGCTTGGCAGCTGTCCTTTCTATCACAGATTTGATGAACTGCCTGGTGATGGAGTTGGGACAGTACCGCTATGTGGTAGGCTTGGCTATTGCATATTTTTTTCTAGACAGCCAGTAACAGTTTTACTTCATGGTAGGGCAACAATAGACTTTCACAGTGTTGCCATAGGGCTGTACACATAGCCCCATCATATGTCATGGTCTTGTTGATAATAGTATTTTACACTGATTCTCTTGTAGATTTAAAAGCAGCAACACTCATCTTGCCTGAGTCTGGAATGGTGTGGCTGAGACCACCTTTCTAGCAGCCAAGAGAGCTATTCAGCAGGCACAAGCCCTACAGGTCATTGATAAGGGGTGCCTGTTTGAGCTGGATATGCATGTGACCACAGATGGTTTGGGTTGGGGCCTGTGGAAGTACATGGAGTGCTTAAGAATGGCAGTAGGCTTTTGGTCCCAACTATAGAAGGAGCTGAGCCCCAGTATTCCTGGATAGAAAAGCAGTTAGAAGCTGCATATGCCACACTTCAGGCTCATGAGAATATGACAGGATGGGCTACAGTCATCATGCAGACAACCTATCCAGTAGTGGGGTAGGTACATTTATGGGTGACAAACCCCTGGACTGGGACAACACAAACACCCACTTTAGCAAAGTTAGGTGCTTACTTAGAACTGCGAAGTACAATGAATGTAAGCCCCTTAGCAGCAGAGTTGCAAGAAGTCTTGGGACGTGTAGTCCTAATACAAGATAAGGCCATGGGGCCTGAGGCATCCTTAGACCCCGAGCCTTGACCATTTAAGGAAGGGCACCCCCCATTACTGATGAGACATGGTGTAAGGATGGGTCTAGCCAGGGTACTGCTACTGCCTGGACTGCTGTCGTGGTGCAGCTAGTACTGATACCATATGGTTTGATACTAGGTATGGACAAAGTAGCCAATGGGCTAAACTCAGGGCAGCATGAGTGGTGATCACCAAGGAGGTTACACCCATGATAATCTATACCAATAGTTGAGCAGTTTGTCAAGGCTTAACCTTGTAGTTAACTACCTAGAAGTTACAGAAGTGGCTAGTTGGTCACTGGCCCATGTAGGGCCAAGCCATGTGGCAAAACCAATGGGAGGATAAATGACCTTCTCTGACCAGGTATGGAGATGAACAGTAACCTGTTGCTGCCTGCTCCAACGTCCCTAAAATTAGGGAAATAAAAATCTGGCTTGATGTATAAAGCAACATTGGGGTAATATCACCATGGGGTGATTGCCTGCCATAACCTAGAGTTGTTGCCCCCTGTATTACTTCTGTGGCCTCTGGATTCAGGGTTCCATCCTATGGGTGCATCTCCCCACTACAAAAACTCCCTCAGCCTATGGGGTGGAATGGAAGGCCTATGTATTGGGCCTGTGTGTCCAGGGCCTGTGTGCCCAGAGCCTATGTTTGAGGCCTATGATTCAGACCTGTGTGTCCAAGGCCTGTGTCTGTCTCGGCCTAGGAGGTGGAGTGTAAGAAAAACGGATGTGCTACAGTCAAGAATAGGCTGAGGCAGACATCGATCCAGCATGAGTCAGTGAGTTTAGAGTGCAGGCACGCAACTCCACTCGTTGCATAACCACACCACATGAAGTGCATTAGATGATCACCCACGTGAGCGTGTGCTTGGCTCGGAGCCACTATTATCTGTAAAAGGTGTAAATACCCTGCTAACACTGTACATACGGCTCATGCCTAGGCTCGCTCCTGCCCAGAGAGAGAGTAAAGCCATGTTGAAACTGTCTATGATTCCTCTAATGTTTTTCCAGCTACCCACCACTCACCCACCAAGTCCCCTTGGACCTAAGTTAGAACCTGACATTAGCATTTGGATAAGTAAGAAATGAGAGGACGATCACTCTTATCAATGTGGGTGGGCATCAACCAATCTGTTGAGAGCACCAATAGGACAAGCAAGAGAAGGAGCTCTGTGCTTGAGCTGAGATATCCATCTTCTGCCCTCTGTATCAGCACTCCTGATTCTTACATTTTGAGGTCTAGACTGCAACTATACCATGTGCTTTCCTAGACCACAAGCTTTCCTCCAGCTTACAGAGAACAGACTGTGGGACTTCATAGCCTCCATAATTGCATGAGTCCATTCCTCCTGATAAATCTTTCTTTATAGCTGTCTCCCTAGGTATTTAGGTTCTGTTTCTCTGTAGAATCCTAATACAAATGGAAAACTCATATGTAACATATGTCTATACCAAATATTGTTCTGAAGTGCTTTATGTTAACTCATTTAATCTTCATAACAACACATAATGTAGGTTATATTATTATCCCTATTTTAAAGAGAAGGAAAATTAATTCAAAGTAACTTGATCAAGGATATATAGGTAGCAAATGGTCCAGCCAGAAATCTGTGGAAATCAAAGTTAATTATGTGTAAAAAGGGAATATGCTGTTATGAGCACCACAATAATCTCCACAGCTCAGTATCTTGCTTTTTTATATTCCATAAGAGAATGTGAGTTATAGAGGAGAATGCTATACATATGGAAGTGGAATAGAAAAAAAATCAAAACATGTCTCCTCATGACAAATAGATGATACACACAGATATTAAACTAAACAACTTCCTCTTTAACATGGTAGGGTTATTTTTTCATTATTAAATTAAACAATGTAGCTAAATGTGAATCTTAAAAGCTACAAAATGAGAAGTTCCACAGCATCATGGGGTAAGCAAGGTGCCAAGAGATCCGGGTTGTATTCTTATCATTTAGCCATGAAAACGTTATTGTCTTGACCAGCTTCTGTTTTCCACAATAGATATAAAAAATGCCCCCACTTACTTTATGTTTGTAGGTTCTTAGTAAGCGAAATAAAAGATAGATGTACACCTATTTGGAAAATAACACAATTCTCTAGAAGAATAGTGTCTAAAACTAAGTGGCCAAGTATGCATAAGGGTTTGCAAAGTTGCCTACATTTATACAAGAGAAAGAGAGGAAAGAGCTCATGGAAGAAATGGTTCAGGACCCCATTTTCCTACATAAAGAACAGGGACCATGGAGATCCAACTGGTTCATATTAGTGATCTCCATTCATAGATGAACTGTCACCAGTAGAGCATATTACTGAGAGGAGAAAGAATCATCATGGTTACATCCACGAACAAAATGAAACCCAGACAGGCTTCATCTGAAACACCAAGACATTGGAAGGAAAGGGAAATACCCAAATGCTGGCTGGCTTTTCAAGCTATTTACTAGCCCTCTATGTACAAAGACACAGAAATTGTAGTACGTGTATACTGAATTGCTATATGCTTCTAGAGTCAAAAGCAAAAAACAGATATACTTAATCACATTTGAAAGATAAAAATTTTCCATTAGTTTTACTATCTTTTACATATGTGGATGTCTCTTTTCTTTGGGAGTAAAAGTTATTTACAAACCACAAAACACATTTTCTAATTCTTCTTCCTATCTATCAAATATACAAAGAAAACAAAAACCTTGGTAATGCAATGTTCTTATTAATTGCAGAAAAATTTCAAAGTATATTCAATTCAACAACTTTTGTGTGTGTGTGTTTTTTAGACACTCTCGCTCTGTCACCAGGCTGGAGTGCAGTGGTGTGATCTTGGCTCACTGCAACCTCTGCCTCCTGGGTTCAAGCAATTCTTGTGCCTCAGCCTCCCAAGTAGCTAGAATTACAGGCACGTGCCACCACACCCAGCTAATTTTTGTATTTTTAGTAGAGATGGGGTTTCACTATGTTGGCCAGGATGGTCTCGATCTCCTGACCTCGCGATTCACCTGCCTTGGCATCCCGAAGTGCTGAGATTACAGTCGTGAGCCACCGCACCCAGCCCAGTTCAACAATTTTTTAAGTTAGGTGAGTATGACTTGTGTTCAGTGTCCTGAATATTGTAAGAAATATACAAAAAAAAAAAAGTCTACAAAGACATAATCGAAGTAGGGTACCAAAGCAGGTAGGAAGGTAAACATGGCATAAGACAATGCTTATACAACAAGAAAGTTACCATGTCAGATGGCCTTAGAGATGAAGAAGATATTTGATCTGAGTTTTTCAGAAGACTTTTACCAGGTGTAGGCTGGAAGCAGACATCCAGGATTAAGGTGCACTATGAGAAAAAGTATAAGAACAGAACATAACAGAGCTTTTATAGGAAAGAGTGGAGAACATAAAATGGATGGAGGCAAAAATGGGAGCCTACACAGAGAGACACAGTTTATAAAAGATATTGAAACGAAACCCAAGCTACCAATTTTAACAACAAGTTTCAGCCAAACCATTGAAGGATTTTGAAAGCAGCCTTTCTATAAATGAAGCTATGCTTTAGGAAGATTCATTGTACATCCCTGGGGGATCAGTTTGAACTGGGAAAGACTGGAGATCATGACCAAACGGAGACAACTGCACTAATGTAGTCAAGAGGTACAGCAAATTAGGACAGAAATGCAGGGATGAGACAGAAAGGAAGACATGGCAAATGGTGTAAGAGAAGAACAGGAAGAATTTTATTCTGCAAGTATGCAATATTTATAAAGTCACAATACTGTGAATGATGTTAATTTGGTTTCGTTTTATAATTAACTGACAAATTATGGAAAATCTCTGTTACAAGAGAAGAGAAGGGGAACATTGTTCACTTTCACAATATCAAAATGTGGCATTGCTAGCAGAGACCAGGAGGCAGAAGGGGAAGAGGTGATGGAAAAGCTGTGAACATTAATGTCCTTATCTCTCAATATGGGGGTTGAGAAATACTGTCATGTTTGATCAAACAAAAAGTAGAGGTCTAACCAGGGTTATTGGGGTTCTAGAGCCAACCAGTGAAGGCATTAAAACTAGTATCATAACTAGGTTGGGGGAAGCTAGAGAAGGGATGGTGTGAAAATATAAATCCTTATGCAAGGAGGTCAACAGACAACACCTAAAGTTGATAAATTGAGAAAGAATAGCACAAAGACATTGTTTAGAGCTATAAATGTTATCATTGAAAAGGTCAAAAAAGAAAGAAAAAGAAGGAAAGAAAGAAAGAGAGAGAAAGAAAGAAAAGAAAGAAGAAAGAGAGAGGAAGAAAGGAGGAGGGGAAGGAAGGAAGGGAGGGAGGCAGGGAAGGAAGGAAAATAGTGAATATGCCTGCAATGTGGCAAGGGGCTGCTGTATTTTGTCACAAATTCTTCTATAACCATTTGATTTTGAATCATGTGCATACATTGCTTTGATTAAAAATATAAATTAAAAATTTTTTAAATGAATTTATAAGATTTGACAACTGTTTCAACAGAAAGGGAGGAGTCAGAATATGACTAATTTTCAGATCTATTTTACTTAGAGTTTGATGAGTGAAACATTAATGTTTACGAAGGAAATCAGAAGAAGGAAAGATTTAGAGCAAGGTGAGTTAGAGAGTTTGGTTTCACACATAAATTTAAAAGTTAAAATGAGCCTTAATGCACTCATGGCAGATGCTACACAGGATTGTAGTCAAGCCCTTGGGCTGCATGAAAGAATAGATTCATTGCTCACAGTGAGTTATTTCAATGTTTAAGTGAAAGTATAGTGGAAAAAACATCAACTTGCTTAGTTTGTTTTCCAGACCATCATAACCGAACTTGACATAGAAAAAAGACACTGAATGATCACATAATAGTTCAAACAAGGGGAAACATAGAACACCCATCTTGTGCCCTTACTTCTGCTGAAGTTCACTGAGTTTAGCCTAAGCTAAGCTAATAGAAAAAAAGAGCAGATATAGACAACAGGAAGCAGTGTACATTTTAACTAAAAATATGTATATTACAGTATTGCCTTTTAAGCAGCACCAATTATTTTGAGTCATTTTGAAATGATATCTAATACAAATGCAAAAATGATCAAATAATTAAACAGCATCACATCATAACCTCAGTCAATATTTGGATTATTGTAAAATTCGGTAAGAAACTATATCTTTGATGAGATATGCATTGCCTACCTAACTTTTATTAACCAATTCAAATGGCCAAGAACTAAAGGTGTACATATGCAGCCACAATCAAGCTGACAAAATGTTTTTCCAAATCAATAGAATTGCTCTGTTGTCCTGGAACTAAAGAAGTGCTTTGTTTTTTGAAGAATGTATGAGAGACAAATAACATTATTAAAAGGAGAAAAATCCTTCAAGCCAGATTGATCTTCATAACCAAACCATCTCCTTTCTTAAAACACTTTAGTGGTGAAATAAAGACTCCAACTCCATTTTTTTTTTTTTATTTTGATGTTGGATCAGTGTCAGCTTTCAAATCCTACCTCTCCTTTTTCCTTTCTCTTGCCCCGTATCTGTGCAAGTGGGTAAGAAAGCCTGAGCACTCTGGCTGGGTGCAGTGGCTCATGTCCGTAATCCCAGCACTTTGGGAAGCCAAGTAGGGCGGATCACTTGAGGTCAGGAGTTCAAGACCAGCCTGATCAACATGGTAAAACCCGGTCTCTAATAAAAACACAAAATTAGCTAGGCAGGGTGGTGCATGCCTTTAATCCCAGCTACTTGGAAGGCCGAGGCAGGAGAATCACTTGAACCTAGGAGGCAGAGGTTACAGTGAGCCAAGATTGTGTCATTACACTCCAACCTTGGCAACAAGAGCAAAACTCTGTCAAAAAGGAAGGAAGGAAGGAAGGAGGGAGGGAGGGAAGGAAAGAAGGAAGGAAGGAAGGAAGGAAAAAGAGGGAAGGAGGGAGGGAAGGGGAGGGGAGGGGAAGGGAGGGGAAGGGAAGGGAAGGGAGAGGAGGAGGGAAGGGAGGGGAGAAGGGAAGGGAGGGGAGGAGGGAAGGCAGGGGAGGAGGGAAGGGAGGGGAGAAGGGAAGGGAGGGGAGGAGGGAAGGCAGGGGAGGAGGGAAGGGAGGGGAGGAGGGAAGGAAGGGTACTCCCTCCCCTGGTGCTGGTGAAATTCAAACCACACAAGCTTGGCCTGGAAATTGGCAATCCTCACCCTAGCCTGCCCTCAATAAGCATGATTTTTAGAAAGTCACTCTCCTTTTACTCAAGCCATTTTGGAGTGGCGTGGGTGCCTGCCCTACTCTCCCCAGAACGTCTTATTATGTGCTTAATATTTTTTTATACTCATCTGACGCATGCCTGCCATCATTAGTCTTGACATCCAAATCCTTTGGGAGTAGGAGTTGATACTGCCCTCCACTGGGAAACACAAAACAAGTGGTTCCATTGCTCATAAGATAAATGCAAAAATAATAGTAATGGCTAACACATAGAGCTCTCTACGTGCCAGCCATTGCCCTAAGGACTTTACATTTACCAAATTCATTTAATCTGCATGAAAGTCCCATGAAGTAGGTACTACTATTATCAACCCCATTGTGAAGTTAAAGATACAGAGATTCAAAAAGAAATATTCCCAATGTCACATAGCTTGAAAGAAGCAGGGCAGGATTTAGACTCAGGCCCCCCAACACTTACACCCATTTTTTGGTAATGCTGAAACTCTGATGCACAAATGGCCTGTGAAGATCTGAATAACCTGGCCTTTGCCTACCTTTGCAGATGGATGCTGGTACTAGCCCTGTTCCCTCTGCCTCTGGGCTTTTCCTTTGCTGTTTTCTCCACTCTTGATCAGGCAGCTCTTATTTGACCTTAAACTCTCAAGGAAGACTTGTCTGACCACATCCCTCCTCCCCCAACTCTCCATTTCCCAACCAGTTCTAATTACTTTATTACAAGCTTCACAGTATACTATGTGCCTCTCATTGATGTTCTTATTAGTATTGTAAGTTTGCCTTTATTTGGGTAATTATTTGACTGTTTCTTTCTCTAGGAAACCATAAGCTTAGTGACAGAAGGGACCATGTTTATTTTTACTAATTTTTATATTTTATCAATGCCTGGCACCAAAATAGGTCCTCTATAAAGGTTATATTTGCTGAATAAATAAATAATGCACAGACATTTCCATTTCACCCAGTTATGTACATTGCCCATAACTGGACTGACCCCTTTAGCAGAAATTTATAAGCAAATGGTCTTTGTGGATTGATTTTGTGTTTTTTTTTCTTTAACTCTGACATTATAATTCTTATAGTTACTTTGGGGTTTTCTAGAGGGGAAGACGACATGTGTTTCCTCTCCCTGGGTCCCTTTTGCATCTTTTATGAAGTGATTACGCACTCCAGTACTGCCTGACTGGGGAAGGCCCACTGGGTGCCACTCCAAGCAGATTGGGGAAGAGATTAGGACCAACCTCTACCATCCACAGAGTACTCACTGCTCCCTCCGTGCCCAGGCAAAGATGGCCCATCAGACCTCATGTATGTGAATAAGTGTATGGTTCTGGCGTGCGGGGATCTCTTTTACTGTTACCTCAAGCTGCATGAGATTTTCCTAATTTTTCTTCTGGAAAAATCCAGTAGTGGAGAAAGCTCAAATTAGGCACTAAATTTAATTGGGTGCTCACTATCTTTCAAGTGTTTTTCATAATTTTAAAATTGAATATTCACATGTCATCAATGCAGCTAATATTATCTCCATTTTATAGATGAGAAGCTGATGAATCTGAGTCGTGTGCTTACTAAATGGCAGTGGGTAGGCCAGCATTCAGATTCAGGTCTGAATGGCTCCAAATGTCATGTTCTCTCTGTCTCAGGGTAATGACATCATCCTGCCTCCTAATTCCAAAAGGAAAGAATCTTATTGTATCAGGATACAGGAAATTAGATACTGAAAGGGAAACCTTAAAAATTTCTAAGGCAACTTTCTGGCCTCACTAAAAAAATTCATTTTTAAATGCTGTGAGGAGATATTTTTACCTATGAAAAGAAAAATTTTTGCTGTCATATTTAACAATTTTTTGTTAATAATTGCTCAAAGGGAAGACGGATGTCCTAACTGCTAAAAATTCTTTTTGGAGATAAATAGAAAAATAAATAAATAGGTAAGTAACTCTTTCTTAAAATAAGATGACGTTAAAAAGCCCATATTTAACTCCTTATTAACAAGAGGAAACAAACAAATGAGGGAAATGGAAATAAAAGACTATGGGATTCAGCAATAGATTCTAGGAAAGAAAAACTTCCAGAAAATATCAGAGAGAAAGAAGTAGTTGAAATGGAAAATCATGAGTTGGATTCCTAAGTTGTGAAAGCAATCCCCAGATTCAGAGGTCTAAGTCACAGAAATCAGAGTGTGCTTCCATAGGCAGGAGGCAGCCAGGTGGATGCACAAAGATTTTGAGTGGAAACTCTCAGAATTAGTCTTTAGTGAACTGGTGAGAGCAGGTCTTTGATGGACTGGTGGCATGTGTTAATATCATCAGAACAGGCAGGGAGCAGGAGTTAGCATCACTTCCTGTGCTCTTCCACTACTAAAAAGAAGTACAGTTTACCCAAGAGCCACCTAGTAGATGCCTAAATGTTCCCTGAGCAGATCTCACTCAGTCACCTTGCCTTTTCAATAAAGGGAAACTGAAAGAGAGAAGAAAGGCATACTGAGTCCAGCGCATCTCGTCATTGTAGCCTTGGAATGATAGATGAAGAGGTGTGTGCTGTTTGTTAAAAAACATTCAGTCTGAGTGTAACTCAGGAGACATTTAAGTAGATAATTAATCAGTTCTAGGCCATCCATCCCTCACAAGGTTCAGGGGGCTGTACCCTTTGCAAGGCTTTTATTTCTACTTTATTAATTTTTATATCTGTTCACCAAAAACAAAGGCAGTATTTATCTTTGCACTTGAGAAAGTTCTGGCACATAATGCATCACTATAAATATTCATTTAATGTAGGCCAAACCAGAAACAAAAGTTTGTGTCCACATAACAAAATTCATATGACAGTCATAAAGAATGAAAAGCAATCCAGGTTTGATTTAGAATGACTAACAGTATCAATTGCATTCTCTAAAAACAAATGTCTAACATATGAAAAATACTCAGTTGTGTGGGCAACTGACTAAGGAATCAAACTAGCTAATGGGCAAATGAAAAGATTTGTTTTTGAAAAATGGAGTTGTTTTGAATTAAATTAGACACTGAAATTCTAAAGGAATTTGCTTACATTTTGGTTCCATGACTTGGCTTTAGAGACACTTCCCCCTTGGGAAAGTCCATAGAAAGTTGAGTGAATGTAACTTTTCACACACAAATATTATAGTTGCAAGGAAATTCTGGCACGGAAATTTTGTGCACTACCAGAATTTAGAGATTTATGCTAGACTTCACAGGAAACATCTTGTTCTTCACATCCAGTGCTTCCAGAAACAGGGATGTCTTAGAATATACAACCATATATTAGTAATGTTTTGCTATGAAGAACACCAGGTGTATGACCCACGGACAAGCAGTCAGATACAAACGGAAGGCTGCAGAGCCTATATACCTAAATATCGGCTTCTTTCACTCAGTGGTCTGTTCAGAAATTCCCATGTGGAATCAGCAAAGGAACATATTGGTGTACCTTCAAACAGCTGACATTTTAATGAATGCCTACTAGGGAACAACTGGTGATAATGAAACCTCCTCGTCAGAAACTCTTCAGCTGTTCTTTTCACCTAGCCCTGGCCTTCTCTACTCAATTTAATTGTCTTTCCCAGCTCCCGCCACCAATTTTTGTTTGTTATTTATGTGTTTTCTTGTTGAGGGGAGTGAGGTGAGAAGGGGAGGTGGAAAGAGCAGAAACACAAAGGAAAAGACCAACGGGAAAGTTCACCTTTAAATTAACATAATATTAGATGGTAAATGAGTTTATGTAAAAAGATGCCTACTCTAGAAACAGTGACATTTTTGCATCGAACAATTAGTTTGTGGAGTGTGTGTTCCTGTGGTCTTGAGTACCTTCGAAGTGCAAGAGTAGTATTTTTAGAAATATCATTTTTACTTCCCTTTCTGTTGTGAATGTATGTGATTTTTGGAATCTGGTACAGATTTGCAGGAAAATTAACTGAACATACATAAGTGAGCCTATTTCATGCCTAGAAAATCTGCAGAACTAGTCTCTCCGTGCACTGAAAAATTCTGCTTGTATGTGGATTTAGAGGATCCCAAAGTAGGTCCTAATAGCTTCCCCTGGGTCTGACTTAACTGCAGTGCAACCACTTCCAAAGTCTTGTCAGCCCCCGCATGATTCCTCTTTTCTCTGTACCTAGTCTCACAGTCATGCACTACTTATTATGACTAACTCAATCTGCATAATTTCATTGGGAATACTTTTTATATGATAGGAAAGACATATTAATGCCCCGTTACCAAGGCTTAAACAAAGGCTGTACATCTGACATGTTTCACAAGACATTAAAAAATTTACCTCCAGAACACAAACAGAATGTGGTTCAGATAGTCTTAAAACATCACAGTCACCTGTGTGAGAAGAGAAACCAATTTCAGCAGCACACCGAGAAGGGAGAAGCAAAGATGTCCCTATTCAAAAATACTTTCACAATTAACACAAAGTGGCATCCTTCCTCGTAGACCCTAAAAGGGGGCTGTGCAGTTAATGAGGTTTTATCCTTTTGGTGTCTGAGGTGAGATTTGGAAGCAGAACAGAACCAGGGTGTCAGAAGGACCTGAATCAGGAGACAGTCACTGCATTCTGGGTTTTGTGATAAAAGACTATTAACAGACTCCAGGGCCAACAACACAAAACCTTTCCCAGATATTCTCTCTTTGTTAAAGTCTTATAATGGATTCTTCTAAAGGTACAAATTTATAATTGTTATGTATTTGAAGTTATTTGGTAGGTCGCAGATTTCCATTGAACCTACTGCAGGAAATTTTCTAAAGTAAACTGTTATAATTCTTTGTTCTTAAATAAAGTGTTCTTTATCTCTCAGAAAGCTGATAATATGATAGGTGCAGCCTTAAGGACTAATTATACTAAATAGCAGGGCATAACTCAAAAGACAGACTACATCTATTATGTAGAATTCCCTAAAGAAACATTAGAAATTTTACATGCAATTGATTGCTAGTTAGCATTAGGAAGACATTTATGAGGTGACTTCACCAAAGCCACAACTGTTTGCATTAGCAAGCAGACAACATAAGCTAACTGATAAGAATGCAGTGATATAATGCAATTAATAGTTTTGTCTGTTAATTAGTGTTTTCCAACTGTCAAAAGAAGATGCCTTTTAGGAGCCAAACTTATTTTACTGATTAAAAATTAGAATCCATCTTGCAAAGCTGCGATGGACCTTCTTTTGATCTAATTAAAGGAAGAGTGCGCACACTCAAAACTTGTGCCTCTGTGACATAAATTAACATATTCATAAATGAGATAGATAGATATTTTGCAATTAACATGGGACAACAAGAATAAAGCCTAATTAGAAAACATGTTTTCTTTATTAACTTGCAGGTCAAGCTCTGTTTTATTATAAACCAATAACGATAGAACAGAGTAATTTCTTTTTCAAAGAAAAAATTATTGGCTCTGAAATTGTGTGGCACTGTATCACAGAAATGTGACTCAATTCTTCATTTCCAGACACCTGTTAGCTCATAACCAGAAGTATACACAACTACTGTTTTTTATGCTCAACTGGAGAATTTCAGCCCAGAGCAGGTTTATGGGTTTCCTGAAAGAGTCCAATTTTACACTTATAACCCTAAAGGCGTTTTTACACTGCCTGTAGACACCAAAGATCTCTTAATCCTCTAGTGGATATGCTTCCTTCAATGTTGTGCCTTCACGGTTCTCATTACATGAATTTCTTGGTTAGAATTTCAGTCGAAAAGAAGCAGCCTCAGCTTGCCTGCATACCAAGTATAAATGTTTATCTGCTAAACTAGGTTCTTTATTAGGAGCATATTATAGTTGCTTTATCTATTTATTTATTTAGTCCAAACAGTTCCTAGAATCCAATATCAACAGTCTCTTTCCTCAACCCATTTTTCCACACACTTCACCCTTTTCTGTCTTTCTAGGCTTAAAAGGAAGCCACGAAGTCCCCAGGAAATCAATACACAGAGTAGAATATGCCTCCAACCCTGAGAATGTGTCAGGCCATGGCATCTAGAAGACCAGGGTATACCAGGTTGAAATAAATGTTCCACATACAGTCTCAGGGAAGAGTTTAATGTTAGAACGCCAAGATCACCTCAGGCAATCACATAGTCTCTTAAAGGTGCTATGGATCAAAGACAACCCAGATCACACAAGTTATATGCCCAAATGCTGTTTAGCACTGTTAATTGGACAAAATCTCTATTTTTCTTGCTTCACACTGAAAACATCATTGCCCATTGCTACATTCTCCACCCCAGAATGCTTCTGTTCTTTCTTTCTTTCTTTCCTAAAGGCTACTGTTTTCCAAATTCTTCACAGACTGATTCAAACTGCACATTTATTTTTCTGATTTCCTATCACATATATTATGTCTATCACACAAGTACTTTGTTGTTCCTGATTGCTTTTTGCTTGCTAAGATGATCTTCTCTACAAGACTATAGGAATAAGCAATTTGGCACCAGCAGGTTCAATCAGTTAGAAACTCTATGATCTCAGAAAAATGCCTGGGCATTGATGTGTCTCAGTTTCTTCATCTGTACAATGAGGATGACAGTGGTACTTACTTATACAAGGTAACATACTTGAGGAATTTAATGAGATGCCTGGTAGATATTAAGTGCCCTATTGCTGCTATTTATATTATTATTTGAAATGTTCAAGGAGCCTACCATATCATTTGACACCTATTCATTGTTCAGTAAATCCCTGTCTTGTCAACTAAATAATTTCTAGCTTAATAGAACCTAAGTATCTTGGGGTAGAAAGGACAACACATCCAATTAATCAGACAAGTGTTCACTGAGTGTTTATTAATGCTCTGTGCTGCACTTTAGGGAAGCAGTGCCTCTTCTCAGTCCATGCGACTGGATCTGGGGCAGCAGAGTATCTATGGGGGCACCTAGGCCTCCAGATCTGGAGGGATATGCAAAGTTACTCCAAGGAGTAAGTTGGTTAGCCTCACCCTTACAGAACATAAGCACATAGTCTAGTTCATTTAGAATTGCTTAAAGTACAGATACTCTTATACCACAATTTAATTTTCCTACTAAGTAAGAAAAACCTGTCTCTTCCGATGAGGTCTGCTGCTGATCCGAATATTCTTTTGAAAGTATTTTAGGACAAAGGTCAGGGTAATGTCATACTAAGATTCCAGCCTCTTCTCAGACATGAAATATTCATAGATTTCTATTCAGATTTGTTCCTTTCATGGCCTCAGTCCTCCTCTTTACATTCCAAATTCAACACAAAAGTTTATCTTCAGGTAGCTAACCTTTTTTTTTTTGTGATAAAGGTCAATTATGACCTTGCTTTACTGACACTTATCATTACTATCCAGGATTCAGTTAATAGACCCCAGTAATACTGCACTGGGAATAAAAGTGGCTGGAAAAAAAAATTACACAGGTAAAAATGTATATGCAAAATAAGAAAAAAAAAGCATCAACATTTCCCTCCTGTTACCTTTATTTATTTGAAAAAGTGTCAGAGAAAAAGAGTCTTAGACTTAATCTCCTTCAATCAATGTCAGCCACATTACAACTTAATGGGAGTTTATACTGCATAATATTATTTTCTTTGTATGAACCATTTTCTGACACCTTACATTTAGTTAAATGATTTATCCATGTACATTTTACATGAGGATAAATATGAGAAATGGTTTCTGCTTATATTGAGTGGGATAAGAAAGCAACTCTAAAATACAAAGTCAATTGGCTCAGCCTCTCAGGCCCTGATGTCAATAGCAGATACATATGTGTACAAAGAAAATCTATCTGAATAGCAATAGTAACATGAGGGATAATATATATTTTTCTTACGTCTTTTTTCATGGGAATTCAGAATGCCCTCTTCTACACAATGCCTTCTTACTTGTCACTAAACTCTTGCTTTGGTTGTTACGCCTGCCATCACCAGGATGTTCACCGTTTGCTCCTTTGCAAGTGCTAACTCCAGGTAAGGTTACTATGGTGCTATAGAATTTACAATTGGGTGGTTGGGTGTAGTTGGTGAGTTACAGAATAATATTTCTTGTTCAGAAACAATTTTACTTCCCATGTATAGCTTATACAACCTTATACTTTTGTAAACTTGGAACAGGTGACATGATTTATTTTTTTAGATGTCTAACTGAAAACCCACCTAGTTAAGTTTAGATTTGTAAAATGATGATTCTCTAGGAAAAATGTACGACCTGAGAATTTTTCAGATTCTGTAATCCAAAGTTTCTTATTTGCAGAGGATTTTTTTTTTTTTACCCAAGGCTGGATAAAACCCCAACTCTCCTATTGTGTTGTCATTTATTTTTTCATTATTTTTTGTTTTCTTGCTTTTTTAATTAGAAAAATAAATTTGTATTCATTTGAAAGCAAAGTAGCAGCTCTTTCCAAATTCAGCTTCCGCATGCTGTAGAGAGAGGAGCACACAATCTAACCAGCATCAAAAAGATTTTCAGACAACTTCAGTCTCATCTCCTAGCCCACATTTTATTCCTTATGATCGTTCATGGAACTTCAGATGCTTCCATTTTTGGCACACAATCAACCGAAACAAGTCTTAATGAAGTAAGGCCTAACATTGGTACAGTTTTGACTAAGAAAAAATATATTTGGAAAAAGATATGTAGTCTCTTTTGAACAAAAACCCTTATTTATTTATAAATTTTCTTTATTTAAATAATATGCCCTTAGTGTACCCTGCAAACCACAACATAAATGCCAAACACACTGTGAAGTCTTTTGCTCTCCCTCCAGGCAGAATTAATTGCTCTTACATTAGGATTCTCACAACAGGGTTCTTGTACATCTAGTTGGCACTTTTCTCAGTCTGCCTTGAAATTGATTGTTCCCACGTCTGGCTCCCACCCTGAACCATAAGCTCCTTGATGGCAGATTCTCTGTATCAATCAGTGCTTAGCCTCTACTCAGCTTTTGGAGAAAGGCTATCCTCTTTTAGAGACTTCTCATATGTTTATTTTGCTTCTCTGTCTTCTAACTAGACTTAGATCTTTGAAGGAAGGCAGGGAGTATTTCTTCCTTTTTGGTTCCCTGGGCCTGATATAACCCGAAGGACACAGTACATATTTGCTGAATGAATGAATAAACAACTAAATAATTTCTACCAACTTTTTCCAAAATTTTAAGGGTTACCCCAAAGCAGTGAGTATACCATTTATCTCCTGCCCAAGCTCAAGATGTAAGCAAGCAACCGAAGAGGGAAAGGCCAAAAGGCTTTCATCAGATCAAGTCTATTGTTCAATGAATTGCCCATTACTTTTGGTTTGATAGCCCTTGGAAAACTCTTAATAGGTTTCACTTGGCCCTGGGTTCCCAAACTCCCTTAATGTAAGAGCCACACAAACAGAACATCACAGAATCTTTTTAGCCCCTCACTTCCCAGGGACAGCTCTCTCAGGTCAGTGTTTGCTGACTTTCTGTGTCTGAAATTCTAGTCGGGCAGTCCTCAGCACAACTGAAGTTCCTCCATTGTAAAAAGTAATGGACTTAGAATAGAACTACTACTTTTCCAGCAGGGGCCTCAGCCCTTTCATGTAAAACCCTGGCTCCCAAGCAGGCTTTGATCCTTAGGTAGCATCTCCAAGTCAACTTGGTTCACTTTGTAATGCACGGCCTCCCACCTTCTCTGTAGGTGGAAGTCTCTCCCCTTCTCCTTTCACCCTGCTCTGCTCAGTGGCAGCAACACATGCTTAAGAATGAAATCATCTGTGTTGTTCAGCTGTAGAAAATGCAAGAACCATTTTTTAAAGGATGCAAAAAAGAAGACAGACTGTAACTGTGAGTCTGCAAAGCCATTCTCTCATTTCATGGTGTAGCAGCATTTCAGAGTAAACCAAGCTGGCTTATAGCCTCCCAGCCCAAGAAACCAGGTAGCAGAGAGTTAAAACACTTGCTCATTGGTTTTCCCAGATCCTATTTTAATTTGCTCCCTCTTTTTGGACAGCTCTGTGAAGGCAGTCTGGTTCGCTGCCTCGCCATACTAATGAGACTCATCCATCTGCCTCTGTCATTGCCAGCCTTTCCTTTCTGCTGGAAGTCAGAGATGAACGCTCAGGACAGGTCCTTTCTAGGCTGCAGTACTTAATCATTTCTAAACACGCTAGATGGCCTCAGGCAGTGAAGGCAACAAGCATTTAACCCAGGCTTGGCAGCTCCAGCTTCCCCACACTCTGCCTGTGAGCTCTGATAATGAAAAGTTGCTGTGCTTTTACTCTCCACTTAACCAGATGCTCTTTGCTTCTTGGGGCGAAAGGTTAAATAGATATAAGAACCCATGCTAGTTTTGAAGGCTTTTATTAGCACTTCTTATAGTAGTGGGAGAGGAGGATGCTGTTGTTCCTGATCTATTTGTCCCTTGGGATTCATATTTAGACTTGTGTCCTTGGTTTTTTTTTTTTTTTTTTTTTCCAAAAAGAGCTGTGCCTTTACCCATCATGCTTTTTGTTGTTGTTTTGTGGCACAAGAGTTAACATAGGCATGTTGGATCTCTGCCATTTAATTATTTAATGTTCAGATATTTATGGAAAGAATGGACCAAGGGGATAATATCAATATTGTTTAATAGTAGCAACACCTTTATTAACAATGTAGATAAAACACATTTTTTCCAGAGTGGCTAGGGCCTCTGATTTATTTTTCCACTCCATCTACTATTCCATATGTCTGTAGAAACTGCCTTTTTCCCAGAGCTGATGTTAGTATAAAGCAATTGTCTGGGATGTGTAAGAATTAAGTATCCCATCATTCAGGCTAGACATGCAATTAGAAGAGTTGCACTAATTTCCACTGCTGAGACCCTGTCACTTTAATTTATCCTTACTTTCCTGCATTTAGGCTGTCTCTGGTTGGAGGCCAAGGATTTTATATAGTTTTGGTCAATGGTGCTTTGATATAGGAACTAGGGTATGTATAAGGTTTGGGAAAACAAATTGAGGGTTTACCTAGAACTGCCTAGAAAAAGGAAAATCCTTGTATAGGGAAACATACATTCTCTATTATTCTACCATCCTAGCAAAATAGTGGAGAGGAGGAGTTTTAAATCCAGAAAAGATCACTGAATTGTAACATCAATATCCAAACATTTTTCATGATTTTTTCTCTGATGTCATTTATAAAACATTGTTTTGTTTCTACTGATCAATATGTAAGAACATTTCTATTTATCTGATAGCTTAAGCTATCATCTTGAAAGAAGTGCTGAAATTTAAATATCGACTTTTCTCTTTTGGTCTATGGAGCTATGATCAGGCTGTCTAACTAATTTTATAGCCACAATCACAATCCCTTTACATAAGTTCCAGACAAGCATAACTCAAAAATATACGGAATGTTCCCATGAATAGGTAGGAAATATCTCTTCCTAAACGTTTCCCCATAGAGACGTGATAAATCCTATGTGGGCCAATTATCGCCTGATATGTCTTTCTGGTCCCTTTTATGCTTTGAACCAGTCCCCAGATCATGTAAAACTCCCAGAGCCAAAGCTAATTTTACCCTCGGCTGAGGGTAGCAGAATTCAATCTTCAAGCAACTCTAAAATCAGCTGTCCAAAGTGGGTGAAACTTGTCATGATTTAAAATAAAGACATGAAAAAGTTCTATTATAAAGCAATTTTGCATTCAGAGAAATATTGGAAAATTTTTGCAAATGATTGTTCCCTCCAACTCAGTTTTAAACGATGAAAACATATACGTGTCCCGGTTCTTCTGAATGGAGACTCAGACAAATTGAATACTTGGGCTCCAGGTTCCTTGCTGATCTCATGATTGGCCTCCGTGACCTTTAATGTAACTTCCAGCTTCAAGAATATAATATTCTGCCTCAACCTCTGGGCTTTACTTCCTCTCTCCGAAAAAGCAAATAATGATAACTACTCCAGTAGATTTCATTTAAAATAAATACAGATTAATAATTCGTACTGTGTCTTTCATGAAAGAACTGTGACCAATTAATAAGCCACAAATTCACATTAACTAATTAGTCTTCCAAACATTCATAGGCAGATAAGCCATAAGACAATGTTTAAACTTCAAAAAGTAACTAAGTAAGACTAGGGAACCTGACCAGGAGCAGACTCGTTGAATAGAAAATCTTTATATGAACATCACTTCTGACTCTTAAAATTTTGAGCTTTCTTCTGTCCTAGTGTTCAGGACAGAGACTATAACCAGAAAAACCTAGCAATGTACCTGAAGAATGTAAAGTAAAATTCATATTAATGTTTTCATGGCATCTACAAAGAAATATTTTATAATATTTTATAGGCTCTTGCTACTCAATCTCATACTAAACATGATTATTCAATATTTTAGATCAATATATATTTTAGAATATATGTATATGTTACTATGTGTGTCATAACAGAGTAAATATACCAGTTATCTCCAAGCATATATTCCTTCTTAAACACATATGCAGGAACACATTTATTGAATTTTTATTGATTCAAACTCATTCATGAAACATCTATAGATTTGTGATCAGACTCAACAAGTGGACAGTAATAGATTAAGATCAGTTAAATTGATAAAAAGCCTTAATTTATGACTCAATAATATCATAAATATTAATTTATAAATCAATAATATGGACAAGTGGTTCTTCACTTAAAAAATAAAACCTTTGTTAAAAATAAAGAATTTATTTATGATGTCTGGAAGAGAAACTTAAAATTTTGATCTGTTTCAAATATGAAACAGGCAATCAGAAATCCAGATGCTTTTATTTTTAGTAGTACCTTATGTAAATTTCTTTAGAAGTAAAACAATATAAATTAGAACATAAATGATATGCACAAAAAAATTGCTTCAAAGAAGGATGTTATTGAAAGTTTTCCTATAAGGCATTTGCTGCTCTTTAAAATCAATGGACTAATTAAAAATGGGAAAAATCTGATAACATAAGGAAATAAAAAGACTAGATGTGGAAAATATTAGCTTTGAATAGTCTTAGAACAAATAAAAAATCTCAAAAATGAAAAAGAGAAGGAAGAAATATATTTCAATATATTCTCTTGGATCTCAACCAAAAAAATTACTGAATTGTATTTGGAAAGAACATGTCAAGTCAAATTTCTATCTTTGGTTTATTGTTTTGAGAACTGTGTGTCTTTGCCTTAGACTTGGCTCTTAAAAACACTGGATAAACAGAATTTGTGTACTTGAACATGGTAATGTCATTCTCAATTCATTGGCCACAAGACTGTGTTATAGAGACCACTATTTTATAACAAAAGTCTTCAAGTACTTGTGGTAATTAAAGAGAAAGGGGGCTGGAGTTTTATCTGATGCAGTATTAGTAATTGGAAGAGAGGGTGTTTAGATAACACATTTGCTCCTTTCTGTCTCTAGTCACCCACATGTACATATATAGACCTGCTCTACTCACTGTTTGGAGATTCTCTAACATCAGAATTCACCCTGGCTGTGTATCAGATGGGCTGGAAGGAGCAGTGAGGGGTCATTTATTCAGTCAATCAGTTAACAAGGATTTATCAAGTGCCACAGGGTACACAGCTTGATGCTAAGCAGGAGCCTATCTCCCTGCCTTGAGGCAGGGCTTGCACATCCACCATAACAAGCACATAAGGTTCAATTGGCACCGTCTCCTGATTTTACTTATTCAATAGCTTGTTAGTGTCTAATGGACTAAACAAACATCTAACACCATCTAATTCATCTCTGTATGTAGTATGTATATGTGTATCTATATGTGTGTATATATAGATAGATATGTAAAACTTGGCATCTCTCCCAGGAGAGATGCCAAGATATATTCACAGCTTTATATACACATGTAATTCATGTATTTCTGTGCATATGGCAGTCAGGGGAATATATCTAATCAGTAGAACATGTTTTATTCCAGATGTTTTTTTATAATATTTTCTCACTATCACTAATAAAAAATCCCCATAGTTGTTCTACTTGGACAGTTTGATTGGTCTTTAATCCCAAATCTCATTGAAAGAAGGAACACAAAGCATTTTATGTTCTGTAGAATGCTGCAAAAATGTTGGCATATCAGCCACTCGTGAGGCGTGTAGACAGAAAGTCCATCTTAACACAAAGGAAACCATAAACCCATCCAAGATGCTTTATTTTTGATTACTTGCACTCCTATCTTCTAGATTTACCTTCCAATATTCACCTCTGCCTTGCTACATCTTCTCTTTTCTCCTACATAAAGGCTGAAAATCCCCTTGTCTTGTCCAACTTCGTTGCTCACAGACTAAATTCCGGTCTTTTTCTTAATTCTTTTTCACCGTGTCCCTCCACTGGATCTTAGAATCATTGACATCATCTGTGATTGTACACGTGTGTCTCTCTTTTACACGTGATCCCCAAATTCTGCTTTCTTGTGCAAATGTCTTTAAAAGTCACAATTTCTACTGCAACCTCACTTCCAAATAAAGATTTCCTGTAATTGGATTTCTATCCCTCTATCCTTAAATCTCTATTCTTAATTACTTCCCTACTTTTATACTTTCGCCCAAGCAAGTTTTTAAATAACTATGAAAATTAACTGTCTTTTTGACAAGCTCCTGATTTAAAATTTTTCTCTGACCCCTTGGTTCTACTTTAAAGCCATATGACTTGTGTAGTCATATTCCCCTCTCTCCAGACTTTAACCTTCTAAAAACATATCCATTCTCTACATAAAGGTGTATGTAGTATGTATATGTGTATCTATATGTGTGTATATAGGTATACAAAGGTGCAGAGATTTTCCTGCTATGATTTTTTCAAGGTTGAAGTCTGGAGAGCAGAAGAAGCAGTCTAAACATATCCATTCTCTCCACCATGTACAGAGACCATTGTTCCTCTCATTCTTTTTTTTTTTCTCATTCTTTACTTTTTTATTTTTTAATTTAATTTTCTGGTTTTTTGGGGTTTTCTTTTTTTATATTTTAAGTTCTGGGGTACATGTGCAGAACATGCAGGTTTGTTACATAGGTATACATGTGCCCTGGTGGTTTGCTACATCCATCACCCCGTCATCTATATTAGGTATTTCTCCTCATGCTATTCCTCCCATTCTTATTCCCAGTGCAGACAACTTTGCTAAGCCAGGGAAAAGGAGTAAGTGCTCTCAATTGCCTTAAGTCTTCATCCAACAATTACCATTCTCCAGTGGCATTTACTTTGTTTTAAAGATTTTTTTAAATCATAAAGCAGAAATAAAAGTTGAATGCTAATTTTATGAAGTTAACATAGTGGAGAAGGAAGAGTATGTCATGTTTGTATGCTTCTATAAACATCTTAAAGACAGAAACTGTGCTGTATGATGATGTTGTCTTATTACCTAGTTTGAAATAAGACAGCTCGACAAATATTAAGTTATCGTGCTGATAACTGAGTGCTGTGGTGAAAGAAAGTTGCTATTTGAAGACAACCACAAAAATCTCTACAAAGAAAGCAACATTTTTTTCTGATTCATTTTAAATAAACTTTGCTATTCTGATGTAATTCATACTGACTAAGCAAGAGCAGAGCTGAAAACTATTGCTAATGGGAGCCAGCTGGGAAACATTTAATTAAATAACCTGTGAGACAAAGGAACTACTCTAAGCTTTAGAGGTAGGGGACACTGGTTTGATTTCTGCCTCTAATACTTACTACTTTTGTAATCCTGGTTGTACACGTTACTTCGTCTTTGTCCCTCGAATCTCCAGTTCCTCATATTAAAAAGGGACATGATAACCGAACACTAAATGTTAATGTATTTAAAGCATCCAGCTAAGGGCTTAACCCAGAAGAGGCACCAAATAGATGGGGAGGGGGTTCATAAAGAAAAACAATAACAATTGCAAACTTAAAATAAATGACTTCTTTTCTTTCCTTGAGAGTTTGAGGGAGAGAAACTGGACCTAATGCTTTCAAAAAGAAAAAGAAGAAGTAGGAAAACATTTATCTAAAATTGGGACAACACTGCTGCTACTTCCATGCTGCTCTTCCCATTCTTCCTCCTTAGGAAAAATATCATTGGCCTCATGGAGAAATGCAAAGCAGAAGAACTGAAGGAGCAGCATAAACCTCTTTAGCTAATTGACGGTGTTAGGCTGAAAATTAAGACCTTCTTTTAATTAGTTTCAGCTACCTAAGTGGGATGATGGTATGTGGCAGAGACCAAGACAAGTCAGTGCTAAAGCTGAGAGAAGAGAGATTCCCCTAGTGTGCCTCAAATACAGGGATATCAAAGTCCAGGGAATATTTTAGCTCCAAGTTGGGATTAGATTGCTTAGTTTAAAAAAAAAAAATTATCAAGGACAGCACAAGAGAGGAGAATGAAGATTTACCAATAATGAAAAAGATAATTATTATGGTGAAAGACTCCAAACTTATCTAAGGGTTTATTTTAAAAGTTGTCTTTTAAAGTTTTCTTATTCAATGTTTTTTTCCTGCTTGATAGTATTAAAATCTTACTATTTTGAAAGATGTATATTTAGATGACAAGTTTTAATGCAGTGCTCTTCATTAGAAAGTAAGTGAAGATACTGTATAAACACTCAATGTTTAGGAAAAAAACTGCATTACTGTATCTGATTCACTGTCTTCCCTTCTGAAGAGGAAGCTCAGAAAGTTTGCAGAATTAAATTGATAAAAGTAAAGCCAATGTAACAATCCTGACTGGTATCTGGAAGCGGAAAAGGAATCTTTGTTAAAATGTTTGATAGTGGGCCAGGTACAGTGGCTCATGCCTGTAATCCCAGCACTTTGGGAGGCCCCAGCAGGAAGATCACCTGAGTTCAGGAGTTTGAGACCAGCCTGGCCAACATGGTGAAACCCCATCTCTACTAAAAATACAAAAAAATAGCCAGGTCTAATGGCACCTGCCTGTAGTCCCAGCTACTCGAGAGGCCGAGGCAAAAGAATTGCTTGAACCCAGGAGATGGAGGTTGCAGTGTCACCTGTTGCACTCCAACCTGGGTGACGGCGAGACTCCATCTCAAAAAAAAAATTGATACATGAAGTTCATCCACTGAACATAAATAACTAACATCTGGAAGCTTCCCTTCTTAGTCTTATGTTACTGTTATAATCAGCCTTGTTTACTATAGAATAGGGTTTTTTTTTCAAGATTAACTATGTAATATTTAGTTTTCATTGATATTCTGATACTATATTTTAATATCTGTAAACCTGGATATGTATAGATTTGGGATAGGTTTTGTGCTTGTCTTAGAACACCAAATTGCACCTTTGTGGTCTAGTGGTTTGTTTTACTTTTTGTTATAGAACATTTCAAACAAACACAAAAACAGAGAGAATAGTAAAATGAACTTCCACATACCCATTACTCAGCCTCTGAAATTTTGGTTAATCTTCTTTCATCTATATTCCTGCCTATCCCCAGCAGATTATTTTGAAACAAATTACAGAGATCTTATCCTTTCCTCTGTGAATACTTCAGTACCAGTATCTCAAAAGATAAGGAATCATTTAAACATAACTACAATACTTATAACACATCCACAAAATAAAAATTTAACAGTTTCTTCTTATTCCTTTTGATTATCCCTGCCATCGTTGGTATCTATTGTTGCATATGGGAGATGTTGAATCTATATCTATACCCCTGTTTTGGTAAATCCAACAATCCTTCCCTCTGCAATTTGCCTAGCTTATCAATGTTTAGGGGAAAAGTTCAAAAAATAACAACGTCATCTATTCATCTGAACCTATGGCAGGAGAACCAATAACTGTAAAGACAGTCTGCCCTCCCACCTCATCCGGCCAGACTGCAAGAGCATGTAGCTGGCTGGATGTCCTTAAATGTACTCCCAGTTTGGTGTTTGGGCTCCCCAAATAAACTCGGATTAAAAAAAATTAACTCTAGAACATTAAATACAGACTTTGTAGGGGGAAAAAGTGTTCAGTAAATGTCATGGACTGAGTGATAATTCAGTGAAGCAGTTTAATATACCACTAAAAAATACGAGCTCTCCCATTTACTACCTGCATGATCTTGGATGCATTGTGCTAGTAATGTTTAGAAACTGCGTTTTGGGGTGCAGAGGATCCTCATTTGTAGCATTTGCTTGTTTCCATGGTGTAAATGCTCCCACTATAGCCAATGCAAATTACCACCATGAAGTCACTAAAATAGAAGCTGAGAAGAGATCATCATAACTGGTGTTCTTAAGCTAATACTAGCCAGCTCTAGTTACCAATGGACCTACGACAAGTCATACAAATCCTCTAACCCCCAAATTTATAAATTATAAAGTAGAAAAAATAATAATACTTGCCTCATTCTTTAATTGAAAGAATTAAATAAAATACTACCTGCAAAGCTGTTGTCACAGTGTTTGGAATGTATAACGCTTATTATACATTCAAACAATGTTAGCTTTTTCTGTTATTAAGCAGGATAAAGGTAAAATGTCACCAAAGGTTGGCTTTTTAAAATTTATTATTTTGAAAGAACTTTTGACCATCCTTATCTGTGATATTTCTAAACATTAACGCAAAAAAGTAACAGCACCATGGAATTACCCACAGAAAGAATATGACTATATTCAACACATTGGCATTAAAAATGAATTCAACCACAACAGCTCATGGTTAAAGGGGATTTAAATCTCAGGCAAAGCCACATTTCACTCTGATCTCTATGTCATCAGCAGTATTGCCTTTGATACACTACAATTCCTTTCTCTTCTTCTCCTTTGCTCTCAGCCATAGCCTGAATGTAGCAGCACAGGTGGTACAACTGAGGAGGCACAAAATTTGCTTCATTTTGAAAGATAAAATCCTGCAGATGATCATTAGGACCAAAAAGTAGGATTCAATGATTTAAAATGTAAACAGAGTGAACGTTTTAAGGATACAGAATTGACTTTGTTGTTAACCCCTGAGGCAGTAAAATTTGCATTTGTCAATTTTCTTTTAAAGTACTTTCTCTAAAGGTGACAATGTTAAATCCCTACTGTTTACAAGAGTGGTTTATTCACTCCAGTGGTTTATTCGCACCTGGCTCCTAATATTGGCCTTCAAGACCTCCCATTCCTCTGTTCTAACCCAAAGTCTTTCTCTGCTTCATGCCTCATGTATAATCCCCCCTCTCAGAAGCTCAGAGAATAATTTCAGATATTACTCAAGCAGAGGGAGGAGCCCCATTCAAAACCCACATGTCCAACATGGCAGGAAGGAGAAGGAAATCACACATTTAATTTTGCTGTGTAGCCTGCTTTTATTAGCTGTACTGCAAAGTAGAGTCTAAAACCAAGACAATTTTACGTACTGAGCTCAATGTCAGTAGCTTACTTGATACATATAGGCTAGAAGGAGTGATGCCAACACCTTACCTATGAGACAAAAGGTTTAGAAGAAGAGGGTATTTCATTAATTAAAAAGAACATTTATCAAATGATGGTTAATTCTGACACATGGTCCACTATTGAAAGGTGGGAGATGGAAAGTCTTAGAAATGAAACTCTCGTATATTTCCTCTAGAAACTCTTCAGGCAATAAAATAATGCGCCATGAAAAGAGATTTCCTCTGGTCCCCTCCAGGAAGAAAATAATCTTTTCTGAAAATAGTTTCTTCAAATCATGGATAGCGTTATTTATGAAAATTTAGCCTACATAACATGGTCTGAAGTTGCTCCATTAAAACTAGTTCACCTGTTACAGAAAAGTGCAGGACAGCTGTGTGAGAGGGGCAGGCCCCCAGGGCACTGACCAGGTGCCTCTCTGAAAAGCACAGCTTCTCTGACACTTTCTAGTCACCTCCTTCTTTGCCTTCTCCCCAGGACTCCTCCCAGACCTCAGAGGGAGTACAACTTTTCTAGGATACCTCTAATTATGGTTTGAAGAAACAATTTGTGCCGCTTGCTTTCTTATTTCAGTTCTTTTTCTGTTGTCAAGAAAGAAAATACATCCATCCTTTTATCAACCACATAAAGCCAGCCTAGGTTCTCTGAAGCCACACAACCATCCTAGCTCCTGTGTCATTTAGCATTTTGAAAGTCAGATCTGAAAATCTGGCATCAAAATATCAATATTTGAACACTCCATTTCCACACTAGGCATAAATCTTCCATAGACATGCTCAGCAGCGATCTAAGTCTTACACGACCATTTTAGCAAGGAGAGAATATAATCAGGACACCTTAACCCTACCTTAATTTTGCTTTATGTAGAGATAGATCTTCATTTGAAAGTACCTTTGTGGGCCGGAGGGTGTCCGCCTTGATCGTTGCTGAAACGTGCATTTCCTTACAGAGAGACAAAGGAGTTGGTTTTTACTCCCAAGCCCTTTGCTACTTAAATAAAGTTATTGGCTGCCTAATGAATGTTAGCTGCAGTACTCCCTGTGGTCAGCGGGGCTGTTGTTTAATGAATTGCTTAATGTGCTTGATTACTGTTACAATGTTGAATGAGGAAAAGGCAAGAGAGATTTGAAAGATTCACTGGAGGATATGATGAAAATGAATTGGATCAATAGGAACTTTTTGCTCATCTCTGAACAGCACATTACGGGCTGCATTGCTAGAGTTTGGGGATAATGCAATTTTGTGGCTTGTTGTCTTTTTACAATTCACAAATATAAATCTCCTTCAATGGTGAGTTTTAGGGCTGGCCTTCCTGGAGTTATAAATGATCCCCAGACTCTCGCCCTGGTTACTTACACGGACAGATAAATTAATTAGGAAAACTTTTATGCCAATTACTTTATGCCCTTGGCTTTCATATGTTTCTGAAGAGCAGCAGCTAATTAAAGATATGATTCATAATTACTGGTCGATCGAGTAGTCGAGTAATGGAATCAGGAACTGTTCCAAAGAAAATTATCCATCACATCATTACTAATTGTTACATAATACATAAGGATGTAGAATTCAAATAAAAAATTACTCACTTTGAAAGGTTCATTCAATTTTTTTAAATTTAACAATTATAAACATGAAATGAGTTCTTGCAATGCTCAAGCATGCAAGTAGGATTTTTTTCCTTTTCTTAAAATAAAACTTCCACTGTATGAATTCAAAACACAAGGCTCAAATTACCTCAAGTTTTAGTAATCAGTGAATTTTGTTTCTTTCCTATGAAAAGTTCAGTCTAGAGAAGGTAATAGTCGAAATGTATCATCCTTCCTTCTAGCTCCACCCTTCTAACGCCACTTAATAGTAAGATTTGCCGAAACCCAGCGTTCAGCAAATAGGAGGGGCTGTTAAAGACCACCCATTGGCATGTGTTGGATTAGGAAAATTCCCAGGCTCAGAAAGGCGAAGAATGTTAATACTTGGAGAATACTGAAGTCTCCCCGAAAGGAGACAGTTGTCAAAGGTTGTGCATATCCCAGATCTATCCTAGCTTAGGGAAATTGTGGTCTTTGTTTGAAGGGAACACAGGACCAGAAAGGTGGAGGTAATCTCACACAGACCAGAAGCTTTGTGAGGAAGGAATGAGGGGAGGACCCCAGCAATGGGCTATGGCTTGCATCTGGTGGAATTAAGGCCTCCCATCTGTTAGCATTCTAGTAACAAGTAGCTCCTGTGTAAATTCACCTTCCATATACCCCGAGTTGCTGCCTAGAAAATCTCCTTCCTCTCCTCTCTCCCCGAAAGATTTCCCTGCCTTCTTTCCTCTTCCTTTCTAATCCCTGACTCCAGTTCCAGTGACAACCCAGGGTGGCATATGTAGTGACAGAACCAAAGGTGGACAAGAGAAGACTGGCAGGTCAGCTCTCTCATCTGCAGCACAAAGTCCCATCTCCTCTTCCAAAGCCTCTGCCTCTGATCTTAATCTAAGGCACAAAGAAGGGTAATCTTATCTTCATCTGTTCAAGAAACATGTATTGCCAGGGATTGTGCAGGGTCCTGGAGAGAAAAAGCAAAAGGTATCATCACCATCATCATGTCTCTCCTGGTCACCCAGAGCTGCCGGTGCGAGGAGTACACTGATGGGGAGACCTCTGGGATTCAGGCAGAGAACAGGAGGAGACAATGGACTTCAGATACAAGCTCCTGGTGAGATAGAATTAAATAGATCAGCGGAGCCTTTGTAATATTATCGAAGGCTCCATGGAGAAGGATGGCTTTCATTTTAATTTGAATGTTAGAAAAATATAGACCAAAGCACGGAGCAGGTCATTTCATCTCTAAGGCTGCACTGCAGTATGAGATGTAGATGGCTTAGCCTGGGGAAGAAGTAGCAGATAAATCCAGCTGAAGAGAGCAAGCAGATCACACAAAAGCAGAAGGCGAAGGACCCAACGGGAAAGTATGAAGTGCCATAAACTAGGAGCGCCAAATAGCCTAGACTAGAAGTTTCAGAGTCCTCAGTCAGCCAAAAGCTAGTTATGAGACAGAGTGGGAGGATGTCAGTTGATCCACATGACAAGCATTGAAGGTGACCTTGGGCTCGGCTCCCACAGAGGAAAGAAGATGCAGATAGGAATGTGAGTAAATACTCACTGTGGGAAGGCTAGTGGTATTCTCTTTCTACAGAGAGGCAAGTGCAAACAACATGCATTCAATCATCGATTAGAATACTTCATGTTTTCCTTCAGGCAGGTTCCACTTTACTGCAAGCAGGTGAGAGTTTTTCAGTAGCTACAGGCACAGACTGCAGGGCCTTTTAACTAAACTCTCCTTCAAGGAGAGGGAGCGGGACTACTTAGAAAGCAATTATCCTGCATCACACCAGCTAACGGTTCACTCTCTTGAAGAGAAGCAGCGCTGTTTTGAGACAGCAAATTTGACCGAGCAGCTTCAGTTGTCTTTATGTCAGTTTCAAGTATCAAGTGCAAAAGAAAAAGAAGGAAAAAAAAAAGATTTCAGACACACCACCTGCTGAGCTTTCCCAATTTAACAAACATGCGAGGTCTGGAGAGAGCAAATGAGTGCTTTTTAAAAAAAAATCCGATCAACCCTTTATTTGTTTGGTGGCAGTTTCCAAAGGTTGCTCTGTTCCTAATGTTACCCCAGAGGACCTGAGAGGCGCCTTTGTGACCCATTAAGGCAAATTTAATCAAATACATCCAGGCCTGAGTACAGTATACCAGAAATGGGGCCGTAAAGTTGTCTTCTTTTCTTACACAACTCCTTAGCAGGTTGGTTGTTTGGAAAACAGAATTCCATGGACATTAGAAATAATTTCTTTAAGCTTTTACAAAGGACCCAAAACACAAGGGTATGGACTTCTAAACCAAACCATTTTAAATAATGAGAAAGTGAGTCAACTAAAAATCACTGCCCACCTCCTCTTAAAGCCAGAGTTCTATGACCTGGAAAGAAGGAACCCCAGCCTCCTGACTTGGCATCCTTCTCTCCACCCACCTACCTGGTTAAAGCTCACACTATGAAGATTGATGGGTATCTAGCAGATTTACAGATTTAATTAGTATTCCCTCTACTTTATGTAAATGAGAAAAGTTGTTCCCAGATTGTGCTTTCTGAAGGAACAGATCCCCAGCTCACCAGTGATATGCACTCAAATAGTGTGCATGTGTGTGGCTGAAAGCTTAGTGGGAAGGGGCAATCTGTTGCCAGGACTCATGCCCAGTGCTCTTTCAGTTTCCATCGACCGAGACCTCAGCTCTCCCACCAAGCTCAGATCAGACCCTGAATATGGAGGAGATGCTCCACAGAAACAGGTCACAGTGTCTGTGTTTACGTTACAGAGAAAGGAAAGCCAGGGACACCCCCGAAAGCATGGACCAGATCTCTCTCCTCACCTCTCACAGTGATACTGCTGATCTTCTTTCAAGCTATTGAACTTTGGCTTTATGTTGGCCAAAGGTGCTGAAGCATGTGTTTGATATCACCTCTCTGTTTCGCATTCTCAAATCTCTATATAGAGAGGACAGTTACAGTAACAGGAAACATTTTTATTACTCTTTTAGAAACAATTTCTTCAAGGAAAACTATGTTAAGCTTAGATTTGCAAAAATCTTGTGTTACGCATTTTAAAACATTAGTATTCTCTTTTGATGGGTATTGAAAACTCCGTGCAGTATTTCTAAGGCTTCTGATAGTGGTCACTCTCTCAGGAGTAATGATGTTATATGACTCTGTGCCAAAGAGGTAAATCACAAGGAAAGTCAGGTTGACAGTGTTAGAACTAGTGTCATTCAACTGTCATCATTTGAGTCCAGTCACAAGGACCTGACCACACAACCTACAGGCAAAAATCTAGTGTTTTCTTCCTTGCCCGCACCCATCTTGCCTTGTGATTTAAAGATAGTTATTTCACTTTTTCTATTGTGGTATGCTCACATGCAAAAGAGTTACCAGTATTTATTGGAACTAGTGTTTAGCACTCTCATCTTTAAATAGTTTTCTGACTCAGAAAGTCTTGTGTAGATTGTTATTTTGAGCCAGATTCTCCCAATGTGGAAACTCCTTAGGATTACACTGGGCTCTTGGGAGAAGTGAATTAACTCTTTCAGGCCCATAGTATAGCATCTAATAACTACTTTGTACCACTGAAAAAATGAGTTATAAAAATTGAGCAGGCATGACTATTAGGCAGAAAAGTCATTTTTTTTTCTTCTGCCATGGAAGCTGCAAGACCTCTGATTTTGTCTGCAAGCCAATGTAGTACAAGATGACACGCACCGTAAATGTAAAGGTATGCAGAAGTCACACAGAATTGAAGAGCTTCTGATAGTAGAACTGGTGCCTGCTTGAATCAGAATTCTCTAAATTAACTCTGGATTATCTGAATTCTTTTCATTTTACCTGCAGAGGTGAAGGTGCATATGATATTGAAGGGCATTTTTTTTTCTTTTAATGTCACTTCAGCAGGAAAACATTCATCTTTCAATGGTTCCCTTTTAAAATGTTAACCTCTATGGAATCTCAAACGTAGCTAAAAAGAAAAGCTCACCTTTCAGAGAACTTGGGAATGTCTCCTTTTTACAGGCTTTGAAAGTGTTCTGTCCAGGAATCCACAGATGCTTTAAATACCATCTCTATGTTGACAATTTCCAAATTTATGACTCCAGCCTAGACTTTTCCCCCTGAACTCCAGACTCACATATCCTATACCGTATTCAGTGTCTTCTCTTGAATTTCTAGTGAACATTTCAAATTTAAGACGTCTGAAGCTATATTTCTGATTGTATCCCTCCCAACATGTTTTGCCCACCTTGTTTTCCATCTCATTAAGTAAAACATACAGCCTTCTAGTTAGACCAAAACCCTGGAGCAATCCTTGCCCCACCTCTGTAGCTCATACCTTATATCCAGTTCATCAGAAGACCATTTCGGATTAACTTTCACTATATATCTAGAATCCAGGCACTGCTTCACCTCCACTGCTGGCGTATGTTCTAGACACCATTATTGCTCTCCTCACTAGTAACAACGACCTAACTAGCCTCTCTAATTGTACTCTTGTCTCCCAGAAGTCTGTTCTCAATGTAACAGCCAGAACCACCATATTAAACAATGTCATTAGGTGTTATTCATCTCTCAACTCTTCCAAATGGCTTTCCATTTCTCTCAGAGAAAAAGTCCAAATCTCACAGTGCCTATAAGGCACAACAACTTGCTGTCTGATCTCTCTTTCTGGTCATATTTCCTACCACTCCTCCCTCCCTCTTTCCTTCCCTGTTTCCCTACCTTTGTCCTTCCCACTCCTTAGCCACACTGGCCTACTTCTGGTTCCTCAAACACCAACACGCAGCCCTTCCCCAGGGCCTTGGCAATGGCTGTATCGTCTGCTTGGAATGGTCTTTCTCACTGATGTCTACCTGGCTTGCTTCCCTACCTCTTTCAAGTCTTTGATCAAATATCTCCTTAAAGAGTCTACCCTGACTAACCTACTTAAACTGCAGTTCACACCCATCATCTGTGCTCAGCTTTATTTTCCCTGAAACTTATCACCTAAACACAAAAATTGCATATTTGTCGTTTATTATTTACTGTATCTTCCCTGCCACTAGAATGTGAGTTTCTATGGCAATAAAATCTCCAGATTTTACTCTGTACTTTCACTGATGTGACCCCAGAACATAGAAAAATACTTAGCATGTGGTAGTTTCTTGGTATATTATTTGATGAGCAAAAGAATGTCTTTTTCTTTTGACATAATTTGCTTAGTAATAAAAATGTTGAGTCTGTTAATGCCAAAGTAGGCAGTCAGAAGTAGTGGCCAGGACTACACCAAAGATACCTGGTTTCTCTGTGGAATATTAATTTCCACAGAAATTTAATGAAATTATTTTAAATTAATATTAAGGTGTTAACAATATTTATACAATAATATTATTATTATTTATAATGTTATTACTAACATAAAACAAAATTTTCTTTCTTCTATCTTTCATTAAGCATTATAAGCCTTCCAACTGATATTTTTTAATGAAGGAGTAGAGAGGTGAGACAAGATAGATTACAATTTTAAAGTATACTTAAAGCTAGAATTTTCTTTAAAAACATTATTTGTTTTGTTTTACTATCTGAATAAATACTAATATGAAAAGAGTGCTGTGGCATTAAATAAAAACTTGTTCTCAAGGATCTGTTATTAATAGCGACTATTAGTTTGGCATTCAAAGCTTATGTGAATGTATCAGATAACATTTAATCCTTATGATGAATGCTAGGGTATTGAGCAATGGTAAACAGTAATATACATTTTCCCTCTGCGTTGTCCTAAGCCAACTAAGAGATAAACTCCAAATGTAAACAGATAGACATTGAAATAGATGCTTTATTGTTGGTTAAAAAAATGTAGGGGCAAATACGGCTTAACATGTGGCAAAAATGAACTGTCCTTCTACTCGAACCCTATGCCCACCTGCAGTCTAGACCTTGGGACCACCCACTGAAGAAAGAGCCTGGGGCTACTGAGTGGATATTTTTACCAGGCTGACTAAAATGGAAAACGCTGCAGAGCCCTGACAGTGAGGAACATAAGGGATGGAGCTGCAGATCAGCCTCTGGAAGGCAGGTCTGGACCTAAAATACTGTGTTCATCGCATGGGGGCAGGAGGAGAGCAAAATACGTTCACACTGGAGCAGGCAGGTTTGAGAGAGACAAGAAGGAAAGACCAAGTTACACATTCTTGGGTCCTTTTCCCATGCTTACAGATCAAATAAAGGACTCCTCCTCGCTTGGGTAGTAGTTTGTGAGAAAAAAAAATTAGGAAGCCCTCTTCTCAGTAACCTGGGATCACTGGAAAAATGTTCTGACGACAGTGAAAGACAACAGAAAAAAAGACAACCACGTATACGCAATTTTGTTTCTCTTTCAACCCAGAGAACACTAAATTGGCTATAGGATCCACTTAAGATCTTTAAGTCCAAATAAATAATAGATTTTCTACCACTCCCACTTATAGAGTCATTTATACGCAGTACTCCTTCAGATTTGAAGTGGCATATGTTTTCATCACCATCTCTACCAGCAAACCAGTCCTCCTGAACCATCTTTTAGCTTTTCCTGCCTGCTTCAAGAAACCTTACATTCTGAGAGTTTCAGATGAAATATCACAACATTTGTTGTCATTGTAAAAGATCATTTAATATTCCGTGGGCACATGCCATATGTTTTGAAGGAAGATGATAAGTACTGTTTTGTCACTTTTTCTTGGCAAAATGCAAAATGGAGTGAAAACAAAGACACTTTCCATACATAAAGCTTTAAGAAAATATTGAAAAAAAATATTGCAAACCAAGTTACAGTGTGCCACTTCTGAATTTTATTGGTTACAAAAGAAGTTCACAGTTATTCTCCTACCATTTTACAATAGATAGTTGTTCCCACAGAGCCTTGGCCAACACAGTGCTATGTCATAGAAATCTGCATGGTCTGTTTACTGAATGAGTAAGGATCTGTTTTCCCAATGTATGATGAATTCAGCATGCAGTGATTTTCTTAAATAAAAGCAAGTACCCCCCTAGACTTACACTAGGGAGTAAATTGTGACGTGACACATAGGTAAGTGCTTTGCGATGGGATTAGGGTTCAAACCATCAAATTAAATGCTTTAAAATAGCACAGTTAATATCCTGGGGAATAATAAAGAGAAACACCAAGTAATATATAATCACGGTATCATACTAGATAGGAAATCAATGGAAAAAAACTAGGTAACATTCTACAGTAGACTGTTTACATTGTGGCAATAAATACATGAACTTATAAAGTATATAGAGACATTAAAATTGAAATATTCTAGTCACTTATTACAAAAAAAACTTTTTATGGCTAGAATTAAAGAAACAAAACATTTTGAAAATATGATATGCTGTATATCATAAGTATTCTAAGTAACACTATAACTAGATAGATCTTCAATATTAGGGCAATAAATGCAAGTCATTCAAAGGAGAATCATGGTACAACTCCTAAAGGCTTAAGACCAACTTTGACTCAGGTAGGTTATTAATTTCTAAAATACTCAGTTGGCTACAAATTGCATTCTTAAATAAATAATGTTAAGCATTCAATTCTGAGTGGATGTAACTTTCATCTTCAGAGTACAACAACTTTAAGTATCAGCAACACCCAAAAGGAATATTTTAGGTCTCTGTGACTGATGGTGAGTCAAAGTTTTTTTCACAAAGTGGCTAAATGCATGACTTTAGATAAACAAGATCTTTTGCCTTAATTTTTTTTTTCAGACAGTCTCACTCTGTCACCCAGGCTGGAGTGCAGTGGTATGATCTTGGCTCACTGCAACCTCCACCTCCAGGGTTCAAGCAATTCTCCTGCCTCAGCAACCCTGAGCAAGTAACTGGGATTACAGGCATGTTCTACCACATCCAGCTAATTTTTGTGTTTTTAGGAGAGACGGGGTTTCTCCATGTTGGCCAGGCTGTTCTCAAACTTCTGATCTCAAAGTGATCCACCCACCTTGGCCTCCCAAAATGCTGGGATTGCAGGTGTGAGCCACTGCGCCTGGCCTGTCTTGGCTTTTGTAGCTATAAATGGGCTTAGATTTGACAAAACATCTATCTCAGTATGAAATTGTCCTTAACTCATTAAAGACAATCCCTTAAATGGGAATATTATCATAGAGACATGTATAGATGAAACAAGTACCCAGACTAGAATGCTGGTTAGGCATGTGGTCCCTACTTTCCTGCCCAGCATATGTCCTGAAATGCCACATCTTCTTCGCTGGGTACAGCCTACGTGGCAAGCCTTGAAGGGCGTCACGTTTGTTATGCCACGTGGGCTAGGATCCTCAACCCTGTAGCTCCTTGATGTGTATTCCATCTCTCTTGGGAGTAAAATTACCAAACTGTGATGGCAAGGGGAAAAATAAAAAAATTTTAAAAGTATTTAAACAATACAAAAATTATCACTTGCTTTATTTTCTCCAAATATCAAACTGATAAAACTAAAATCAGAAAATACTAAAAGATATCCATACATTGGAATTTTAGTTTTATTTCCAATGACTTAGGAACTTTAGTAAAGGGCCTGGAATAGGCAGCCTAGCTAAATGGAATTGTTTGTGTTGCCATGTGTGCTCAACTGGCTGTCCCGGCCAGAGCTGACTTCTTACACATTGCTTTGCCAGACGTAACAGAGACAGGCACAATCACTGTGATTAGCATTATGTGAGGAATAAACAGTCTGTGGCTGAAGCAGTAGGTTCTAAATAGCTTTCTAACCTAGGTATGACCAAGACATGTAATATATCCAGTAATTTGCCCAATTACATAGGTAGTAATTTTTGCTGATACTCACCATGCCCTTTGCAGTTTCAGAACATGGATGTCTAAATAATATTGACTGTAATTTTTGAGAAGTATTGGTTGGAGCATATTGTGTCTGGTGTAATGTGTCTCAGCAAATTTTTTATAATAATTTGGATAGTTGTGGCTACTGCTTCTACCCTCATTAAATGTGGAGAATCAGAAAAAAATATATACTGGATACCTATAAGATAGAGCGTTAATGTATTCTGCTATAGATATTAAAATGAAAATCATATTATCAATGCTATATTTTACAAAATATATGGAGAGTCCTACAAATAAACATATATAGAACATTTGAGTCTCAATTCAAGTCATTCATTTGAAAAATGTATCAAATCCAAACACATTTTTATGTACTCAAATTTGCATACAGTTTTCAGTTCTTTGGGTAGTGTTTTACAATCCATGTAGGTAAAGAGCTCCTTATCAATCATCAGCTGATCGGAGAAATGTTTATAATAGAAGCACCTAAAAAGATACTCCACAAAATCGACCTGTCTGCTAGTTCCATAGAAGGATTTCCATTCAGTTAGCATTAAATGCATGCTACTCAATTACACCCACATTCTTACTCTTAGCATTTACAAAGAATGAATACTGATCAAAGTAGCTATACTGCTGACAATAGATCCAGTTTGGAGTTTTGATTTCAAGAAAAGTTATTGACTTTCTATTTCAATTAATAAAATGGATTTTATGGAAAAAGTGGACTTAGAATGAACATATTGGATAGAAAACATATCAGGCAATATAAACTAAGTAATTCTTTTGCAAATTTATAGAAGGAATTGGTTCACATATTAAATTAATCTTTAATACTTTGGTATAGAGATAGAGAACAAGTCAAAATTAAAACGACAAATCTTCTATTAGTGGGCATTCTTTTCTGAAGTATGCCTTATTTCAAATATCTTAGGGAAAAAATAGACCAAAAATAAATTTTTTAACTCACTAAGAGGTTTTTGGGGAGGTAGTCGACTGGCAAACTTGGAGAATCCACTCAGGATTATGTAGTTTCCCTCATCTGGCATCCTTCCAGTGATGTCCAAGTATCTATTGCTTAAATTAAAATTATAATTTTATGAATATTTAGCCTATTCCAAACTTTGAGCATATTCCAAACTTTGAAACACCACCACTGCCACCTCTACTATTATCTAGCAAGGCTCAAACTTGTAGGTTAGCATAGACAAACTAACACCATTAGTCTAGGGTCTTGGTAATTCATTTGGGATCCTAAATATACAACATGATTATTTTAGTAAGTATTGTATTGCTTCTTATAAGCAGGTTAAATATGTTTATTTCTTACCTTTTAATCTGTTATTAATCCAGATAACTAGTAATAACTAGTTACCTAAATTGCTGTTGCTACCTAGTAATCCAGTTTCCCATCCAGAAGCAATTCCTACACTGGCAGAATTGGTTCAACCCAGATGAAAGTGCCTTGAGATCATCAGGGAGTAGATGCCATATAAGTTTAAAATATTCATGTTATCTTTTAAAATGCAATTCTTATTAGCTAGGTAAAAGCCCCTCCAAAGGAAAATGGCTGAGAAAGCAGGCTGTTGCTGCTACAGCATAAAGCCAAGAGTCAAGAAAGTTGGCACAAGCTCCAGAGCTGCCGCCAGTGAAGTGGATTATCCTAAGTAAAAGTATGTAAGTTCTGTCAGTGTTGATTTCTCCTTTTTAAAAAAAAATGGCAGAGTTGGGTTAGGACAGGGGTCAGCAGGCTTTTTTGTAAAGGGGTAGACTAAATATTTGAGGGTTTGCAGATCACATACGTGATTTCAGTTGCATAGTCTTCTTTGCTTTAGTGTGAAAATTATTCTTAGCTCACAGGCCAAACAAACATAGGTGGTTGGCTAGTTCTGGGTTACAGGCGATTGTCTGTGGATCCCTGGATTAGAAGACAAGGAATATTTCTCATTGCAACAAAACTTCTTGATGTTATGATTAACCATGAATTTAAATCACTCACTTGTAGAATATGCCCAAGCATTGATATCAGCGAATCTTGGTAATGAAAAAAAGAGAAAATGTCAACACCATCTCAAAATTGTTTCAAACTCTCAAATCACTGTAAAACTTTCAATTAACCAAACATTTGTCAATCCTTACATTTCAGATAATTGTGTACCTACATAGAGAAAGTGTTATTTATTCCACATGGATGATTTCTTATCCTGACGGATACATATTATTTGCACAGAAACAATATAACAAGATGAAAGGTATACATATATCAAATATAGCTTGCAAGATCAACTCACTGGTGTATCAAAAACAGTACATTATATCACCATTAGTAGCATCCCAAAGTCAAAGGCAAATGCCTAGTATAGTTTCTGATCTTCTGTAGCAATGTGGGTGGATACATCTCTGATCACAAATAGCTCTACTGATCCTTTGAAGGAAAGATATATAAAAATGTTTTATGTTTTTTCTATTTTTTTAAGAAATTAAAAAAACTATTATTTTTTGAACAGCAACTGTATGTCAATCCCTTTAAATATATTAATAGTGATAATAAAAAATATTCGTAAGGGCTTTCTAGGAGCTAGGTATTGTTAAATCTACTTTATATGTATAAACTCATTGAAATCTAAGAACTACCATAAGAATTAATTAATGTTCTCAATCCTGTGAGGTGTGTATTAATATCACTGATATTTTGACAAGTGAAGAAATAAAGAACTAGGGAATGTGATGGACATAGAACTGGAAACAGAGTCAGCTACCTCAAATCTCTTTCTGTTGTCTTTCTTTTACTATTTTTTTAACGAGGTGGAAATGATACACATACCTGCAGGTATCATCTCTCAGGCACAGACTAGCATTAAAATTGGAATCCATCTAAGCCCAAATTCAAGGTGTTGGCGATCTCCATAATGCCAAGGATAAAAATAATGATCTCAGCCCCAGTATTACTTAGACACAGGCTCTTCTGTCACAGGGTTTCACATAATTCCCAGGCTAGTATAATATTCTCAGTTTAGACTGACATACAATCTATCATGAATCATATGCCTCTGGACCTACCTGTCAAAAACCTAGTATGGAATTTTAACCAATAGGAAGGATAATAATACTTTCAGAACTTGAAGTCATATGTGAGATTAAAGCTGTTTCAAAATGCACACACTACTTTAAAATGTCTTGGTGGATTAGAAAAGCTAATGTGACAGCTCTAATTGTTCCTAATTTGAACACAAGAAGTAGCTTAGGTCCTTGCAGTATCTTATTTCTAGAGCTCAGATACTGAGGACTGAAAGCAATACCTCACTCCTAATATTTGACTTAAACACTTTAGGGACCAAGCTTAATTTCAGGAATCTAACTTAAGACTTAATTTCCCTTGAGCGTAAAAAATAAAACTGATAACAGAGTCCACAGATATGGTGGAAAGAAGATAGGCTTTGGACCCAGTCAGACTGGGGGTTGAATCCCAACTCCATCAAATACTATCTGTGTGCTTAGACATAGCAGTTAAGTGCTCTGACTTTCAGCTTCTTCTCTTTAAAAAAGACACAAATTACACTTTCCTTGTAGGCTCTGTCTAGAACTGAAGGTAATATAGGCAGAGTGCCTGTTACATAATAGATGTTCAATAAGGTATAGCTCTTATTGTTAGCTATACATGCGTTTGGCATGTCATGAAAAAGACTTAATGTTTGTGTACAGCAATCAATCCTCCCTATATTATTTACAAATCCTGAATTGTTACAACCACATAATTATTTACAAATACTTATTCAGTTTCCCAAATATATGTCATAGCAGAGTGTACCTTTAGATCGGAAATATTTATTACCTTAAAGAAGAAATCCAGGAGTTGTTCTTTCTTGTCTAAAAGTATTCCCTCCACATATTCTGTAACCCAAGACCCCTGTCCAGACCAACAAAAACAAAAGAGGAAATGTAGAAGTGATGATTTCAACCTAATGCAGAAAATGTTTGTCTGGAGACAACTATTTCAGAATATGACTAAAACTAGCAGGAAAATCATCTACAAGAAAAGTATAATGATAGAAAGTAACTGTTTCTGTCAATTGAGCTATGATGTGGAAAAACTGTAATTAACTGGGTGTTACCAGTACAAACTCCATACCACAGACCTCTCATGAATTTTGGTACAAGGAAAGTTGGTTGCTCTTAAAAGGCGGTTTTGCCACCTGATTTTATTGTTTACCTTGCCGTATTAACTGCTGGAAACTCAAAACTAAATTGCGTGTTCAATCTGAGTATAGTTTTTACTAAGACATTTTGATACAGCTTTCCCTTTTCCTTTTTGTTTCATTTTTTTCTCTGAAATATTTTTAAACAATAAAAAATTTGCAAGTACAATACAAAAAAAAGGAAACACATTTTCCTCTGAGCCATTAGAAAGTAAGTTTACCAACAAGATTCCCCATCACCCCTGACTATTTTAGTGTGTAATTCCTGCAAAGACATTCTCCTACATAACCTCAATAAAAACATCAAAATCAGGAAATTACATTGATACATTATCATCATAAAATCCACAGATTTCACTCAAGTTTCACCAGTTGTTCCCATAATGTCATTAGTGACAAACGGATGTCCCAAATTATGCATTACATTAGTTGTTGTGTCTCTTTAGTCTCCTTCAGTCTCAAACAGTTCCTCATTTCTTCTTGACTTGCATGACCTTGACTGTTTGTAATAATAAAGGCCAGTTTCTATAATGTTCCCCTGTCTGGGTTTATCTGATTTTTTTGGGGAGGGTTAGGTTGAGGTTTTTTTTTTTTTTTTTTGGAAGAAAGGTTACAGAAGGTATGCTGTATTCTTTTGATTCTTATCAAATGATACATGATTTTGAGTAGTTCTATTATTTAGGATGTCACCTTTGATAATTTGGTAACAATAGAGTTAACTAGGTTTCTCCACTCGGAAGTTCGTCCTCTTCTCTTTGTAATCAGTAAGTATTTAGAGGGAGATACTCTGAGACTAGGTGGATTCCATTCCTTACAAACTTTTACCCACTGATGTTTGTCAACCTTTAATGCCTGACAAATGTGATTTTCTAATCAATGATTCCTCTCTGTATGTATTAGCATCCTACTTCAATCACATGTTATAAATTTATTAGTTAAGAAAAGCTTTCTTTTTTACCATTTATTCATTTATATAAATATTTGTTATTTTGAGGCTCAAATTATCCCAGACTGTGGCAGGGAGAGCCCCTTCAAGCTGGCATCTGTGCTGAGCACTTCCTCGGTTTCTGGTGCAAGATGGTCCAGGGTTATGTTTTACTTGCCGAGACCCAACCATAAAACCTACTGTTTTTCGAAGGTGATCTGAATCCTTTTAGTGGAGAATTGTATTTAAGAAACCAGAGGATCTGGGCACTTCATGTTTTCCTTGTTATTGAAGTGTCATTGCTCCCAGACCCATATATATATGAGTCAACATCACGAAGTTTATTCTAGTTTTCTCCTTTCCATATATTTGACACTATTCTCCAGTAATGAGGAACCTAATTTCTGTTATCATTCTTATACTAATATATTATCCTTATTATATTTATTACCTTAATGTCTGCTGTGCCTAAATGTCTCACACCCAGGTTCCCCCACCTCACTCTGAGACGTTGCCATCATCCACCCTTGGGGACATCTGTCAGTGCACACAGACTCTGACAACTTGGGCCAATCTGCTTCTGCTGTTGCTCTCCCAGCTCCTAACACCCTCATGAATGCCCACCTTGGTCAACCCCACATAATAGCTTTTGGACTGAATTATGCAGGCAGGAAGAAAGGCAGGAAGCAGGCAAGCCGTAAGAAAAATTCTCTTTGCCCTTTTACTTGGATTTTATTGTGGGTTTTTATATTTACCTTAATAGTTTCATTACATATGGTTCTCTCATAAACTGCCTTATATGCAGTTTGAAGGGTACAAACAATATAAAACGATGCAAACAAAAGTTTCAGTTGGAAGAATTCTAGAATGGTTCTGAACAGTATGAAAGTAGTGTTCATCAAATCTGCATTTTAAGACCTCTCAGAACATGAAAGTCTATTTTCAGTAACATGCTTCACTCCACAAAAGCCAAGACAGATAAAAGGAATGGCCCCAGGAACACGAGTGGCGCTTTTGATTCCACATACCTTCTTCCTCGTGCGGATGGTGTGTACTACTTATGTGATCTTGAGCATTTTACTTAATGTTTCTATGAGCTGATTTCATCATCCATAAAAGGAAAAAGCTTGCTCCCTTGCCAACCTCACAGGAATGTCATTTTGATTTTTATAAAGCATGGACTATTTTTGAATTTCTCAACAATAGTCAGTATATTCTGAGCCTAAGACCAAGAGAAAATACACTATCACAAATTCATGGCAGAGCCCCCTGTGGATTTAGGATTAAAGAAAGGAACAATTTCTCAGTCTCCATAACATGTTGGTGTAGCCCTATACAACCCAGTCTTGGGATCTAAAAGGAAGGCTGTCAGGCCTTGAGTGGGCATAGAGCCAGCAGTCGATGACCTCCAGTAAGAGACAGAGCACCACAGTCAGAGAAGCATCTGTGTCACATGAGTGAACACGGCCCTGGACGTGCCTAACCAGAGTCCTGTCTGCCAGATGTAGATGTCAAGGTAGGAATCAGCAGTCCTGCCTCTGCCCTGGTCTGCAATTTACTACATAATCTGGGGTAATTAATTCATTCTAGCTTTTTCATAGCAGTTATGGGATCAAATGAGTAAAAAGTTCTCATTCATGTTAGGCTCTTGAGAAATATCAGTAGTTCTGAAAATGTTTTTAAACACATGAGGATGTTTGTTGCAGCATTATTTATGATGCCAAAAACAAAACAAAAAACATGAAACTGGAAACAAAGTAAATTTCCATCAATAGGATAATAGCTGAATAAACTCTAGCACACCTATGTTACTGAATACCAGACAAATTAAAAATATATATTATCACAGCAAATTAAATAAATAAGTAGGAATTGGAATTTAGTTATTTTCTATTAAGCCAGACATTAAACAGATTTACAAAAAGAAACATAAAACAATGCCACTCTTTATATTGAGTTTTATTTTTGAACATGTACTTTTCACTAAATATATTAATTATGTTAACATGTATGGTTTATTATTGTTATTTGTAATGAATTAATATGTAAACATTTTGATAATTTATCAAATTAGGATAAGGAAACTACAAATTTAATTAGAAAAATTAGACAACTTATTATAAATATTGGCTAATAACCTGAACACAGACTTCACAGAAAGAAATTCCAAATGACTACTAATTACCCAAAAAGATTTCTTAATCTAACTTCTGAAGTAACATAAAAATCAACTGTTTCACTACCAGCTTTAAGGATTTTTTAAGGATTTCTAGTTACTAGAAAATCACCTTACAATAAAACTAAACCTAATTCAAGTTACAGACAAAAAGAAAGCATTTTTTTTTTCCATTTAAAAAAGAAAGTTATTCTGGTCACAGTGCCATTGAGTGGTAGAGCTAAAATTTAAACACATCATTGATGTTAAATAGCCATTATCAGATGAGGTGTCCTGATGGTCATGAGAATATATTACTTATACCCACCCATGGAAAATGGTTTATAATACTTGATCAGTCCTCCTTCAAGATTGCTGTGAAGACCAAAGAAAAACTTATGTGTAAAAGTGATTTGATAACCATGTAAATATGAGAAATCATCATTTGTTTCAGAATTGCTTTTACCCAAAGAATCTGAGGCATTGGTTGAGTATCTTGGGCTCACAATGTGCTGCAGAATAAATGTACCATAGATAAACTAGGGCAAACAGAGAGAGAGGAACACAGAGTTCTTGACTAGCTATGTAGTATGTGAGGCCCTGCAGGGCGGGAAAGAAATGATTGTCTGATCAGAGGCTGCACAATGATATTCATAACTATTCAAAAGTATATATAGCACATCCTCAGAGAAACATAATAGTGCAATATTAAATTCACAGCACAAAGTTATAGGGAAGAAGAAATTTCAGGCAGAAAATAAATGATAACTGCATTGGGGCATCTTTGACCATAACTTTGGAAGACAGAGGGTTAAAATGCCTTCAATGTCACTTGTGCCCATATATCCTAACTATCTAATTCATGGTTTTGAGAACCACAACTTGCAAACTTCCAAGTACCTGGGGACATTCTCTGCCATTAATTTGGGAGCAGCACTCCCTTTGCAATAAGTAGACAGTGTAGGGGAAGAATTAATGGCAGGGTATGGCCTTTACTCAGTAGAACACAGACAATAGTGGCTTGTAGTGTAAAGAGGAGACAATTAATTGCAGCAGTGGTGTCTGTGCCAATTCCCAAGTTCTAAACACTAAAATACTTGAGAGAGTCATCAGAAACAACAAAGGGAAAAGCACCTAAAACTCCTTCCTAACTAAAGCATATCCAATTAGCTGTGGACGAAAATGCCTTTGTAGCTGAATAAATGCATATCCAGACACCTCAGATGGTACAGGGTAACACTTCCCCCCATATAAAACCAAGGATTTAACATCATATTGAATGTTTTTGGTTTTCCCTTCTAGAAATTCTTATACAGGAGAGCACCTGTGCATTTAATAATTGGAAGATATTTTACCACATTGCAAACAAAATTTTACTATTCTCAAAGATACATTTCAGCGGAATCTACTTAAAGATTTTTCCATTTGTTTATGCAATAAGAACTTCTATTGTGTGTGCTGCTTTTACAAAAAAAAAAATCAGCTAATCTAATCTCCTATAATTACTCCTTATCGTGTACTGTATCATTGACTTTCCCTGGAAGCTACACCTAAGGTATGACTAAGTAAGAGATACTAGCTTGAGAGATTTGAATCAGGAAATACTAGGACAAATTGAGATGGACTTTCTCTTTGTGTCCCTGCCTCACTTCTATTCAAACAAGAAATAGGATGCCTCCAATTTCACTGATTACCAGTTTCGGTATCAACTTATTAAGACAATGATAGGCCCTTTACAAATGTTCCCCTCATGTTATTTTCCCAACAGAAGTAGAAGCTGACCTATAGTTCTTGGAGCTATTGTAAAAGAGCACATTGTATTTGTCTGCTAACTCTTTTAGCCTTGCTAGCCGGCTGCTTAATTTAATGTAATTGAGCCTTTATCCAAAGAACTCTGATGCAATGTTTAAAACTGGGCTTTCCTCTGTTCCCTCAGAATTTGGATTCATTTACATTTGACTTACCGAGTGCCTCATGTCAGTAATGCTGATCTCAGTGTCAAGATTAGACTTTCTCAAGAAACTCAAGAAAGCAGAACAGTTGTGTCTGGTTGTCTCTTCGTGTGATTCTAGGCAATGGGCCCTTCCTGCTTTTTGGGAAAGAAGGTTACATCCTTGCAAATGTGTACTCACTGTCACAGCTGATAATTGAAAGGTGAGGTTTCCAAAATGTCATTATTATTTTTATTGCTAGACATGTTGGCTCTGTGTCAGATTCTTCAGATAAGCTGCATTCTCTCATCTAAAATTCCACAACAGGCTATGTTACAATGTCATATTACAGAGAGGGGCGGGGCAAAGGCACTAAAGGGAGATGTGACACAGACAAGAAAAATACGGTTCTCGAAATGGTGGGAGAAGACATGCAGTGGGTGGAAAAAAAGCACTCAATTTGCAATCAGGTGATTTGGATTTAAATTCAGGCTCCGTTACTTTATTAGCTCCTGTCTCTAGCTTCAATTTCATCCTTAAAATGTGAATGATTAAATCTAGCTATCAGGGTTAGTAGACTTTATTGAGAGAAAATCTGTATAAATGTTTGTAAATAGTTAAGCAATACACAAATAGAATGTTTCCATTAGTTATGGGTTTATCTGTGCTATTAAAAATTAAAAATTAAGGCCACAAAGTCATAAAATGTCAAGACTAGAATATTTCTTGTTGATTGTCTTATTTTAATCTAATCACCTCATTTTATAAAAGGGGCAAAGTTTTTATTATTATTATTACTATTTTAATTTAACAACCATTTATTGAACTTCTCTATGAGCCAGAATCAGTGCTGAAGGTAGGGAAACAAAGTTAATGATTAACAGGAATCCCTAGAGGAGTTAAGATCCAGGACAAGGAAGCGTTTGCCCAAGGTTTTACAGCTAGAGGCTTAGGAGCTGGGAATAAGATCAATAGAATCCTCATCTCCTAAGCTCCTGCTCAGGACACTTTGCTTTCATCGCCTCTGTATTAAGGCTTTTTCACCTGCTGAAAATCACAGGAATATATTTAAGATATTGTAACACGTTAAAATTACCAACCACTGCTCCTCCAGACAAATGCCACTTTGTGTCTCAGATTAACCCAGCCTAGTTCAGGGCGCTATGAACAAAGCAAATGCCTGGTTGCTCATTAGAGTAGATAACATATCTCTGTCCCTGTTTAGCACTTATTTTCTTTGGGATGCTGTTCCAGATCCCCAAAATGCCAAAAGCTCTGGACCAGCCTCATTAATTTCCTGCCATCTCCTCATACAAACATGCTCCCTTGCACCAAACTTTTTAGTCACAGTGAATTTTTGGAACACTTTTGTATTCTTCTTCACTTCTGCATATACTTCCCAATTCCTGGAATTCCTTTTCCCCCTCTCCTCTATGTGGCGAATTATTCATTTCTAAAGAACTGAATTCATGATGCTTTCCCAGACTTACCCAGGCAGGCTCCACACCTCCACATTCCAGAGCACTTTGTTACTATCACTAGTATAGCCTTCAGCATGATGTATCATAATTATGCCTTGCCATGTCTGCCTGGACCATTCATTTATTGATTCAACAAACATTTATTGATTTCCCATTCTGTGCCAATCACTCAATTTGCACCATGAATTCAGGAATCATAAAGTAGATACCTTGTCTTCGAGGAGCTTACGATTTGATTACTGATATGGGACAAAAGATACTATAGTGTGGACATGCTTATAACATGAGTGTATACTCCATTAAACTAGAAAACCAAAGCAAGCTGCAGGATTGGGTTAAATAAATGTTAAAGTTGGTATAGATATGCCCACAGATATACTGAATCCTCAGAAATGGACAATTATCATACCTATAGGGCAGAAGTTCCAAAATATTTACCTCTGGCCCAGACCTCTGTCTTGAACTCCAGATCGGTGGTTTCAGCTCCTTCTAAACATCTTCATTTGAAAGTCCCATAAAAATACCAAACTTCTCATGACCACATTAGCAAGTTAAAAGATTGCATCTATACAGATACTTACATTATCTAATTATTTTAATTTCAGAAATAAATAGAAACATTCTTTAATTTCCCTATGAAGTGAAACTAGAAATAGAGTACTTAGAAATACAGGTAAAATAAAAAATAAAATTAAAAGTGACAATGGATTTTTATCAAATATGAAGTAAAACAAAACTCTTTCTTGGCTCTTGGATCATAAAGAATAGCCTTACAGTGAGTAAATTCTACATCAAGGGACAGTCCGTTTTCCTATAAAGAGTCACATTTGGTCTCTGTCATACATCTTTTGTTTTTCTTTTTTGTTTTATGGTCTCTATCACATACACTTCTTTGTTACAACCTTTTAAAATTGTAAAAATCATTCTAGGGTCAAAAACTGGCTGCTCTTGCCAAATTTGGCCTGTCTGCTATAGTCTGCCAACTCCATTCTATGTAATTATAAATAACAAGACCTGCATGAAGAAACCAACAAAAACATTATTATGAATGAAGTTCCCAAAAGGTATGACTTTGGATGTATTTACAACTTTAAATTCCCTAATCTACCACCAGCAATATATTTTATCAATCCCCTGATGGATTTAGCCAAAGCAGAGCTGACAAAATTAAATTAGTCTAAAAAATTAATCATTTTTATTGTCCAACCAGACTTATCTGGTGAGTTTAAAGCAACTTTAAAGTCCATCCAGCCTACCTGTTAGCGGACCCAAAAATTACCTTGGAGTGCCCAAGAATTAGTTAGTAAACTAACTCCAAAACCTACCTCTATTTGTAGCCTTTCTCTGTAACCACCAGACCTTGCATCAAGCAAATCCTTTCCTATCCAGCTCTCACCTTTGGCTTTCTACAAGTAACCTGTGTTACTTCTAATTCTAGATTTTCCTGCACTCAACTCTAAGTGTTTTGAATTTGCTAACTGTAGTAAACTTTAAGTTCCAAGAAGTAGCCACAGTGTTTCTGTCAGACTTAAGGGAGAACCCTTGAGGATCCTAGCCATGTGACCTCCAGAGTGCCTAGTCCCCACTGAGGTGTTTCTCACAACAGCCAGAAGCCATCCAAAGAGAAAATGTAGCTCAGAGGTGAGGAGGGAAAACAAGCATCCATAGACACAAGAAGAGAATCTAACCATTAACTGGGAGAACTTGAGGAAGAAATTTTAAGTCCATAGTGAGGGGATGAAACTAGAGATTAAGAACTGAGAATTCCAAGAATAGATTGGGGAAAAGGATATCAAGCTGGAAAACCGAAGAAGTACCAGACCTAGGCTATTAGCCACTCCACCGTGTCAGGACTTGCTTCCTACTAGGGTGTGGATTAAGGCACATTTTAATGCAAAAGGTCACAGGGCTAATCCAAGAAGTCTCTGTAATGGAAATCTGGAAATACAAGGCAGAAAAATGATTCTTCAGGGAAGAGCTGGGCTCTCTCTTTCAGCTACCATCTAGGACCCATACTTTTAACTCACTTACTTTTAATAATAATAGCAATATTATTTTGATTATCTACCACTTTTTCCCAAAATCCCAAATGCAATTATTTGTAAGATCGAGTATTTTAAAGATAAAACAATTCTAGTCCAACACTCTTATCGACACAGGAATCCTTACCCTGCCAACCTCTGACAATATGGTACTCACTTCATATGTTTTATGACTATGGATGGGGACCTCATGACTCCTCAAGGTAAGGGAGGATGTAAGCAAACTAGAACAAAAAAGGGATTCTAACAAAAGAAAATTTTTTTCCTAAATAAGTTGTTAGAATCCCTCCTTCATGAGTTTCAGACTATATCTGGCCAGCTCTATGAGTGCTGGCAAATTACTTCACTTCAGTCACCTTTCATATCACATGAGGGAATTCAGCTGGAGCAGTGCTTCCTGGGAATTATTTTAGCTCAAAAATGTAATCACTTTTTAAATTTTGTGACATTAGAATAAGCTAATTCCTCTCTCACATGAAAGCTACATTAGTCATCTTGAACAGGCTTAGGCACTACAGGATCTTCAATAAGTAAACATCCAGAGTGCTGTTCTCTGGATGTAAGCCTAGTGACGTTTGTATTCTCACTTTTGCTTTTGATGACTACTTTTCAACTAAATTCCTTAGCTTGGTAGATCTCAAAATTTGGTATGCCTCAGAATCACTTAGTGGACTTGTTAAAGTCTACCATGTCTCTCCCCAATCCCCTCTACCAAGTTTCTGATTTAATTGTTCTGGGTAGAGCACAATGTTTGTCATTTGCCATATGATGTTGATGTTTCTAGTCAAGGGACCACACTTTTGAGGACTACTGCCTTAGTTTTCTTTATAGAAATTCTTGGTAAGTCAGATGTTAATTATGTATTTCCCCAGCTAATTTTTAATGTAAATGAAAGTTTTAAATTTTAGGCCTCTCGCCATCATCATTATTATTATTTTATGTTTTAACCTACTGTTCTATTTGTTCATATCTTTAGGAAGAGCATTGGACCTGGAATTGAAAGAACTGAATCCAAATTCTGGGTTGATTTTACTAGCTCTGTAATCATAGACAAATTTCATACTCACCAAGCCTCTTTTTCTTTACCTAAAAACTGGGGCTGAGAATTCCCAATGATCCCATAGAGTCACTAGTGAGTTCTGGAATCAGATAGAATTGGTTCTGAATTCGAGTTCTGCCATGTATTAGCTCTATAACATTGACAGATTTCTTAACCTCCCAGCACAATCAATATGGCACTTGGAAATGACTGTTTCGTCATCTATAAAATAGGGTAATAATTGCAGCCTTGTAAGTTGATTCCAACAACTAAAAGAGGTATTCTATTTATATATCTGCCAAATAGTACAGTCTCAATAAACTGCCATTATTAAAACTGACAATAAGGTAACAGATTTGAGGACATTTTGTAAGCCATCAGTTTTACAGAAATATGGTATTTTGACAACAGGATTTAGTTGAAGACAAAGTCTTGTGACATTTCACTAAAGCTATATTTCCAGTTAATGATGTTCAATTTACCCATTCTTCTTCTCCCTTTATTTTTTTTGACAGTCTCATTCTGTTGCCCAGGCTGGAGTGCAGTGAGTGGTATGATCTTGACTCACTGTAGCCTTACCTCCTGGGTCATGAAATCCTCCAACCTCAGCCTCTCAAGTAGCTAGGACTACAGGCGTGTGCCACAATGCCTGGCTAATTTTGTTTATTTTTTGTAGACTTGAGGTCTCACTATGTTGCCCAGGCTGGTCTCGAACTCCTGGACTCAAGTGATCCACCCACCTTGGCTTCCCAAAATGCTAGGATTATAGATATGAGCCCTCACTCTCAGCAAATTAACACATTCTTTACTCACATTTTCACAGTCCTGTTATCCAGAACATACTCTTTTATCTTTTCTGCAAGCATGTCATAAAAAATGTTGTCAAATGTCTGCAAGAAATCAGAATTCTGCATATGTATAGAATTCTTGATTTATGAGACAAAAACCCCTGAAATCAAACTTGACAATCAAAAACCTAATAAAAACTTGTAGAGACTTTTCTCGTAGTGAAACAATCCTTTTTATATCATGTACCTGCTACCTCTTTTTCCAGGTACTTAAAAATCTTTCACTCAAATTTTTTCATAGAATTATGCCAAGATTGCCATAAAGCCTCGGTGATCTGCAGTTTCTATAATCTAATCTCCTGTAAATTTAAAATCAGAAATTAATGTACTCATTTGGAATGTTCTGGCATCTCCCTTTTCTGAGGATTTTCCCCATAGAGTCCCATTTGAAAGTTCTTTATGAGTTCTATGATTTCATTCCTCTTAGTCTGGAGAGTAAGTAACTCATTTGAGCAGCTGGGTGATCTCCTGTCTTCATGTTCAGCATGGCTGCACTTCACCCTAAATCACACTGACTCCACCCTCTTCAATTTAAAGCTCATGTTTTCTGACAGAGAATAAAAAGGCAAAATAAGTTAAAGCAGCTTTACTTCTACTCTGTCATTAAATTAGGCTGGTACCACCACTCCCAGACAGTGGGCTAATTCTTTTCTTATTCTTCTCACTAAGTACATTAGAGTATAGGAGAAACTTTCTTTAAGATGGTTTTCTCTAATGAGGCTGCATTTTGTGTGTCCATATTTGGACATGTTCCCATCTCTATCTAACATCTCACTTGTTTTCCTCATGAATGATAAGATGCTCTTTTCTTATATTAATCAAGGCCATGTGTGATCAAGGTCATCAGAACCACTTTTTTTAATCCCCACTCCCTATCCCCATCCTCCTGAGAGTCTTATATATCAGGGTCTCAAGCATGAGGCCACAACTATCTTCTCTGTAAGGTATTGAAATATGTTTTTCAAATATTGAGGGCACAGGTTTGGTCATTCTTGCTGTGATTTGTAGACTCCAAGATGAAATGGTCATTTTGTCCTACAGTACTTTCGACTAAATGAACCTTCCTTATTAGCAAGAATTACAAGCAGAGTAGCAGTTTCCCTTGTTGCTTCTTTCAGTTGTGAGGAATGAAATAGTTAACAGAACAAGTCAAGAATGGATCAGATGATCTGCATCTGGACACAGATAAACCAAGTATGCATTCAGGTGCATTGTAGGTTTTTGGAAAACATGTTGAATTAATGAGTGAAGGAAAGAAGAAAGGAAGAAGAGTATATAAGTTGCATATTCTTCTTTAGTTGTATCCCTGTGTGCAACTGGAATACCATGAGGGCTGAGTCTGGAGAAATTCAACAATACAATAACTTACCAGAAATAAGTTTATTCTACAATGAGCTAGATGAAAATGTATTTTCTTCATTAGCACTTGAAAAAAAAACCCAAGTGAGTCAGATGTTGAATCCTGCCTCAGAGTTGCTATCTGAATGTTTACTGGAAAGTCACTTGATAAACAAGATGCAAATCTACTCCCTTTTTCCACTCCCTCAATGCCCACTCCTACCAACAAATACACTTGCCTGACTTCATGAAAAACTGTCAACCTTTTTAAGATCCAGAAGAAAATCCCACTTCTCCTCTACCTAGTATTTAGCCCAATTACAGACAATCAATTTGGCATGTGCGAGTGACTACAGAAGGTTACGGGGATGTAGACTGGAAGTAATAGAGAGCAAGATGTTTTTTGTTAGAGTGCTGAATTTGAGGGTTCACTAGTGGAATAGTTCTTGAAAAAGTTAAGGGCAGTGAAGAGATATGAATAGCTAAATGCAAAGGATACTAGAATTCAAGAAGCGAAGAAATACATAGTCTAGCATCCCAGCTTGTTCACATATCACCAAGGTGCCAAGATCATGTCAGAACTGGCGTAGAAGAGAGTGAACCAGGCTTCAAAATCATCGGTGAAGGCCAGGAGATTTGTAGATGTCATCAGCTAGAAGGTATGGGGTGACTGCTCCGGGCACGAAGCCTCAAAGAATTGGGTTGATTTTGCCCAAGAGTAGAGGTGTAATAACCTGAAAGCAATCCTGGAGACTGAGAAGACCTTCTCTTCCAACTAAACATTAAGTTGAGCCTCTGCTAGAGTGGAAGCCTGGTCCTCTGGATAGAGCCAGCTTGTGCAAATGGGCAGATGACCAAAGGGCAGTGACAAGTGTATTAGGGCTTTGAGGCAGGGTGGAATTACCTGTCCCCAAAGTTTCCAGCAGAATTAGTTGAGCAAACTGATGCTTGGGAGGAGTCAGGCCTTTCTGAAAAGAATCAGTTGTGGCCTGGATTAAATGGGACTTCAAGAGGAACCTAGTCCAGATGGATACAATTGTGTTACTTAGTATACAAGAGCTCACCATATTCTAGAAACAACAGCAGTCTCCGTTAGAAGAGAAGTCTGTCTCAAAGGAGTCTAGAGGACAACATAGAATCTAGAGAGACCATGTAACCCTAGTTTATGCCACCAGTAAATGGCAGAGCAAAGGCTGAGAACCTTGTGTTTTGACTCTAAATCTAGTGCTATTTCTCCTATAGCATACACTCTCTTATAGTGCCCTTCTTCTAGTCACTCCTGATTTTTTCTCACATAGAGAAACCACTGGCTTTGCCCATCTATCTCCCTTACTTTCCTCCCACTTCTGTTCACTCAGAGGGTGAGATTAGGCCCCTGATCATTGCTATTTCAGATATCTCGTTACTTCCTATTTTAGGAAAATGGGGTCAAAATAATTATCAAAGTGCATATCCACTTATAAGTTGGTCCATTTATCTTAGAGATTGTATATACCATGGTAATTTCAGAAAAACCTGAAGTTGAAAGTATATTAACTTACACTGAATTTTTTTCCCATTGTGTTTGTTGTCATTGCTATTTTGTTTGTTCTTAATAAACTGGAAGGAAAAATAAAGATTCTTAAATACACATAGGTGGAGAGAAGTCCTTAAGGAGGGCTCACCTGGCCATCAGAAAGGTAAGGTCTTCCAGCCAGGTGTGGTGGCTCACACCTGTAATCCCACCACTTTGGGAGGCTAAGGAGGGCGGATCACGAGGTCAGGAGATCGAAACCATCCTGGCCAACAATGATGAAACCCCATCTCTACTAAAAATACAAAAAAATTAGCTAGGCATGGTGGCGCACAGCTGTAGTCCCAGCTACTCAGGAGGCTGAGGCAGGAGAATTGCTTGAACCCAGGAGGCAGAGACTGCAGTGAGCCTAGATCGCACCACTGCACTACAGCCCGTGTTACAGTACGAGACTCCATCTCAAAAAAAAAAAAATGGTAAGGTCTCCTAAGGCTTCCTCTCTAACCCACTTTTGCCCTCTGGTGGGGTTGCTTAGCAGGCTCATGCCTCTTCCTGTATGGGCAAAAGGGGGAAATGTGTCTGAGAATGAAGAGAGGAGTCCCTCCTGAGGGCCACCTTTCAATATGAAGACCACACGCAAAGATAAATTTGATCAAAATGAAGAATGAAAATGAGGAATAGGAGAGCATATGTCCTGTCCCACTTAAGAAGAAACTATGGGAGGAAAATACATGTTTCCTAGCCTTCTCTCGCCAAATAAAATACATTCAAAATCCATAATTATTAAATAGGATTGATTTGATTTGAAATTATGAATTGCAACTAGTTTTCCTAATTGTGTATGTTTTTAAAATACTAGCACCTTTTAAAAGGTATTCAGAAACTTTTCCCTTAATATAAAGAAAAAAAATAAGAGTTAGAGCACAAATTATATTAGGAGATGGCATCTGTACACAAAAATAAAATAACTACACACAGAAGGCATGATTTACCTCTTCTCAGAAGCTAAAAGCCATGGTTACTCAACTCTCACGTAAAAATTCTATATTAAAATAGTAAGGAAAATAGCAGTATATGGATTTTACTACCATGGATGTTCAGAAGCAATTTTCAATTTTTTATAACTTCATTTTTAATACATATATTTTCCCCAAATTACCCAGGAGAGCTTTCCTTACTGTGTGCCAGACACACTCAAAGTTGAAATGCAAAGTTTACACATTTTGAGTCCAGGTTTGAGGGAGAGGAGGAGAGTGGAGCTTTAGAAATTGCTTTTGTAGCAGAAAAGCGTGCATTTTTAAAATTTCACTTGACCATGTTCTTTCTTCACCAGCCTGGCCAGTCTCCCACTAAAATTGAGTTCAGACCAATTAGAACAGCTGCAACCTGATTCTAAGCAAAGGAAAAATGACCTTTTAACAGAAGCCAAGGGATTGACACTCATTCTATACTGTGAGCTTGAAGAATTCAGCCAATCTTTTGGTATTACTGATTATCTCTGAAGGTTAACTTTTCATTAATTGGAAAGAAAAGAACTTCTTTCTTCCTTCCTTTCTTTCTTCTTTTCAAAGTATTCTCTTACTTCTCTCCCTTGCTTCCCACTTTCTGGCTCTCCCCTGCATCTCGGCAAGAGAAGAGTTTTCTTCCAAAAAGCACATTTTCACACACAATAGAAAAGTAGACCAAGAGAGAATACCCAATGACCCAGCAGGTCAGAATCTGCACACATACACACATACACATGCCTACACATACAAAAGACACTGAAATACTCATCATGATCCAAACAGGAAAAAAAAAGTCCTTGTGTTTTCTGACATTTACATCTTAGATGAATGATCTGAGCAAGCACATCTCTGCTAAAAGCCATTCTCTTCACTTTGCTGAGTAATCACTCAATACTCAAGTGAATAGCCAGTCCTAGAGCTGTGCCAGGGGATTTAGCAAGTTTGCCAAAGAATTGCCCGGCACACCGGCTGCTAAAGATAGTAGCCCCTCAGTGCCGCCACAAATTGACATACGTCCCAGAAGTCATTAGACTGACTGGCTAAGCAAAGAGTGTTGCCTAATACACTATAATTTAGATTTATATTTAAAAATTAACAACACAGATTGAAAAATAGAATGCAAAAAGTACAATTTAAAAATTTATTTATGAATACTGCTTTTAAGAATGTGAATATTACCTGTATCTTTTTGTAACTTCAAAAGTACTCCATAGAGCTATAAAGAAGGAAATAGCTTTTGCCATGTTTGTGGTCTCTAGAAACTAGAATAACAAGAGTTGGGGTATTTAGGGTGTGAGAGGAGGAAAGCAAATCTCAGATCATATCAGTAACATTTGTTTTAGACTCTGGGTCTTTTATATGGTATTTCCAGCTTACCTTTTGAGATTCAGATGACTGTTAGGAGCATTAAACATTAAAATGAGCTTTTAAAATGCATGTGAGACAGAGACAAGCAACCCTTTATGTTTTATGTAGGATATGTATAACACATTCAGATTATCTATTATTATATCCACACATACAGTTTAGTTATAAAAATATGCAATGCGGGCAGTTTTGGAAGGATCAGTTATGTGCAGCCTTATTCTCCTTTCCTTGGGGGTGAGAGGTAAGAGAGATAAAAGAACAAGCTTCCCCAGACCTCAGAGGAAGAGGCCCCCTCTGTGTTCTTGAAGGAGAAGGGTCTCTCCAACCTAAACTCAGGCTTTGCTGGAACCCAGCTTTTCAGAAGCTGCTTCTATTTTCCCTGGTATGTAACAGCTTCTGGGGACAGTGCTCGACAGGACAAAGTCAAGGAATTTTCAGGCACAGACAATCCATCATAGATAGTGGCAAGAAGAAAGGTAAAGAGATGAAGAAAGGACTTCCTCTCTCTGTGTGTTCATCAGCAAATGAAGACCAAAAAATAGTATGGTGATCTGAGACAAGGGAATGGAACAAAAGGATTTATGGCATGGGACACTAATTCACTGAATGTCTTTACACATTTGCAATTATATTTAAAAGAACCCTGTGAAGTAGGTGGAATTTTCTATATTTTACAGATAAGAAAACTGAGGCAAAGGCAGGTCTTACACAGGTAGGGTGAAATTTGGAATTTGAGCCTGTCTGTCCCAAACCATTCCCCTCTACCCTGCTTTAAATCCCCCTTAAAACAGAAGGGTGGATGGAAGAGTAAAGCTTTCTGCATTGGTCTTGTTACGGTCTTTGAGGGTAACACTTAGAAACTGCTGTTTAGAAGGAACCCCCTGAGCATGTTTAAGGAGAACAGTGACCTGACCAAATTCAAAGCCAAGAAGAGCACCCAGATGTGATGTCTGAAAGGACAAAGCGAACACCAACAGAACTGGGGGTCTAGTGAGGAGGAATAAAATGCAGACCAGTCAAAGCAGACCTAAAATCCACTGTGCTTGTCTGAAACAGACCGTAAGAGCCTGAGGGTTATTGTTAGGTTGAGCAAATCAACAAGTCAAAGTGGCATTTCAAAGATCATACCAAAGATTTAGCAAAATGAATGACAGGGAGACATTTTCTGTTGTTTGACGAATGTGATTATACACAGCATGGTTTTCAAAAAAAAAAAAAAAAAAGAAGCCAATCTGTCTAATCTGTGTTTAAATTAAGTGGAAATTTATTTGCATCTCTGCAACATAAAAAAATGATAGTCACACCTATGGTCGATTGTTACAGCCTGCCAAGATCTTCCTTTATTTTGAATTTAGTAACTTATATATGTAATATGTAATGTTACCCAAGATAAACAAAAAAAGTTATAAATGTACCAGCCAAGGCATGGCTTAAATCAGGGGTTAAAAATCCTTTCTTGGACTATGGAGGTAACCTAACTGGGTGACAGGGGCTGGTGTATGCTAAGGAGTAGTGGAGACTGCTGCAAACAGGATAGAGGAGAAGAGGGAAGAACTACGAGGATTATGCAAACAGCTTCTGGTGGAAACAACAGCCTAGGATTGCTAGGCCTTCCAAATTTGGAAGGAAAAGCTGGACATTTACATTTTTATGTGAAATACTCTGATTTTAAACACAGTGCAAGCCCAGTGAAATATGTCTGACCTAAAGAAAAAGAAGCCGATGACCTTGTCTTAAAAACAGACTGTGTCTGAGAAACAAGGTATGTAAGGGTATTTTGGAGCAAAGGGTGACATGCTGAGGTTAGAGCTATGGAAAGACAACCTAGGAAGTGACAATGGATTTGTCACAGGTGTCAGTGAGGCATGTTGAGTTTGAATTTTAAAGACTGCAGAAAATGTGCATTTGTTCCTCCTGGAATTGTATGGATAGGTCTGTTTTTTTATTGACTAGTTAGGGTGGCATGCTTTGATAACTTCAGATTCTGAAGTGAGATCAAATGAGAGAAACTACACTGCGCCAGGAAATGAAAAGATCCATTTTGGTCTATGGGTCTTTTGAGAAATAGCTATGCAAACACTGTGTCTATCTGTCATAAAAGGGTTGTGTAATTAACATATGCAAAACACCACCACTGTCCTGCTGGAAGCTAACTTCCCTCCCTGGAAATCCAGCCTCTATTTATTTACAACAAAATAAAGTGGACCCTTCTGGAAAGAAACACAGCTCTGTGGCGGCCCGAACACTGTCGCAGCAATGCTTTAAATCTTTTATATCTCCCATACCTCCGGGGGCTGGTGCTGGATGGTATTGAGCCAGGGCCCATAAATAATTTATGCTAAGTAGCAATTTAGTTGTTTGGCTTGAGGTAAAGAAATCCAAGAAATTCATAAATAAAGTTCCCATTTTTGCTTGTGTTCCAAAGTTAATTTATGTTACTCTGCAATTAACTAACATAAAGGTGAAAAAATATGACAGGCCTAAGGTAGAAACTCATGCCCATAAATCTGCTCTATCTTAACTAGTGGTGGTTTAGTGATAGTCACCTAGTTCCCTCTTTTTTGTGCTATTGAACAAAAAGTTTTCTTTGATCTGATTCCCAGCTGCCTTATCAATCCATAAAAGTATTACAATTGTTTTGAATGGATCCCTGGGTATGAGGAAGAAGAAAGAACGATGGGATCTGGGACAGCTACAAATGGAAACTTCTACTATATCTAAAATATTTTATTGCCTTATAAACTATCTGAATCGAATATGACAAATGCAAAAATAGCTGTTTGCTCAAAAGAGAGAATCAGAGAACCTGAGGACTGGCAGCAAGATGGCCAACATTGCTGCCATAAGCAGGGGTAGCTGTGTTGGGTGGCAGGAAGAGTATTCTAGAAAATGTGAAGAGCAAGGAGCAATTGTGCACCACGGCCCTCATTCAGGCAGAGAATCTAGGAAGGCCCTAGATTCCTACAGTAAAACATCAGCTGGAATCCTGAGCATATGCCTCGGCTTTGAGCCAACGATGCAGAATACCTTCTTTTCAGGTTCTCACTAGCAACCTCAGCCTGCAATTTTCTGCTATTTACTTGCTCTCCAAGGTCTGAGACCCCTGATATTTGAGATGGTGTCTCTGTGACATATGAACCCTGAAGATTCTCCAAGCTTTATTCATGTAGCAAGACTGGAAAAAACTACATACCTAAGTCCCATTTATTATTTATTTTAAAACTACGTTTATTAAATGCCTACCATGTGCCAGGAGATAATGCAGTGCCAGAGATGAACAAACCGTGTCTGTACTTAATCAGTGTACGGACTAAGGGAAGAGAGGAGAGAGACAGAGAGGAGTAAACCAACAGTTTGATAATGTGTTACATGTTATGATAAAGTATGTACAAGGGGTCAAGGAAACAGCAACAGGCAGCACACTCACCTCCAGGGGAGAACTGGAACAAGGGAAGATTTTAGAGAAAGACAAGGTTGAGTGGGCCTTGAAGGATGAACACTTAGGCAAGTGGATAGGCTAAAGGAAGAAAAGTGAGTTCCAAAGGCTGGGGAAGGGGTGAGCATGACTCATTTAGGCACTGAAAGAGTTTAACGTGATAGTACATGGCGTATGGCCCGTGCAGGTGCAGGAGGGGAGGCTGGAGAGGGAGGCATGAGATGCATGAGAACCAACAGGGAGCACATGCGGCTTAGATTTCATGTCAAGGGCAATGGGAGCCGAGGAAGGGTTTTAAGCAAAAGAATAGCATAATCAGATTTGTAGGAATGAAAGCTCTTTCTATCAGTAAAATGATGAATGGACTGGATATAAATGTATTACTCTCAAAGCTCAGGGCCAGAACATTTTACCTCCTAGTGACAAAGTGTTCTTCCTTCCTTTGAACAACGGAAGTTGTGTAAATGGTGAAGATGTTTTTCTCTTTGGACTGGTGACTAACCATCTGGAAACAAGTTATTTAGTCAATTGCCACAGCTCTTTTTCAGTTAGACTATCATCAAGTTTGGCCTTCTTTCTTCCTTTTTACTTCTTGGATCTAATTTTTTTGACAGGTTCATTTTTCTTCTTCTTCTTCTAACAGTGCTTTAATTTTAAGGCTCCTCAAATTGAATAGAAGATAAGTAAATCATTTTTAAGTTGATACTTTTAGGCACCCTCTTTTATATGTAATGGTTTGATCTACTCTTCTAAAATATTTCTAAATGATACAGCAGGAATAAACATGGAACACATGAGTAGGAAAGACAACGGGAAAGGAGACAATACAGGACTAGATTTCAATGAAGTTGGAAAGATGAAAAGCATGTGAAAAGTGGAAGGTAACCTGGCCAGGTGGAGGAAGCAAAAGGAACCTGGAGCTGAAGAGGGAAATGTCTGTGAAAAGCAAGGAGGTTTTTCTTCATTCAACCCAGAATGTCTGAGGATTTTAAGGTACCAGACACTGAGAAAGAATAAAGATAAGGGCGTGGATTCAGGTTTGCATAATAGACACAGAGACCTCAAAGTCCCTGAGCAGCTAGACTCCTCACTCGTTTTGTGGGAGACAGGAATTTTATTATTTAGAGAAACTTTCCCTGAGATGGTCTGGACTCAGAAATACCAGGCACAATGAAAAGCAGGAGCAAAACACCATATAAGAAAACGAAAAGGATAAATAAAAGTATGAATCCTAAAAGGTAAAGTCTGCAGCCCACTTCTTTTCCACTATTCTATTAGCAGCCAAATATAAAACCATCTCCATAAGGATTAAAATAACTTTCTTTCGAGAAGCAAAGAGCCTGAGAAAAAGGCCTACAGAACTCACATTTGGGGCTTCCACATGTAACAAAAACCTATTTGCCCAATATTAAATAAACATTATCACTCAACATTAAAGAAAATAAGCTCACTCACACATGTAGTCTCTTATCGGCTCTTTAGACTTGGTTTTAAATATCCTTGGCTTTCAAAGATCACTAAACATTTGAGAAATTCTCCAAAATGAAATAAAGGGGCCAGAACACACAAACAGAAAAGAAGAATTCAGAAAAGTCAGAGACAGTATAGGAAGAAGAAAGGATACTTTAAAACCTATAATTAATATACATAAACAAAAAAACAATAAATGTGCATTTATGAAATACAAATACGATGTGATTTTTATGGAAAAAATCAGAGAATATGAAAGTGATTTTGAAAATTAAACATGTGGATGAAGAGACTAGAAATTCAATTGAATGGACAGAAGATAAAGTTGAGAACATCCTGCAGAGAATAAACAAACACACAAACGAAGAGCTGTGCAATGGGAAAGTGAAGATAAAGAATTTTGACAATCAATTCACTAAGTTCAACACTGGAAACTAGGAGATCCAGAAAGAGAAGTTTCAGAAAGAGATGAAATGGAAGAAAAGTAGGAGGAAGTTTTTCTAACACAGGGACGGGACATCAAGATTAAAAGGGCCTGCTTATGCTCAGTTCTCTGAATCAGAAAGGAGTCCCACACCCGGGCACATGATCACATATTTTCAAAACAATGAGAATAAAGAGAAGATCCTAAAATCTTCTGGAGAGATAGGACCTGTACCCGAGATCATACACTATAAAGTCTCAGTCATCTGACTCACATCTGACTTTCAATATCACCAATAAAGGCCCCAGAGATTGGCATATTCCCCTCAGAATTTGGAATGAAATTATTTTCATTCTAGAATTGTATGCCCAGGCAAACTACTAAGCAAGTGTGAGAGCAGAATAAAGGCAATTTTAAATATGCAGCTCTAAAACTTTTTTTCAGGAAGTGACTGAAGTAAGTATTCCACGAAAATTAAGAATATCTTTATGAAAGGGAGATATAGGAGCCAAGAAAGAGGGATGTAATACAAGAGACTTGTGAAGGGGTTATTTGGAGAGCAAACACTCTAGCTTGTAGCAAGAAATTGGATGACTAACGAATAGAGACATATAATTCAAAGACAATATGTTTGACCTTTGGAACAATTATTGCTAGGCATTTGATTCATCTATTAAAGCATTGGGGAAAATGGGGATAAGTATGTATAAAATTAAACAAACTTTTAAAATGAAGCAATTATTAACTCCAGGAATAACAAAGGGTCATGTGAGGGAAAGAAATACCAGAGCACTCTAATGACCCAAATGTAAACATGCATATAGTCATTGTAATGTAAACACTATTTCTATTTAACAAAAGATTTCAATACAACTACATTCAAGGGAGGTAGAAGATAAAATTGTGGTAGGAGTGAGGGACTAAAAGATGTACAGAAGGTAAAGGCTCCACTGCAAAACTGGGAAATAAATAAATGATGTCTAAAATCAAGAAAGTGGTATAAACACATGTAGATAAGTATCAGAAGAAGCATCTGAAAGGGTTACAAGTTGTTTGCTTTCTGGCATGAAGCCATGAGAAAAAGATCAGGGCAAGACACTGTGTTTTGTTTTCTTTCTTTCTTTTTTTTTTTTTTTTTTTGAGACAGAGTCTCGCTCTGTCACCAGGCTGGAGTGCAGTGGCGTGACCTCGGCTCACTGCAACCTCCGCCTCCTGGGTTCAAGCAATTCTCCTGCCTCAGTCTCCCGAGTAGCTGGGACTACAGGCGCACGCCGCCATGCCCGGCTAATTTTTGTATTTTTAGTAGAGACTGGGTTTCACCATGTTGGCCAGGATGGGCTCGATCTCTTAACCTCGTGATCTACCCGCCTCGGCCTCCCAAAGTGCTGGGATTACAGGCGTGAGCCACCGCGCCCGGCCTGTTTTGTTTTGTTTTTTTTTTTTTTTTTTAAACACAGAAAGCTATAAAGATGGAATAAACCAATTATATATTTTGTACACATAATATTAATTACTGTTAATATGTCACCTTATTTTCTTCCAGATTTTTTTTAGGGTGGGTGTCGGTAGTAAATTTCACAATTTCCCTCAGTTGTCTTTTTTTAAAGAATGGTAATGCTCATTAAAAAGTATTTAATGCAGAAATGTACAAAGAAGTAAATAAAAAATCCACTTCCAAATTCTACTATCCAAAAATTACTTCCCTTACACTAGGTAAAAACAATTTCAGATCTTATTATAAACAGATAAGGATGGAAATAACAAGTAGGTAGATAGGCAGAGATTGATCACATTGCTTTTCACTGAAATGAGATTATATTAGCTATTATTTTTAATCACATTTATTAAATTTAATTTTACTTTAATAGTAAAAAGAAAAACTGAAGCAAAACAAAAGAAATTGTTGATTTTCAAATAAGTGGTTCCTCACCATGAGACACAGAACTCTCTAAGCTTGAAAGGGTTGGAGGGGCGATATGAGAAACAGTAAGAGTTGGACATTAGTGTTTTAGTACAGATTTCAATATCAGACAATATCAGTAGCCTCCTGCTTAGAAATCTGATAATATCTTCTTTGCCCACACTTTTTATTTATCTTTATACTACTAATTTTACGTTGTCCTGATTAATAACATTCACATTTTTTTCTATAGCAATAATTCCCTCAGTTGTTTAGTCTTAATTCTATATTTAAATGGATTCAAACACCGGCAGTCCTTATTACAGCGTCTCAATTCCCAAGTTCCTTATTTTGATTTATCTCTTAATTGGCTAGAATTTATTGTCAAACATTTTTTCAGGGACTTAAGAGTGCCATATTCCATGAGATTTTTTATGTTTGAAAATGTCTGCTTGTTGCCTTTTTCTCTATTGACATCTTAGCTTGCTTGCTTTCCTGTAAACTTTGTAGAAATAGCACCAATTGTATCTGGCATTGAATGTTCTTGTGAAGAAATCTGAAAACTGGCTGCTTTCTAAGCCATAGTAGGTGATTGGCTTCATCTACTTATATGTATAAAGAATTTGTTTTTTAATCTTGGAAATTCAATACCTTAATTATGGTATGTGTCTATGTTGAGTATTCCATATCAAAATTCCTGGGATATTGTGCACGCTTTTAATCTCAATGTTCATTGTTTTCTTTGCCAAATAGAAATTCATATGTATTATATGTATTCATTCAAACATTTATTAAGAATCTATGTGCCAGGAGCTAGAGTGTTGGATATATCATTGGACAAAACAGACTAGAAAAACACTATTGTAGCTTATTCGTGACGGTGTAGAGGAAGGAGAAGAAGTAAACAAGAAACATAAGAAAGAGGTAAATATACATGACGTGGTGTGATAGAAGGTGCCAAGTGCTATGAGGAGAAAAGGAAAAGCAGGCCAGTCTAAGGAAGACTGGGTTTGGGCAGTGGGAGAGTAGAAAGTGAGGCAATAGTGAAAGACATCCTTAAAAGGTGATTAAGCAATGAATTAAAGGAGTGAAGGAATGAGCCATGAAGAGCTCTAGGGGAAGAGTGTTAGAGCCAGAGGGAGCAACCATTGCAAATGCCTTAAGGTTAGAGCACACCAGTTTGAGAAATGATAAAAGTAAGGGGCTTGTGTGCTGGACTAGAGAGAGGGAAGCAAAAAACTGTGTGTGTTAAGATCATGGAGGTAATGGTGGGCAGATATTCAAGGTGTTGTAGGCCATCAAAAGGTTGTACCTTTGAGTTTCATGGTTTTAGCCAAAGGCGTGATCTAACTAAAATTTTTGAAGAATTTTTATTTCGTATGTGGACAATAGTGAGAGCAGGGAGACCAATTAGGAGGCTATTGCAATAACATAGGTAAGAGATTTTTAGGTATTAGGGAAAATATTCTGTGAAAAAGCTATCCGAAGTCAAATGTATGTATGATTTTTTAACTAAGTATATATATACAAACTTTCTAAGAAATAAAAATAATAGAAGACACAGAATAGCCAACGCAATATTGAAGGAGAAGAATAAAGTTGGAGGACTGATACTACCCAGCTTCAAAACTTACTATAAAGCTACAGTAAGCAAGACAATGTGGTATTGGTGAAAGACTAGACAAATAAATAAATGAAACAGACTCAAGAGCCCAGAAATAGACGCATATACATATAGTCAACTGATTTTCAACAAAGGAAAAAAGGCAAGACAACAGAGCAAAGATAGTCTTTTTAGCAAATGGCACTATAACAACTAGATACTCACATTGAAAAAAAGATAAATCTAGACACATATCTTATTCCCTTCACAAAAATTAATTTAAATTGAATCACAGACCTAAATGCAAAATGGAAAACAATAAAAATTCTAGAAGATAACATAGGAGAAAATCTAGATAACCTTGGGTATGGCAATGGCTTTTTTAGATACAATAGCAAAGGCATGATCAATGAAAGAAAAAGTTGATAAGCTGGACTTCAGTAAAATTAAAATTTTCTGCCCTGCAAAATACACTGTCAAGAGAATAAAAAGATAAACCATAAACTGAGAGAAATATTTGCAAAAGACATGTCTGATGAGGGACTGATATCCAAAACATACAAAAAATTCTAAAACTCAACAACAAGAAAACAAATAATTAAAAAATGAGCCAAAGACCTTAACAGACACCTCACTAAAGATGTCAAATAAGCATATGAAAAGATGGCTCCAATGTATATGTCATTAGGGAAATGCAAATTAAAAAAACACTAGGATACCACCACATACTTATTGGAATGGCTAAAATTCAGAGCACTGACAACACCAAATGTTAGCAAGAATGTGGAATAAGAGGGACTTTCACTCCTTGCTGGTGAGAGTGCAAAATGGTATAGGCATTTTGGAAGACAGTTTCTTTCAAAACTAAATATACTCTTACCATATGATCCAGTAATTGTACTCTTTAGTATTTGTTTACTCAAAGGAGTTAAAAACTTATGTTTATATAAAAATCTGCACATAGATGTTTATAGCAGCTTTATTCATAATTGCCAAAGCTGATAAATAGATAAACTGTGGTACATCCAAACAATGGATTATTAGCACTAAAGAGACGTGAACTAGCAATCCATGGAAGAAAAAATGGAGGAAATTTAAATGCATCTTACTAAGTGAAATAAGTCAATCTGAAAAGGCTACATACTATAATGATTCCAAGTATGGACATTTTGGAAAAAGCAAAACTACACAGACAGGAAAAACATCATTCGTTGCTGGAGTTTAGCAGGGGAAGAAAGAATGAACACACAAAACACAGAAGATTTTTAGGGAGTGAAAAGACCCTATGTGATGCTATCATGATGGAAACATGTCATTAATATTTGTCCAAACCCACAGAATGTGCAATACCAAGGGTGAACCCTTATGTATCAACCTATGAATTTGGGTAATAATGATGTGTCAATGTAGGTTCATCAGTTGTAACATCTTCCACCAGAGTCGTACATGATGTTGATGATAAGGGACACTATTCAAGGGTGGGAATAGGAGGTATATGGAAAATAGCTGTACCTTTCACTCATTTTTACTCTGACCCTAAAACTGCTTTTAAAAATTTGTCATTAAAAATAGCATTAATAATTATATCTTTTTAAAAGACAGATGAAAAACAGCCATAATATGAAGCTTTATTTCTGTTGGAAACCATCCAGTGAGATAAATTAGATAACTTGAATCAGACTTACACCAAAATCTCAAGGAGAACATAAAGACAAATGTAGCTTCAAAGTACACTGTCATTCACTAGAGACAGAGAATATTATTGAAAAAGATTTTTCTTTTTATTTCATTTTATTTCATTACTAATAGGACTCCTCCTATACGATGTTATCATCTCCAATCAAGTGTCAGCTATTATTTCTCTAGACTAGAGTTCTTTTCAGTTCCTTTGGACTTCTTGGGCAAATGCCATAGAAGTTAAAAGAATTTTCTTACATTCAGTTTGACCATTACGCATAGAACTTTCTGTATATCTCTTATTATTCAATCAAATATCTTTAATCTGGTTGGCTTGAGAGACAATTTGGCATGAGCATTTCCTTACTGTCTTTCCTGCTAAGACAGGAGCCACCCTCTTTTGTCCTGTGCTCATCAGGAGATACCATGACATATCTAACTTCCAGAGCCAGTCAAAAGAAACCCATGATTCAGAGAAAGATAAGAAGGAGCCTGCTAGATTCACACCTGCCAGCAGCTCAGTGGAGTCAACCTAGGATTCATCCTCCTCAGGGGAAAAGGGAGCCACCAGGGCAGATAGAAATCTTGATCATCCCAGTTGATCCATTCCCCCTCAACTAAAGCACACCTGTTTTGCCTAAAACGTTAAGTCTAACTTAACTTCATGGTCAAACATGTAGTTTCACTTCCACTGCCACCCTTCCACCTGCACCCCGAAAACAACTCCGTGCTACTTATTGATGATTAAACTCCCTGTAACTGGGGCAAGAGTGGGAGAAATAATTATTCTTCCACCAGCGAAATAAATGACAAATTAAGCACCCACTCAAGGTAAAATGTTTACTATCAAAGATTTTGCTTTAATCAAAAAGTGTAAGTTAACTGGGGCAATTAAAGTATGAAGATGTTGGAATAATCATTAGAAAAGAGAAAGGACAGAGAAAGCTGAAGCTCACAAGACAAACTGCACATTTGCCTTGAAGGGAACATAATGGACTTGCACTTACTTAGAACAATAAGAGTTACAGGCAAAGATGTTTTGGTAAGGTAGGCCTAGAGATGCAGATGCCTAAGTTTTCTTCCAAATCTAGGTTTGAAATATCAGCCAAGTCAGCCATTTTAATAATATGAAAGAGGGGGAGGAAGAAAGGAAAAGGAGGAAAAGAGTGACAGCAGCACCTAGTTTTGGGAATCGATTTCCACAAATTTGAAGAAGAAAGCAGATTTGGCTCATGTGGGGATGTGGTATGTACCTCCTATATTCCTATATTATGCATCTTTCAGTAGTATAAGTATTGCAAGAACCCTGATTTTCACCAGCTATTCATTATTTCCTGTAATGACATTTCTGGAAACTTCATACAGGGGACACTTCCACAGCACATATTCCACTGTTTATGGAAAGCTCTGGATTTTCTTCAGGGTGGCTTCCTGCCTGTACCCAAGAAAATACTTGAGTAACAGCATTATCTAAATGGAATTTAAGAATGATGGGGATAGAAAATAAAAATAACCAAGTATCATAGATGCTATTCTATAATTTAACTTGTGGCAAAGGGCTCATAGAATGTGTAAGATTAGAGGTAAGCTAGTCTCACCTCTAAACTTAGCTCCCTGGGTGATTCTAGCATGGGATATTTCCAACTTTATTCAGTTTCTTGGAAGTAATTATCTTAATCCATAAATGGAGATAAAAATGGGAAACTACCACCTCTGCAAATTCACATTTCATGAACTGTTGACTACAAAAATATGTTTACGAATTTAAAATATAAACTTCTAATTGACAATATAGTGCCATTCAGTGTCCCGTTTATTTTATATGATTAAAAAATAAGATAAAACTGGAAATTCTTCTCTCCATTAATTAAACAGCCTAATGACACTTTCAGATCACTTAACTAAATGTAGTCCTGTTCCTGGGCACCAAGCAAGCACCTCAGTAGCCTGAACTAGCCAGTGCTTCACCTTAAATGCACATTCCAACGTACAATATCTTTCACATTTGACCCACTTTTTACAGGATTCCTCATATATAGAAGGAGGGCATTCCCTTACCACTGTCATCATTATCTAAAAGCTTTGTTAAGCACAGGGCTGTATATGGTGCTCTCCCAGGTCCTGTACAAAGTGAGGTAATATCCAATTTCCTGACCTCTAGAGGCCTTCAGACCAAGACCAAAAATGCTAAAGCAGGCAGATAAGATTCAGGTAGCTGAATAAGCTTTAAAGCATTGCATGAATTAAGGGGATGGATAAATGCATAATGTTTTGCATAAGCAACGGGTAAGTGAATGGAAGAGAGGCCTGTAAGAGCTCCTGTCAGTGTTCTGTGCATCTTGACCAAGTGGAGATGTCAGATAAGCAGGATGAACAAACAACCAAACAAAAAAAAACCAGATTTCGCTTTTCAACGCTATCATTGGGTTTTCTGTTATACAGCACAGTAGTAATTGTCAATTGAAGGGGAGATACATTTTCTAAAGAGGAAATACGAAAAGATTTTTGTTTTTTAATGAATCAATAAATTCTTGCAAATTTTAAAAATCAAGTAGAACAGTTGATTTAAACTAGCTACAGGAAAGACCCCCTTAAAATAAGGCAGAGAAGTATGAACTACTGAATTATACTAAGAAGCCAGTTTGAAAGGGACTTATTTAATGAAGCTTGTTTTAAATTGTCCACCTCTTGTAAGGATGTGTGCACTTCTCAGAGTCCTTCTGCGACCAGGTTTTGTTTTTGTGAACTTAGTGAATAGGATTTAAACTTCTTAGCTTTTTTTTCTCCTTTTCAAAAACTACAAACGCAATCAGTTTGAGTAGAATCCATTCAATTGGCCTCTGCTTTCTGAATGCAAGAAAGAAGCTACTTTTCCTCCCCTTCATTTCATTCCAGCTGAGCACAGTGCCGCAAACATCTCATGCTGAAATCAGTGCCTTTTTAAAACTTCAAGGGGCTTGAAAGCTCCGAACCTGTTCAGAGGTGAAGTGGCTCCAAGAGATCAGCTCAGACGCACCCTATTTGCACTTCCCTCTACTGTAAAGGATCTCAGTCCTTTATCCACAGGCCTCATTATGAAAGTTCTCTCACTATGAACGCCAGACCAGGGCGGGTCTCCTCTTTGGTATTGCAGCATCACTCTCCATTTCACTCACTGTAAAGAATCCTGGTCACTGGCTGAAGTCTACAGTGAGATCAAGAGAAACCTGGTTCTCTACAGTTGAGGGAAGAGAGTTAATTGCTCTCCACTCCCAGGAGCCCTTTCCAATCCAGCCTGCCTTCCTAGGAGCACTGGCTTCTTTTGCTTCTCTCCAAGGGTTATAAGGGTTGCAGAGAAAGGAAGTGCTCTACCTTGGTAGAACTGCCCAGCTGAGTTCAGAGAGTATGAAAGTAAAAACCTCCCAGCTACATTTTTAAACTCTTATAAAAAAGAAATCATAGACTCCCTAATATCCTTCTGCTGGAAGCCCGTCTTTAGTTTTAGCTTCTTTCCTTCTCAACAAGTAGTTTCTTAAACCAGCAGCTTTCCAGAAGAGACAAATTAAGTAAAACATTCCAAAAATTGTGTTGAAAGGCACCTTATAATTAACCACAATACAAGTGAAGTGTAGGCTAACTAGTTAACTTTATAATGAGATGCATCTGGTGGCTCAGGTCTTGTTCTTCCACAAATAAGCCCTGGTACACAATGTTTTGCCCTTTCCTCATTCAGTCTCCAGGGTAGTGATGGATCATTCTAACCCTGTGAATGAGGACATGGTCTAAGAATTCCTGGAAAAAAGAGTCTATTTTTAAAGGTTTACTTAGTGAAATTTCTACTTTGGGTGCCCAAATAACTACCAACCGTTTAGTTTACCACTTAAGGAGCCATATTAATTCTCATAGATGATTAAAGTAACCTCTGGTACTAAGGGCTGCCTAATCAAATAATTATATTTTCCCCATACTTAACTGTCACAATATGTACTGGACCCAAGTAAGGTTTATTTAGTAGAATCTTCCACTTGGATTTCTGGTTTGACCAAGCACTGATGATGATGCTCTCGCCACTGGTCTTTGCAGGCACGCAGCAGCATTGTTTTAAATAGTTTTACAGATTTGTACTCCAAAATCCAGTTGATTTTTCACTTATAGCTCCAGATAATATCAAACTGAATCTAACTCTATGAGAACCAGAACTAGTTACTGAAACACTGATGGAGGCTTCTTTAAAAAAATGTTTATGTGATACCTCTTAAAAGCAGAAGTATTTAAAAACCTATCAAAGGTTTCAAATACAAGCTTCTTCTCTAAACTTTTTGTTCAATATAGGTATTTGCTCATCTTAAAGTTAGCAATAAATGTTTTGTTTCAAATACCAAGGACAATGATCTGACTTTGTATTTAGGGGAGAAAGAAGACATTGTGAATGTCAAGGATTGGGCCTAAAATACTTTGAGTACGCATCAATATCAGCCCTCCAAAAGTATTTTTATTTGAATGAATAGTATCTCTCCACAATTAGGTGGTTTATCTCTCACTTCATCTCATATTTAATATTTCATATATTAAACACTTTCACTGAAAGTGGATTTCTACACTTAAGTATAGGTAAATGTAGTTTACATGCAAGTTGATAGTTTATGTAATTTGAAAAAGTACTTAGGCACTCACGTTCTGGTCACAGTGAGGTGGGTATTTCAGAGGAGCAGGAATTGTCTTGGTGATGTGTCTCTCAAGCTTGTTTCTCCCTTTCTATTGAAGTTATATGAACATAATTCACAAAACGGGATGCAAGAGGAAACTTGTCTTACAGCTTTAAAGTGAAAAACTAGTTACTACGGTATAGCAAGGAGATACTTAGTTTTTGAAAGGCCAGAGCCAAACAACAACATCTCCACTCCTTTGGTGGCTAAAGATGAACTACAAGATCTAATTCAACTTCTTACAATATCCAAATGTCTGCCAAATTGAATCGCACTCTGCAGTCTCAAAACTAATGTGTCTCTCAGATGACCCTCCATGACAAACAGCCTTGGGTTTAGTAAAAAATACAAAATATGCTTTTTAACTTACTACCCCTAACACTCAATCCTCTTCCTCTCCAGTTAAGAGGCCTTGAGGTGGTGTATTAAGAAAAATATGCACATTTCTCTCCACCTCTCTCTGATTTGGCATATACCCAACCCTGACTTGTCACCTGGTGTCACACAGACTGGGTCCAAAGCACCCAGGAGTCAGGAGGAAAAAAAGCTGTCTCCCTCATGCACCTGGTACTTCTGCTAAAGGGCCTCCTTTCATGTGAATTAGGTAATTGGGACAAGCACTAGAGATCGCTTTCCAATCGACTCCTTCAATGGACTTTTCTAAAGTGTTTCTAGCAGGGAGAAATTGGTATGGGAATAGAAGACTTCAAAAAATTCGTATTTGTTACTCATGCATTGCTTCAACTAATATTTATTGAGCCCCTATTTATTTTCAGGCACTGGGTTTGGCATCGAATAGGCAATTCTAAACAGAATAAACAAGGTTCTTGCCTTCCTATAATTTATAATCTAGTAAGGAAGACAGACATTAAACAAATAAATATACAAAAAATATACATTTTAATCTCAAAATATATCCAGTTCTATGAAGTAAAAGACTAAGTTGCCATGAAAGAGATTGGGTGGCGGGGAGCAGACCTGATTTAAACTGAAAAGTTAGAGGCCATGATGGAGGGAATATCTAATTCAGTTACCCACAGGATTGTCTGAGGTTCTGGAATTAGTGTCTTCCCCAGTAGCCACTTTGTAATTATGCTTCAAGACTATAGTCTCTGTAGTATTTAAATAATTCAACCTGGCCTACTTTTTCAGCTTTTTGTCCTATCTCACTTGCCTCCATCTGTACCCTCAGAGACACTGAATTTCTTCTGGTTGCCCCTCAGAATGCTGTGTCACAACTCTGTTCTTAAGATCTCTCACCCCCTTTGACTGTGTCTTCCCCTACTTGTTCACCACAATGATTATTCCTCATCCTCCATGGCTCACCTCAGATATAACTGCCTCTAGGAAATCTGTGATTCTTCCTTCCTCCCCATGCAGGGACTCCATGTGGCTTAGTTCCAGGGGGCACACTCACATTTTACTTTCGTGTACCAAAAATTGTTAAATATCAGCAATTTCATATTACACAATCAAGAAGCCATGTGAGTGGTAACTGCATATGCCCTCCATTCATACAGACCACAATGTGCATATGCTTTCTGAAGTTATGCAGCATGGTGGCTCTGCTTACCGCACGGCCTTCCTGCATTCCCATAGCCCATGGTACCCTCCTCAAAAATTAATCGTACCATTTGGTTTGAAATAATTTGCTTATGCTTTTTCTTTCTTTCTCAACCTTACTCTTATTTCATTATCAGTTAGCAAAGAGCCTTTTGTTATAACACTATGCGAACTATCATTCATTAAGCCTCTAGCTAAACGTTATGAGAGAAACCTACAGAAGTATTATGACAACTATTACTTTTAAAAAGTTTAACTTTGTTTAAATTTCATATATTAAAGATAATTCCTTCATCTCTGATCCTTATATTTACTTTGTTTCAGAACGACAAGGTTATAATAAAAAAATGATAAATAACTAGTGTGACTGAGGCCTGCTTCACTTCCCAGCACTTCCCAGTAGCAAGTGAATTAATTCCTTTTAGCTCTTAGCTATGCTGGTTGGGTTACTGCCACCTGCAACCAAAAGGGATATGACCAATTCTGAAACTAATTCCTGGAAGTTGGCCATCACAAGTGACAGATTCTGAAGTGGAGACATGGATTATTTACAGAGAGAATCCCCTGTCCTTTGATGGGGAGTTGACTGACTTCCCTCTACAATATTACAGCAGCTGATTGAAACTGCCCTGTTGAAACCTGGGACTCAGGATGAAGCTTTAGGAGTTTTGGTGGGAAAATGTCAACAGCAGCATCATTTATGCGGATTAGAAATGGATAAGATGGAGAAATTCTGTATAGCCCTAAAATAAAGTAAAACTGAGATGTCCTGTCTCAGAGGTGCTGATTCATCAGTTTAATTAAACTTCCACTCCTACAGATTTTCCTAGAAAGCATAATGTGGTTTTTGTTTTGGTTTATTTTTGCCTCAGTTTTTAGTCAACAGGCTGTGAACATGCTTGAAATCATGAGGAATACAGAGAAATATAAGGAAATTAAGGAATGTTTCCTTAGAGGATGAAAAAAAAACAAATAAAAATATTGGAAGCAGAGAACCTGGAATCAGAAGAGTCCTTTGAAATCCCCTACCCCAGATTCCCAGAGTTCAGGAAGCCTTTCTAAGAGATTTCTGTCCCATCCCAGACTTCTGATAAATTGTTCCACAGACAGAGAGCTCATTAGTGTACCCTAACTTTTATTATAGAAAGTTCTTATATGAAAGCAAAATATGCCTCCCATGACATCAACAAATAGGATCAATTTCTGTCATCAGAAGAGTATAACTCTTGTTCCATATAACAGCTTACCTGTTTATGTACTTTTTACATTTTTTTTCTTTAGGACTAAGTGAAGTATCCTCTGTGTAGGTTTTTTCTGAAATGGTTAGAGCCATCAGACAGAACTTTATTGAGGATATAGATCCTGAGGGAGGGCACTAGACAAGCAGAGAGGAATGGGTCTCAAACACTGCTCCACATGGAACAAGCATTCAAATATTCATTAGTTGATATGGATGATATACTGTGGCACAGTTAATACATAGTCCTATTCAACAATAGAAGAGTTTAATGCAGTTACCTGGCAGCAGAGCATTTCCAAAAACGCCAGCCTTTCTTCTCATTGACTATTGATGACTGCAGCCCAGGGGAAAGTAGTACATTCATAAACATCAATCAGGCAGGAAAGGTGCCTTCCAGTCTCTTTTAAAGGAGATAATGTATGTGAAAGCTCTTTGTCAACTGTATAGCAGTATACAAATGTAAAGAATTTTTACTATTGTTTTAAAAGGGAGTTAGAATAGAATTAATGTTATTGGTTTTAAAGTTTTCCATGTGGCCTACTCAAGAGATGCCTAACAAAGGAATTTTGCTTCTCTTTCCATCTTCTCTACATAGACATTCAATGAAATTATTTTTAAATAGTGAGGCTCAGGCTCGTTATTTTTCTATGTAGGTTAAACTTCTGCTTCCAACTTTTTAAAAGCAATTTTCTATGGTATTTTCTTAATACACATTTTATTTGCAAATGGTAGAGATTACAAAGACATATGCCTAGGATAATGAGATGCAATTCATCCTGAATTAATATGAACTTCTAATCCTGTTAAAGAAACGGTTCTACTATTTGTAGAGTAGCTGCTATATACTGGCAACTATTAGGAGTTCTATGCACATTACCTTAGTTAATCCTCACAACCAACCCCATCCTGATTTACAGACAAGAAAACATTGAAAAACTATCTTGAGGTTTCAAAGCAAATAATAGGCAGAACTCAATTCAAACCCAGTTGTCTCATTCCAAATGTTTTGTTGCTTCTATATCTCTAAAGAAGTTATATTTGAAGTGCAGGAAAGAGAGCAAGACTATCACTCTCACAATGATTATTATATGTTCTCACAAAGGAATAAATTTTATATTTACTTGTGTCTCTTCAGTTGATAAAAAGCCATCTGTTATTATCTAACCTTTTACTCTAATTATATTTTTACTACAGAAACTTTGAATCTTAGAAATTTTTCTTACTGTCTTGTCATTGGTAATCTTGGTAGTTTTTTTCTTTTGTAATTGAGATGAAAAGTTCTAAAATATGTAAAGATAACATTCGTCAAAAGAATTAAAGATTGTCTATTTACAAAATTAGGCAAACATTTGTAAATCTTTAAAACGTATGCATTGTACATTATCTTGAAAACTGTGAAGTTGGACTACCACTCCCAGGGAGAAGTAGACATACTTTATTGTCCCTGCTAAGCACAATTTAAGACTCTGGAAATTAAATATAAAACAAGCATAATATTCTGAAAAGTAGAGAGGAAAAGGCAGACCTCCTAATGATCTCAGGACCAAGGAACAACATAACAATAGTTTACTGGGTTTTCATTTTGCCTCATATACCCATATTAAATGCCAGAGGAGTCAGCAACCTGAAAATGTCAACAGGTATAGACAGAAAAAGACACACACACACACACACACACACACACATACACAAAGCCTGATTTCTCTATCCAAAGGACTAAGAAAGGGCTAGTCTAGCAAGACATAAAACCTTTGGACAATAACTACTCTCTGCAAACACCACAGAGAAAACTGTGTTTTCACCCCAATCTCACTACCAAAAGCTGAATGGGAAATCTAGACTTTTACCCTAACCAGATTGTAATGAGACTTCTCCCATGACATTAATGGTGATCATGTGGTGAGCCTGGAAATTCCATCCAGAAATTCCAACCAGTGTAATAAGGCAAGAAAATAAAGTAAAAGGCAAACACATTTTAAAAAGAACAAAATACAAGTCTTCCTATTTTTATTTATATTATTTTTTATTTTTATATATTTTTTGAGACACAGCCTCACTCTGTCACCCAGGCTAGAGTGTAATGGTGCAATCTCAGCTCACTGGAACCTCCAACTTTTGAGTTCAAGTGATTCTCATGCCTCAGATTCCTGAATAGGTGGGATTACCAGCATGTGCCACCACACCTGGCTAATATTTTATTTTTGGTCAAGACAGGGTTAAGTCATGTTGCCCAGACTGGTCTCAAACTCCTGGCCTCAAGTGATCTGCCAGCCTCAGTCACCCAAAAGTGCTGGGATTACAGGCATGAACCACCATGCCTGGCCTCTCCCTGTTTTTAGATTACATGATTATCTAAATATGAAATCCCAAGGAATCTACCAAAAAACTTCTAAAAGTTATAAGTGAGTTCAGCAAGGCCACAACATAAAAGACAAACATACAAAAATTAACTGTATTTCTATATATCATAATGTGAAATTATTACATTAAAAATAAAACATTGGCCAGGCGTGGTGGCTCATGCCTGTAATCCCAGCACTTTGAGAGGCTGAGGCAGGTGGATCATGAGGTCAGTAGTCTGAGATCAGCCTGGCCAACATAGTGAAACCCCAACTCCACTAAAAGTACAAAAATTAGCCGGGCGCAGTAGCAGTTACCTGTAATCTCAGCTACTTGGGAGGCTGAGACAGGAGAATCGCTTGAACCCAGGAGGTGGAGGTTGTGGTTACCCAAGATCGTGCCACTGCACTCCAGGCTGGGTGACAGAGTGAGAGTCCATCTCAAAAAAAAAAAATAATATATATATAATTTTAAATCACTCAAAAAAAGGAGTATTTAGATGTAAATCTAAGACATATACAGGACATGTATACTGAAAATGACAAAATACTGTTGAAAGACAGCAAAGATTTAAATAAATGGAGAAACATACCATGTTTATGGATTAGAAGTCTTAACAGAATAAAGATGTCAATACCACACAAATTGTATACAGATCTAATGCAATTCTTATCAAAATTCTTATAAGCTATATTGTAGCTATAGATAAAATCATTCTAAAAATTATCCTGAAACGGGAAAGAAACTAGAATAGCTAAAATCACTTGAAAACGAATAAAGTAGGAAGAATCAGTTTATGCAATCTCAAGACACGTTACATTACTACAGTTATCAAGACTACGTGGTATTGGCAAAGGGATACACACATAGATTAAAAGATAACCTGAAAACAGAGCACTGCAAATAAGCCAAATTGATTTTTGACAAACATTCAAACACAATTCCACAGAAGCAAGATAGACTTTTTGGCAAATAGTGGTGAAAGAATTGAAGACACATAGGCACACACACATACAAAAACCCTCAAACTAAGAAACTAAGTCTCATATCTTTACACGAAAATTAACTCCAAAAAGATCACATGCTTAAATGTCAAACACAAATCTATAAAGCTTCTATTAAAAACATAGGAGAAAAATCTTTAGAATCTAGGGCAAGGCAAAGAGTTATTAAGCTTCATACCCCATCACAACTTATAAAAGGAGAAACTGATAAATCAGACTTCACCAAAATTAACAACTATTGCTCTGCCTAAGACCTGTTGAGAAGATGAAAAGATAAGCTACAGATAGCAAACATATACCCACAAAAGAACTACTAGCTAGAATATATAAAGAGCCCTCAAAACTCAATAGCAATAAGCCAGGCGTGGTGGCTCATGCCTGTAATCCCAGCACTTTGGGAGGCAGAGGTGGGCGGATCACCTAAGGATAGGAGTTCAAGACCAGCCTGACTAACATGGAGAAACCCAGTCTCTACTAAAAATACAAAATTAGCTGGGTGTGGTGGCATATGCCTGTAATCCAAGCTACTCAGGAGGCTGAGGCAGGAGAATTGCCTGAACCCAGGATGCAGAGGTTGCAGTGAGCAGAGATAGCACCATTGCACTCCAGCCTGGGAAGCAGGAGCAAAACTCCATTAAAAAAAAAAAAAAAAAAATCTCAACAGCAATAAAACAAACAATCCAATTAAAAAATTGGCAAAAGACATGAAGAGACATTTCACTGAAGAAAATGAAAAGATGGCAAATAAGCTCATGAAAAAATGTTCAATCATTAGCCATTATGGAATTACAAATTAAAACCACAATGAGATATCTCTACACATCTACAAATATGGCTAAAATAAATAATGGTGATATCAATATTGAGAGGAATGTAGAGAAACTGGATCTCATAAGTTGCTGGTAGGAATGTAAAATGGTAAACCATTCTATAAAATAATTTGGTAGGAGAAAAATGGGAGTGGCCACGAATGCCATATGAGGAATCCTTGTGATGATACAACTGTTCTATATTTTAACTATATCAATGAAAATATACTGGTTGTGATATTATACTGTAGTTTCACAAGATGTTACCTTTTGGGAATGTGGGTAAAGAATACACACATAGGATTTCTTTGTGTTATTTCTTACAACTTCATGTGAATCTACAATTACCTCAAAATAAAATGTTTAATTAGAACACAGAATGAATTCATGTCATATTTTGGATTTTGGGTTTATACACTAAAGGAAATATAGCTGAAGTACTTCAACTCTCAGATCAGCTTTAAATGACACATGTCCTTCCTAGGCTAGGATATAATGGAGAGATAACTATGAGTCAGGAAATGAGACTTTTATCATCAGTAATAAGCATAAAATATCATTAAAACTGTATAGTTTCCTTCAACCAACATTTACTGAGTAGAAGCTATGTGTTTGTGAGTAGGTAAAGATGAGTGTGACACAGCCCCTGGCTTCCAGGAGTTAAGCACCTAGTGGTGAACAACAGACACATAATCCATAGAGAGCACATGCACACCACATCCTGTAGAGAGTGTATTTTCCCAACATGGCAGCCAACATTTATTGAGCCTTTGGTTTGTACCAGGTATTATGCTATGATCTTTACATTAATCTCTCATTTAATCCTCAAAATAACCCTGAAAGTTAACTTTTTACCCACATTTTAGAAATGGGGAAACAGATGCCATAGAGGTTATGTGGCTTATCCAGAAAAAGAGTGAAGCAATAATTCAAACCCAGCTCTGAATTCAGAGCAGCCTGTGCACTTAGCCATGAGGTCACATTGTCTCTAACATAAGTCTATACCACATGCCACATAGGTCAGAGGAGTGCAAGCCATGGTGGCATGGTCTGGGGATTAAGAGAGCAGAAAAGGGTAAGAGAAAGGTGTAAAGGGGAGGTAAAATTTGAGCTGTGCCCTGATGGGTGAGTAGGAATTTTGTTGGATGAATGGGTAAGGGCCTCCAGGCCTGAAGAATCAGTATATACTACCAATATATTTTATGAAGGAAATAGTAAGGTTTTGAGCAGAGATAATGGAAAACTTTCAAAGTCAGGAGGCTTGTTTTAAGTTGAATTGTGTCCCCACCAAAATTAGAATACTTAAGTATTAACCCCTAGCACCTCAGAATGTGACCTTATTTAACAATTGATCGTTGCAGATGTATTTAGCTCAGATAAGGTCATTAGGATGGGATCTAATCCAATATGCTAGGTCCTTATAAAAAGGGGAAATTTGAACAGAGAAACAGACATGTGCACAGGGAGAATGCCATGTAAACAGAAAAGCAAAGATCAAAGTAATATATGTGCAAGCCAAGTAACACCAGAGATTGCTAGCAAGCCACCAGAAGCTGGGAGAGAAACATGGAATGAATTCTCCCTCGAAGCCTTCAGAAGAACCAGCCCTGCTGACACCTTGACCTCAGGCTTTTAGCCTCCAAAACTGTGAGACAATAAACTTCTGTTGTTTAAGCCACAGAATAAATTTCTATTTAAATTTATTTCTGAGACAATAAATTTCTGTTGTTTACGGTACTTTGTTATGGCAGCCCTAGCAAAGTAATACTGAGCACAAGCAACTAGATCTTTCTACATTTTGGAAAGTGAGGGTCCAGAGCAATGGTGTGCTGAACTTATAGCACCAGCTGGAGAGAAGCAATTGTTTAATTTTGTTATTTTGCAAGCCAATTGACATATACAAAAGAGCCATTACTTAAAATAAAATCATATGAACTTATAATTAATTTATATAAAACAATCAATATTCAGAACAAATTGCCACCTAGTAACTCTACATTTTACTATGATCTATGCTTTTGATGCTACATACATCCATTGTATGTACATAATGGTAATACTGTATAATGCTACTGCATGTCCCTTACCAACTCCACAATCAGGGATATCACGTTGGTAGGTTAAAATGAACCCTGGTGGGATAATTTACACCAGAATAATCAGCAAATACTACAAATTGGGCCTTAGATCACCCTGGAGAGCTATTTGTTAAATATTTACCAACCCACCCCTGGTCTAGGGAGATTGGTAGGTCATCTAGTATAACATGTGCTTCCTCCCATTGACTTCAGAAATATTTTTCTAGAGCCTCCCAACACATGTTCTTTTGGTACTTCTGCCTTCTGGATGACATGTGGACTAGTGGATGACTTTGATCTCAGTTTGCAGCTTCCCCAGCAAAACCAGTTTTGTCGTGAGTAAGCCCATTGCATACCTTCTGGTAACTCACAGCATGAATGAATAAATAATTGAATCCTTCAGAGATTACTTTCAAATTATGATCACAATGCTGTTTAACTCTCACAACACTGGTAAAAAGAACACTGTATTAGTCTATTTTCATGCTGCAGATAAAGACATGCCCAAGACTGAGCAATTTACAAAAGAAAGAGGTTTAATGGACTTATAGTTTCACACGGCTAGGGAAGCCTCACAATCATGGGGGAAGGCAAGGAGGAGCAAGTCACATCTTAAATGGAGGGCAGCAGGCAAAGAGAGAGCTTGTGCAGGGAAAATCCCTCTTACAGAACCATCAGATCTCATGAGACTTATTTACTATCATGAGAACAGCATGGGAAAGACCAGCTGCCATGATTCAATTACCTCCCACCAGGTCTCTCTCATAACATGTGGGAATTCAAGATGAGATTTCGGTGGGGACACAGCCAAACCATATCATTCTGCCCCCTGGCACCTGCCAAATCTCATATCCTCATATGTCAAAATCCATCATGCCTTCCCAACAGTCCCCCAAAGTCTTAACTCATTTCAGCATCAATTCAAAAGTCCACAGTCCAAAGTCTCATCTGAGACAAGGCAAGTCCCTTCTGCCTATGAGCCTGTAAAATCAAAAGCAAGTTAGTTACTTCCTAGATACACTGGGGGTACAGGCATTGGGTAAATACAGCCATTTCAAATGGAAGAAATTTGCCAAAACAAAAAGGCTATAGGCCCCATCCAAGTCCAAAATCCAGCGGGGCAGTCAAATCTTAAAGCTCCAAAATGATCTCCTTTGACTCTGTGTCTCACATCCAGGACACGCTGATACAGCAGGTAGGTTACCCATGGCCTTGGGCAGTTCTGCCCTCTGATTTTGCAGGGTACAGCCTCCTTTCCAGCTGCTTTCATAGGCTAGCATTGAGTGTCTGTGGCTTTTCCAGGCACATGGTACAAGCTGTTAGTAGATCTACCATTCTGGGTTCTGGAGGACAGTGTCCCTCTTCTCATAGCTCCACTAAGTGGTGCCCCATAGGAACTCTGTGTGGGGACTCCAGCCCCACATTTCCCTTCTGCACTGCTCTAGCAGAGGTTCTTCATGAGGGCCCCACCCCTGCAGCAAACTTCTGCTGGGCACCCAGGCATTTCCATACATCTCCTGAAATCTAGGCAGAGGTTCCCAAACCTCAATTATTGAGTTCTGTGCACTCACAGTCTCAACACCATGTTGAAGCTGCCAAGGCTTGGGGCTTCCACCCTCATAAACAACAGCCCGAGCTGTACCTTGACCCCCTTTTAGTCACAGCTGGAGAGGCTGGGACGCTAGGCACGAAGCCCCTAGGCTGCACACAAAGTAGGGGGTCCTAGACCTGACCCACAAGACCATTTTGTCCTCCTAAACCTCTGGTCTGTGATGGGAAGGGTTGCCACAAAAGTCTCTGACTGCCCTGGAGACATTTTCCCCATTGTCTTGGTGATTAACATTCAGCTCCTCCTTACTTAGGCAAAGTTCTGCAGCCAGCTTGAATTTCTCCTCAGAAAATGGGATTTTCTTTTCTATTGCATTGTCAGGCTACAAATTTTCCAACCTTTCTTGCTCTGTTTCTTTTTTAAAACTGAATGCCTTTAACAGCACCCAAGTCACAGTGTGAATGCTGCTTAGAAATTGCTTCCACCAGGTACCCTAAATAATCTCCCTCAAGTTCAAAGTTCCACAAATCTCTAGGGCAGGGGCAAAATGTTGCCACTCTCTTTGAAAACATAATAAGAGTCACCTTTGCTCCAGTCCCCAGTGAGTTCCTCATTTCCATCTGAGACCACCTCAGCTTGGATTTCATCGTCCATTTCATTATCAGCATTTTGGTCAAAGCCATTCAACAAGTCACTAGGGAGCTCCAAATTTTCCCACATTTTCATGGTCTTCTTCTGAGCCCTCCAAACCTCTGCCTGTTACCTAGTTCTAAAGTTGCTTTCACATTTTCAGGTATCTTTTCAGCAGCCCCAAACTCCTGGTACCAATTTATTGTATTAGTCTGTTTGCATGCTGCATATAAAGATATACCCAAGACTGGGCAATTTACAATAGAAAAAGGTTTAATGAATTTACAGTTCCTTGTGGCTGGGGAAGCCTCACAATCATGGCAGAAAGCAGGAGGAGCAAGTCACGTCTTACATGGATGGCAGCAGGCAAAGAGAGAGAGCTTGCACAGGGAGATTCCCCCCTATAGAACCATCAGATCTCATGAGACTTATTCACTATCATGAGAACAGCATGGGAAAGACCTGACTCCATGATTCAATTACCTCCCACTGGGTCTCTCCCACAGGGTCTCTCCCACAACACATGGGAATTCAAGGTGATATTTGGGTGTGGACACAACCAAACTGTATTAAGCATTATTTATGACTCATAAGATACCAACTTTGTTCCTGGGATTCTGAGAACAACTCCTCTGTATCTCAAATTCCCTCTGATTATAAAAGTCATTTAATCTCTCTCCTTGCTAACCAATTAGGATAGCATAAAGTTTAATTTTTGTGAAGGCACTTTGAAAAAAAAGTGTTGCCATACAAACACATGGCAGATTAGTATTATTATAGCAAGCTTCAAATTCTTGAATACACACCATGTATGTTCCCAAGAAACAAGATATATGATTGTGATAACTTGCATTGGAAATTAGTATCGAAATCAAAGATGCCATAATGTAAAATATTTACAGTGTAGTTCTTATGTATAGCTGATTCTTTTTGAACAGTGACTCTAAAATGATCTTATTACATCTTGTATTAATACAATTATTAAATAATAATACAGATATAAGCTAACTGAAAAATAATGATGTGACTGTAGCAACATTGAAATGTAAACTCTTAGATGAAGAGAACAAGCCTTGTGATAATTATATTTGCCATTAAATGATAACATCCAATTGGTTTCTAATCTTCAGGCTACAAATAAGCATGTTATACTGAAAATACATTCTAATTACATGGCTGTTTGTCCCCTGTAAAAGTAATATAATGAAGTACAAGCAGTGTTGCAAATTCCAATGAAGAATTGTATTTAGAGTCTAATGAAAGATGCCAGGTAAAGCTTATGGCTTAATATTTCCCTATTTCTATGTTCAGTACCAATGATTTTACCACTTAGTTCCAGATGTCAAAGTTTGTATTTAAACATTACTATCATTGTTTCACACTGTTGTTACATAATGAGAACTGATCTGATACTCTACTGAAGCCTGAAAAAATCTTATTTGGAATTGAAACTATATATATATATGTGTGTGTGTGTGTGTGTGTGTGTGTGTGTGTCTAATAGAGTTTAAATAAAGAAAAATGACTAATTTCTCCATCTTAAATAATTAGGAGATAACTTATCATCTCAACTCTTCTACTTAAGCATTTGTCTAAAGCCACAATTCCTTTTTATTTTAGCCTCAACATAAAAGTGCATCTTCTAATTGAACTTCTGTGTTTGAATGATCAGGTATTCAGTACTTGGCACAGAACTCGGTAAATGTTTGAGTGGATGGACAGATGGATGGTTGGATGAATGGATGAATGGATGAATGGATAGATGGACATTTTATAATCTCAATTTATTTTCTGCAAGTAAATGAAGTCAAATATGTTTGCCTAATTTTTTCATTGAGTTAATAAATCATTTTAGTGACTTTTCTACACAGATTAGATGTGCTATATTATGAAGACCTAGAACATTGAATTGGATAAAGCATTATGATTTCATTTATCTTAATAGATAACTCTTATGATTTTAAGGCTGTATGTGTTTATATAATAATAGCCATCAAGCAAACTAGGAGGTGATCAAGAAAAAATAGCATTAAGGATTAAGTCAAGGGGTAGACCAGAGGGCAAAGAGGAAGCTTCCAGGTTTACTGGTTGATGAATTATGGCCTTAAAATTTTGTATTTTTATTTTTGTGTGCTTCCTCTATGCTGTAGAAATGAAGAATTCTGAAACCAGTTACGATCACTCTGTACCACATTATATTTTTCTAACTTCAAAATGATTGGCTTCTAAAATAACAGTAGTTGCTCATATCTACTGAGGATACCTTTTTGGTATCTACATCTACAGATTAAGAAAGGTGAGGGATATATGCAATAGTTTGCCCAAGGTTGGATAGCTTCTGGAGCAGGGACTTGAACCAGGAGCTGGTGGAAGGCACATGCTGACCCTCAATGCCTTTCAAGGAATGAAGGTACCAAAGCCCACAGCAGTTCCAAACTCAGCCTTTCCATGCATCTCTTCCAGCTATGGTTGCTTTCTCTTCCTCTCCAGTTACTTAGAACCCTGCCCAAGTTCTCTCCTTCCCGCAAGATTCTTATCCTTCCTGCTTCTATGTCCTAGAGTATGAAAACTCTACACATACCATGTAATTCCACCTAAACAACTCAGTTCAGTTCTTTACTTCTTGAGGCAAGAACTTTTCTGTGATAATTCCCTTCTACCATCCCCACCCTCTACCCCACACCTACCACATACAGAAATAGGAAGCAACTATCTGTTAATACAGTGATATCCTTGGAGTTCTTAAAAGAGCTCAGAAAGAAATGCTATACTTTTAGCATTTAAATACTGTTACTTTGCAGATGTCATGGTTAACAGAAGCAGATTAAATCTAGATTACGTTTTTGTGGAACACATCCCAAAATCTAAAGAATCACTTATCACAGAACTTTCAGATACTAAAGAGTGTGAATGAAGATGTGGCTCCTTTGATCCTCAATTTCTGTTTATTCTTCAATGTCCTGCCTCTCTCAGAAGATCAAGAGACTTGAATATGTTGTTAGCTATCCTGATAGACTCCCCTCATCCTGTGTTCCTGAGACTCGGCAGGGGGTGACTGTTCTGTTTCCAGGGACACAGTATATTAAGAATAGAATTTTAATCATACCAAGTCCCACAAAATAACTACTCTTTGAGGCAATATTTCCTTCTATCTATTTATTTTTATTTGTTCCATTCTCTATCACACCAGAAAAAGATTTAATGAACTGAAAGCAGCTTGTTTTAAAGTATCTCCATGTCCATTTGGTTACAAAAGAAAAACCTAAATTTAAAGAAAGAAAGAAAGAAAGAAAGCATTTCTCATGTCAGGCACTTCCTTAAAGGTTTACAAAGTAAAGCCTGGGTAAAATAAAGTGCCTAGATTTGCTCTTTACAGAAGTATCCAAAACACTTTAAAGAATGGCTCCTCTTTCCCTCTCTCTCTCTCTCTCCCCTCTCCCTTCTCTCTCTCCCTTTTTCTCTCCCTCTTCCTCTCCTTTTCTCTCTGTCTCTCCTTGCTCTCATCCAAAAAGGAACCATTACATATTTGATATTTGGTTTACTGGATGTTCTGTATCTAAATCTGAGTTTTGCTTACAATAGAAATGTTAACTCCCTTCCTTTAGACACTCCTGGGAATTACATTTGCTGTTAGCTTGTACACTTACTGACTCCAGAATTTACTGATCCAAGTTTTCGTCTGTGTTATATTTGTCTCTTTCTTCCTCTCACATTTATCATCATTTTCTGCTTGTATATCTGTCCATTTGTCTTTCTTTCCTTTAATTTCTGTTCCATGGTCCCCAGATAAAAAATGAAATATTAGGTTTGTCAAGCGTATATCATTGTTTAAATGCCTGGAGATGATGGGTTAAACAGGCCAATCAATGAAACAAACCTCCAGTGCACTGCAGGGGCTGCAAAGGATGTTCCCTTTGGCTTTTTAAGACCTAACAAGTCAATAACCTATTAATATCACATTCTGCCAGTCACCTCTACACAATTCACATGTGACTTCTTAGGACAAAACTTTACAGCTTGTGGTGAATTAAACAGAAAAATGTTTGTGGCAAAATTCAAATTAAATAAATTGAAAAGTGAAATGGAAACAATAATTACATGATTATAACCATAAGATGCACCATAATTATTACAGCTATACCATGACTATTATAAACATATAAAATGATCCAAAGTTTTAGGCAATGAATTATTCATTATACTATTTTTAGTATATTACCCAGAGAGTTTTCTATGCCCAAAGAATTAAATGCCCACCACATTAAAAGTAGGATCCTTGTATATTGGAGAGTTTACATTGAAAAGAGGTAATCAGACAGACAAAAGCGTGTTTTAGATATTTTTTTTTCATTTATATAATGACACTTCAAAACTTAATAGTTTAAATATCAAAGAAAATATATCTGGAAAGCATTGCTTATTATGTATAGAGCAAAGATGTTGAATAGATGAATCTGATAATCGTTTATATTTATCAAATCATTTATACATGTATATTTATGTAATGTATTAGGGATGACAGCCATCTAAGTTACAAAATTGACAATTTGCTTTTAGATGATTCACATTTTGAATCTCTCATATGTTTGTTCCTGTTTCCAAAGTTAAAAATAAAAATTTATACTGAAATACTTTAATACTTCAAAAATTTTCCAAATATTAACTTAGTAATCAAATTGATTTTTATATCATTACTTTACATGAAATAGAAATGTACAGGACAATTAGTTCATTTCATAGAAATAAACTTCTTCACTCTAGTAAATTTATAGATCAAATGTGTTCTGCAACATTAGATGAGTTCCCTAGTCTTTAGTATAACTCTTCCCAAACTGGACTACTCCTCACATCATCATCAAAGTCACAGTTTTGGAATCCAACAGATTTCATTATAAATCTCGGCTCTATTACTTAGAAGCTATGTGACCTTGTTTTTTCTAATCTCCATGTGTAAACTAGAGATATTTACCTCTACCTCAGTGGGTTTGACGAAGATTAAATGAAATGCTATCTCATAATGAATATAGAGCTCATTGCCCAGTACCGGACACAGCGTAAGCATTTAATAAATGAAAAAGAAAATGTAGTTCATTCCGCCGACCCCAGTTATATGCACTAACCCCAGTTATGCAAAGACTCTGGGCATAATTTGCTCAAACACTTTTTTTTTTCTTTTGAGACAGGGTCTGACTTTATCGCCCAGGCTTGAGTGTAGTGATGCAAACATAGCTCACTGCAGCCTCAATCTCCTGGACTCAAGCCATCCCCCCACCTCAGCCTCTCAAGTATCTGGGACTACAGGCACACATCATCACACCTGGCTAATTTTTGTATTTTTTGTAGAAATGGGGTTTCGCCATGTTTCCCAGGCTGGTCTTGAACTCCTGAACTTAAACGATTTGCCTGCACTAGCCTCTGAAAGAGGTGGGATTACAGATGTGAGTCACTGTGCCTGACCCAAAACATTCTTATCTCTCAATTATTCCTTATATATCCAGAGCTTATCCACTCATCTTATTATAGAGCTCTCTTTTGGGCTAGACATTATAAAGGTATTAAAGTCACCCAAGATCTACTTTTCTTTTGTGTTGGCAGTATTAGACATACCAAGTGTATAATAACCAATATGAATGATTATTTCTCATTTCTGATTATAGAACTGAGGCAATCAATAGAAATGTGATTAATCTTTTGGGAAACTACTGTGCCTTAAAAGACAGAAGATCATGGGTATGATCACCCAGATCACAAGGTATGATAATTCCACAGCTTCTCCCTGAGTACCCCTAAAAATTTTCATCCATTAAACAAACATTTATTGAGCACCTACTATATTCAATGCTGTTAAATAAGCTTGAAATTTAACTCTTAAAATTGCAAATATTACCCCCCACCCCGCCCTAGAGTTCTTTCCCTTTCATCCTCTAGCATACCACACATCTATCACTTTCTAACCAGGTAAGTTTCTATTAGAAGATTTTACTACTAGCTTAAGTTGAAATTTGATTTTCTTAAATAATTAAACTTTACTATTTGGTCTATATTTTTATTTTTATTTTAACCAGCTGACCATTACATTTGCACCATTTACCCCAGCAACACTGGGGCTACTGCTCAGTGTTGCTGGGGCAAATGATGAGAATGGAATGCGTAGCTGGTTAAATAAAACTCTTTCTCACTCTGTCTAAAATGTGGTTCTTAATTTTGGCTGCAAATTAGCACCAGCTGAATAGATTTTTTAATTCCTAATGCCCAGCTACTACCCAGACAAGTCATGCAGAATCTCAAGAGGAGGAACCAAAGCATCAGTTATGTTTAATATTCCCAGGTAATTCCAGTGTGTAGTTAAGGATGAGACACTCTGCACCTAAGCTGTGCTTTGCAAATTAGTTATTTGTCACCTCCCCCATCCAGCAAAATACAGTTTCACAATTCTTTCTTCCTGTGAAGTCTTTCCTGTACCCAGCTGATCTTCCATGCTGGCTTAGGGACATGTGTTTGTTTTCTATTGGTTGCCCAACAAATTACCACCACTTAACAGCTGAAAACAACACCATTTAATAGCTTACAGTTTTGTAGGTCGGAAGCCCATGCACAGCATGACTGGGTCTCCTGCTCAGGATCTCACAATGCTAAGATCAAGATGCCAACAGGCTGTGTCTTTATCTTGAATCCCAATTGGGAAGAGATCTATTTCCAACCTCCCTCAGCTCAGTGGTAGAATTTATTCCCTTGGAGTTGTTGGGTTGTGATCCCATTGTCTTGTTAGCTGGCTGCCAGGGACTGCTGTCAGCTTCTAGAAGCTGCTTCCAGGTCCTTGTTATGTGGACTCCTCCACAGATCCTCTCACACTTTAACATCTCTGACTTCAGGAAAGACCAAGTCCCTGAGGTCTGATTACATCAGTCCCACCTGGATAATCTCCCCTTTGGTTAACTTAAAACTCAATTCATTAGTAACCTACTCATGAGAACACTGTTCCATCATATTCACTGGTTCTTCTCACACTCAAAAAGAAAGGTATATACATGATACATTCACCAGAAGGTGGGATATTTGGAAGCCATCTTAGAATTCTGCCCAACAAGTTTCCATCCAATGGTTCCCGAAGGGCCTCTCTGCTCACCACAGCACTTAGCACAATGAGTTGTTCCTATATCCCTTTCTGACACTTACCACACTTTGAATACTAGGAGGGCAGGGATCATGTCATGTTCATATTTGTCTTCCTAACATGTAACTCAAAGCCTGGAATAAGGTAGATGTTCACCAAGGATTTACCAAGTATTCATGCCATGCATATTCACAAATTAGATCCTTTGCATATTAGAAAATAGAGCAAACACAAATTTGGATGAAAGTCTGATCTAGGGTCTTAGGAAAGATGCAACTAAGTCAATAATTTCAAAAAGTTAAGAAAGGTTGACTTCAAAAGCAGGCTAATAAACATAACAGTATTTTTCACTTTGAAGATTTTTAATTAATTTCATTGTTTATAAAATCATTGTTGTTTCAAATTATGTATGAATTTTTTTTCATACTTACTGCCTTTGAACACAGAGTCCTTTTCCATTTCACATCATTATTTTGATGGTTTTAGGAATCAGGTTTCTCTCTATTGACCAAAATGCCAAATAGATCATCATCCATATGATGCACAATATACATGTAAATTAATAGTAATTAATTGATCTTTATATTATGATCATAGGTTAAATGCTTAATACATTTCTTCTGCCTTGAAGAAGTGCAGAATGAAGTGCAGAATGAAGACTTGGCTCCTAAACTGCAATTCCAGCACTCCCTAATCCACAGGCCTTAGACAAGCCTCTACTGTCCTCAGTTTTTCCATCCCTAAAATAGAGATGGCGATACCTTTTTGGATGTATATGAAACAAAAGGAGCTAAGTTGTGAGGAGAAGCTGACACAGAATGAATAGTAATAATCTGAGAAAATTTCAACAATTCACCCTACCCCTATCCCACCCAACACAGGAAGATTATCTGGGGAGAATGGAAAAATAAATTATGTATTTACTCCTCTGATTATAGGAACTTGAGAGAAGAAAGCCTAGCTACATAAAATTTTAATCTGATCTAAAGTAAAGATGAAATTGCAAATTCAAAGCTTATTTTAGGTACATTATTGACAAGGTCTGAAAGTAGGAGAATGAAAGAAAATGGTAACTACAACTACTTTTTATAAAGTTTAACTGCAGAAATAATTCCCAATTATATTGTTGTTAGGAAAATCTTCCATAATATAGCTCTGTAGAACAGCACTGTAAAATAGAAATAAAATGCAAGCTATGTATATAAATTTTCTAGAAGTCACATTTAAAAGAATAAAAGCATATGGATGAAATTAATTTTAATAATATTTATTAACTCAATAGATCCAAAATATTATTTAACACGTGATCAAAATAAACAAAATTAATGAGATATTGTACTTTTTCAAACTAAGTGTTCAAATCTTATGTGTATTTCACACTTATAGTATATCTCAACTTGAACTAGCCATAATTCATATGCCCAATAACCACATGACATGTCTGTGTGTGTATTTGTGTGTGTATATTTATGTTGGTGTGTATCTGTGCATATGTTTTAACCTAAACCACAGGAAAAACAAAGGACATATTTTCCCTTCACAGAAGTGGAAGGGGATCTGGCTTGTCTCATCAGAGTTTACCCTCGACTCTTTCTGCTGGACTTCAGTGCACTGTGATTTTTCTCATTCCTTCTCCCACAGTTCTGCCTCCCTCACCACAAATAACACCAGCTTTTTTCTGATGGCATAGTGAGGAATTTTAAAGAAGGGAAAGAATACGGCCTTCCCAATGTTATCACACTGCTGAGATCAAAGTATCATTTTCAGGGAGGAGATGTTCCTAAAATTTTAGAAGTGACCAGTTCATAGGTAGCAGAGGCCCTAGGCTGGCCTGGAAGGGATGGAGGAAAGAAAGCAAGAGCAGAGAGGTAGCCACACTTTGGATCTATTCCTTTTGCTCAGATACATTACAAGAAGACCCTTTAAGAGAAGGCAGACAGGCTATAGCTTCTTTTATTATTGGTCTTAAAAGGTCATTTATTTACTTTGTTCAATGAAAGGAAGGGACTTGGGTTAAATTCATGGGTTAAGAATCTGTAATTTTATCTAGTGATAAGTCAAAATTCTTATAAGTACTGCACACTAACCAATCATGCCACTGGAGCCACAGACGCCAAAATTTTTACCTTAACTCTTCATAAATTTGTGCCAAGATAACTTCCTGTGCAACGTTGGATTTGATAGAACTGCAGAATCTCTATGAAGAATATAGAGATGTCAGGAGCTGCATAAATAGTCTAGTGGGTGGAGAAAGTAAAATATTTGTCCAAGTATCCTGATTATCAATTTTGAAACATTTTCTAGTGCAGAACCACACACATTTATGTGTGCACGTGCATGTGCACATGCACACACAGACATACACACACAAAACATGTATACACCCATGCCCAATAAGAAAAGAGAGAGAGAAATGTTACCATGAATTAGGTTGTTTAGTAAGTGTCTTGACTTTTTTAGGCTACTGGGTTTCCATTTCCTCAACTAAAGCAATGTTAATAACCCCCTAGTGATCCAATTAAAAAGAGAAGGAATGCACTATGCAAAAACCAAACCAGAAAAACAAGCTTCTTTAGCCATTGTGATCTGGCCCTGTGGGAAATATACTCCCCTGAATGCATGTGCAGTTTCAATCAACAAATACCCCGACCTTGAAATAATTCAACATGATATTTGATTAATTGTGTTCATGCTTGGGCATATGAATACATGCACATATGTACATACTAACATACAAGCATGTTCTTCATACGTGAAGACAAAACTACTCATGCTCATTGCACAAAAGGGCTACTGAGAGGCCAAGTGTCCTGTCCTCATGAAAATACAATCCTTTCATCTGCAGCTGCAGCTGCCCCTTTTCAATGGCTTAAAGAGACAGGAGTATCCATAGACAAAGCTTTTTCCAACCCCAGTTCTAGGACTTGCAGACACAAGATAGAAGTCTTCACTCTGTCGAAAAGACATTTGGGAAGATGGTAGATCAGAAGGAAGTTCTTTTACACAAACTTTTGGGTAAACCATAATTATTAGTCATAATTAATGCAAAATAATCCTATCCTTGTAAATCAGATAAAATAAGGCTAAAATAATTTCACTATTAATCAAATAGCTGAAGTCCATCTAATGAATCATGGTGAGGTACTATCTGAAAAGCAAAAAGGGGGATGAAAAATTCGTGATCCATTCTGAAAATATTTAGGAATAAATTTGAGGTTCCAATTCCCTGAACATATCTGTAAAGTTTATTATAACTAACTCCAAAGTTGCCATTTTAAATTGGCTTCTTCCAGAAGATTGGAGTGTGTAAACTGCATAGAAATGGAGAAAGGTGAATTGTTTCTCACCAAAAAGGAGCTCAATTTTAAAGAAACTAGTTAAAAACTTGAATTACTCTATTTAATAAAAGTTAGCTAGCACAAAAATATAGTATGAAGTGTGACAATTACAGGTCATGTGTACTTGCTGTCAAAATATTTCTCAGATTCTTCTTGCTAAATAGTCACTTTTGGCCTCCTCTGTGTTTCTGTTCTACATAAGAACTGTGTTTCCTGGGCTTTAAAATATGAAAGTTAAAAATGTCAATGTTTTCAGGTCAGTGCATTTAACTGATTTTTATAGTTCTTCTTTTAAACTTTTTTTCAACGCAGGCAATAACCAAAAGTGTTAACTTGTTTATATAATGTATATGGAATGAATATTAAGTCTGCCCATTTTATGAGTCTAAATAAATATTCTTTATATAGTAAGTAAGCCTTTCTAGAGATAAATAAATAGGTCTTTGTGAAGAACAGTTTTGGAAATTATAAAAATAAGAAAAGAAACTATAGAATTATTTAAAGTGTTGCTACCAAGAAATTAAAGCACTTAATTTTAAAAGTTGCCATGGTTTTATGAAAGAAGAACCAGGGAAATTTTGAAAAATAAGAGAGTGACCAAATCTATTTTATAGCTATTAAAATATATTATACGTCTACCATAGTGAAAATAGCTTGGTATGCCAATTGTGTGTTTCTTCATTTGGAATGCCTTAAATTTTTAGTTAGAATCTCTGTTCTCTGTTCTCCACATCTACTACCTCTGTCACACGGTTTTTATTATTCTGCTGCAGCTTTTCCTCTTTAAAAAAAAACTCCTTGGGGAATCCACTAAAAATAATGTAGGCTACTTCTGAGGTTGTCTAGCCTCAGCAATTACCTTTTCCTGCCACCACAATAAAATTAACACATTGCAATTTGTAGGGTACAAGTAATATACCTGATGTTCTAAATGCTATACACAAGTCCCTGTGAAATATTGAAAGCGTTAAAGAAGCAATTCATCAGCTCTATGGATGCCAACCAGAAAACACAGTTCCTACATGATTCAGCAGCAAGAAAATTAGATGTTATCTGCTGGAGCAACCTGGTCATAATGTACTGTTCTCCACGGCTATTATAGTTAGCCCTCCCTCACTGTAATTAAGCCTGTTGCATCCATCTCATTACCACTAAATCTTTATATAAGATAATGCAATAGATTGATTTGGGAAGTATCAATAAGCAGTGGATTGTCATAAACAATAACATTTGTTCTACACCAAGCTCTGTCATCTTCAGGCCTTTGTATGTGCTGTTCCTTCCATCTAGAACATGCCCACAGTACTCCCTATCTTGTCCTTACTCTTACCTACTCATTGCATGAATTTCTTTTAAATAATATATGATTTCTTCCGTCATGTGAATTTATTTAATTTCATATTCTTCTTCAGTTTCAATGCTGACATGATCTTCTTCAAAGGCATTCCTCTCTCCCAAATATATTAATTGGCTTTGTAAACTGCCACTCCTCTGTTCTTAGTACCCTGTGCCTGTGCATGTCATAGTCCTTATCACTAGATAATGTAAAGCTTCGTTTCTCTATGTCCCTCCCATTGAACTCCAAACTCCATCAGACAAGTATCAACCATGTCTTAACTAAGATACCTTTTCAGTACCTAGAACAATTGCTCACCATATTGCAAGCCTATAATGCATATTTTAGCTTCTTTGGAAATATAATAACATTAGAAATTACTCTTGGCACTAAGGGTAATTACAAAATAAACAGAATATGCATGGGTTTCTAAAATCCATCTACTTTCTTCTATTTCCAAAACCATAATCTGACACATGAACTCTAAGGGACCTGCTTACTAACATCACCATTTTCCATCCTGCCCACTTTGACATTTTAAATGCAACAAACCACCTTGCCATGAATGTACCTGTGCAGCCATCTTGCATGATCTGCCCATGTACCCCAGAATCTAAAGTACAATAAAAAAATAAAATAAAAATGCAAATTGAATCATCATATTACTTACCTGTTTAAACTGTACATTGGCTGTCTACTGAACTTGGGATAAAATATCAAGTCCTAAACGTGACTTATAAGGCCTAGGAATTCTAGATCCTCCATCTCTAGTCTCACCTCTCTCTACTAAACTTCATGTTCACCGAGTTTCTTCCCTACTAGAATGTTCCTTCTCTGACTAGGATATCCTCTGTCCCTCCTATCACCATTAACACAACTGTACCTCACCTGAACAACCTATTCTCACCCTTCAGGTCTCAGAAGCCATCCTATCCCCAACATAAAAAAAAATTCTCACCTGTTATATTCTTTCAACAATACATTATTTCCTTCACAGCATTTTTATAACTGGAAAATTCCCAAAACAACTTTCTAATTATAATTTAATTAATATTTTATAATTATATTCTCTTAGTAAACTGTAAGCTCCATAAAAACAGAAATCCCATTTATTCTTTCTACCACTATGTATATGCACAACGCTCAGCTTGGTACCTATCCTGTAGTAAGTTCTTGACATATGCTTTGAATGAATAATAAAGGTGGCAAATGCCAGAGGAACTCAGGAGAAAGTGGTTATTAAGAATGAGCCCTCTTCTGCCAGAATAGCTAGACTGAGTTGCATTGTAAAAGAGGTAGTAGATTTAGAAAAGTGAATTTCTAAACATTAAGATTTTATGGAACATTTTTTTCATATAGATTTATAAAATGTTGCCAGCTCTTAATTTTTCCAAGTAATGCCATTAAAACCAAAAATAATTCCACCTTGGAATAGCCATCATTTTATATTTAGAAAGATATATTTTAACATTAAAAATGCTTTTGAAAAATTCAAAATGACATACAATTTTTTAAATTGGATGAATTTAACCTTAAGAGAAATCAATTATCCTGGTGTATGGGGGGCAGTGAGTGTGTGGTGGGCGGGGGGTGTATGGGGATGTGTGTATGGGTATGTGGGTGTGGGTTTGTTTTCTCATTTCCCTTCAGAAAATTTCAGCAGGGACTGGCTCCAATCCATGAGCATTCAGTAACCATTGAATTGACCTGGTTAAGAGGAGAAAATCCAGGAGTCCCAGGCAGAGGCAGACCTAAGGCCTTGGGAATGCTCTGGGCACACTCAGGAGACAATCAGTAGACAGCCAAAGTGCAGATTTTGTGGAGGGGAGAAAATGTTAACTAGAGAGACAGTAGAAGCAAAATGCCTGGACAATTTGACATACCTGCTTTCTCCTGTTATGCTTGGTTCACATGTAGAAAAATACCAGTGTTGCCAACAGGAGGAGAAGTCAACAGGAAAGAAGGCGGAAAAGTCACTCAACTGTTCATCAAGAATGCACTGAGCAACTACTATGTGTCTGCACTGATCGGCAGTGGATAGGCAGAAAGAGAAAGTAGCAAAAATTCCTGCTGTGCTTTCTTCCAGGACTGGGGGACAGGATGAAGGCTGTGAAATAGCAGTGCCCTGGATTCAACAGCATCAGAGAAACTGGAAGTAGACACAGTATCATCCAGATTATGACTGCAGAGAAGAAAATCAAGGCTACAAAACAGCAGGTGGGAATGATCACAGTTCTCTGCTCCTCCTACACACACATCCCCCGTCCATGCAGCCTTAGGCTCCTAGGGAGTCTGGAGGGAAAGGCAGAACCACAGGAAACACAGCAGAGCCCTTAGGTAAACTTTTGATCCTTTTTGTCTCTCTTGCTTCATCTCATGTCAGAGCTACAAAATGTAGAATTATCTAAGGCATCTTTACCTCCATTTGGACAGCTTAGCCAGCCCCTGCCCCAACATCAAATACAAGGCTGATAATAGCAGTTTTACATAATTACACAGAAAGGGGAAGCATAATAGTTGCCATCCACTCCCATGTATTAAGAATTGGAAAATAAACAAAGAAGAGGGTAAAGCCATCCAAAATCAGATTATTAATTTAACCTAAAGACAAGATTGAAATGTGTTGACCAGCCTACACTATTAAACTGATTGCTATCTGTTAATAATTTTATTACTCTGAGTTGCCGCATTTGGAACTTCCCCTTTTCAGAGGAATCTTTTATCAGGTCCACAAGCAGAATAAATATGGAACTCACTTTATCCTAAATCTCTTTTTTTCTAAATTAATTAGATATTAAATGTACTTACAGAGCTTTCTATTTACAGGAACTCTTAGATATCCCAAAGGAGTAGTGAGTCAGTGTTACTGTCTGTTCACTTTTGAATATGCTTGATAGGTGGTGGATGCTTAGATGGAGTGCATTAGTCTGGAGTTGTTCCTGAGGCCATAGACACGTCCTCATGAAACCCTGCTCCTGGGCCATTCACTATGCATAGGTTGCTTCAGAAACTGAGAGGTAAAAGCAGAGCCCTTTGTGAACATGCATTACTACCCCTCAGCTCATTCTTTTCCTCTTCAGAATTTAGGATATTGTGTGTTCTTTAACCAATATATTCCTACTCTATTTTTAGTATTGGAAGACTTAGTTTCCTATTCTCTTTTCCACCCTTCTGTGATATGCAAGTACCCTCATTTCTAACTCAGTTAGGATGGCTGTAAAGCACTTGGCCTTTCTTGGAAGAATGCACCATAAAAGTACAAGGACTTGCTTATCTGTTAGTTTTCTGAGTGCCTGAAAATCCTACTTCAGTAATGCAAACCTGTATATTTTAAGTTTAAACTCCTCTTTACATACAAATTTTAGAACCAGTTTCCCTCTCCATATGCACCCAGCATGGGAACTATTGAGGCTGTCCTAATTTACAGCCTTGTCTCACATTTATGCTAATTCTGGTTGACTTCTCTTCTAATATGAAGTAGTAACGAATAGTATAAAATATTTTGAGAGGTTTCCTATGACACTTGAAAAGAAAAGCGGTACACAACTTAAATGCCCATTAATTGGGGAATGGCTGAAGAGATGCTACCTTTGTGGTGTGGAATATTATTACGCTGCTGTTATAAAACAAATGAGTTGAGTCTGTACCTAACTAGGGGGATATTCATGATATGTCACTATTAGGTTAAAATAAAACCAAGTTTCATAAAAGCGTGTACAATATGGCATCATTTTGTAGAAAGAAAAAATATATATGCATAGACATATTTGTGCATACTGGTGTGAGCAAGAAGAAAGGTCTGGAAAGGTGCACACCAAGCATTTATAAGGTTGGCCTCATTGAAACGGCAATAGGTGGAGGAGAGGTGATAACTTTTTCATTATATACCTTGGTACTGTTTCAACATGTCACAACTGATATGTGTTACATATAAATACAAAATAAAATAATAAATACAATTTAAAAGGAAAATAGTTGTCATATTTTCAATCTATAATAAAATCCCAAAGCATGAGAATTTGGCTGATTTAGAAATGTGAATTTTGATTGCTCTATTGGTAACATCCCAAATATCATATTTAGATGGAAGCAACCTTAAATTTTATGCCAGTTTTGGTCTTGAATATTCTTGGAAATGATTGAATGCGTCAACTTTCAATACAAAGAAAGGAATTTTGATACCGGCTAAGCATTTCCCAGCTCTTGTTCTCAGGTACTTTTCTTCGTGACAGGAAAAAATCAGAAGCTTGTAAATCATAACCAGGATGTTCTGAGAAAATTTCTGTTCTCAGTTTTCTCTGCCAATTATCTGTCCACTGACAAAGAATTAAAAATAGTATAAGTGATGTGACATTTTAGGAGCAAGAAAAATAACAGAAAAGCCTATAGTGGGCTGCCAGGTGCACAGCTATCCAGCACCTTTACAGTCTTGTCATGAAGTGCAGTTATGACACCAAGTTTTGCTATGAGTCTTCTTTCTCTACGACTTCTGATTCCTACAGATTACCCTGTGATGCTTCTATGTCTTCTTCCTCATGATCTATTCCCCTGTGTGCATCTCAATTCCTTATCCCTCCTCCCACACATGCACTCAGAAGTCCAATTACTTCACTTCCTCCCTAGTTGAACTACAAACACTTATTTGCAAAGATAAAACAGTGTTTTCAACATTTTTTCAGCAATGGTACAGGGCATTCTGGAGTTACAAAATTATACCCCCCTAGAGTTCTGAGACTTAGTAACAATAATACTTCAATAGGAATCCAGCTACCCGGTTCTTCAGGAGGATTAAAACTATGTTCAGAAAAGTGCCATCACAGGAATACACATTGCATCATTATCAAGTTGAATGAAACCTTCACTTATCCAATTTTTACTTCATTTATATATTACTGTTAACTTGCCCTATTCCAGGAAACCCCTTTGTTCCTTTCTTTTTTCTGTCCAAGATGATTATACGTGACTCATCTGTATATAAAAATGGTTTACATCAGATTGCCACATGAGCCAGCCTTTGTTGGGATACTTTCCTCTCCTACCATCACTCACCCGGTCCTTTCTTTCTCTTACTTCTCTTTCCTTTATTCCTTTGATTTTTTTTTCCTGTATGCCTGTATTGCATGCTTTCACAAAGGTCTCTGTTTCTGGCCATGACTTCTTTCGATGCAGAACTGAGATGTGGAGTTCTGAGTTGACAACAAAGCCTTCATGCTGTGGTAGAGAAAGCCTTCACATACAGAGAGGGCTGTGTTCATGGAAAAGGTATTGTGGCCAAGTTAGTGAATTTTAACTTTATTTACATTAGAGGGAGGTAGTCATACTACAGAGTCATGTTTTCTTTACCAAAGATCCCTACCAAAATGCTTCTAGACATTAAGACAAATACGTTATCCTTTCAGATTTTTTAAAACTTTTAAACATTTTATAGAAAGTCATCCCTAACGCAATAAACAAGCAAATAATAAAACAATTGTAGGTATGTAAGAGATCCTTAGAGGTGCTAGAGAAGAGAGCAGAGGAGGGATCGCTGAGCTAATGCAGCCTGAGTGGATGCTGGTGGAATGTGGGTGAGGTGGGGAATCAGCAGTTTCCTTCAGCCCTCTGCTCCTCTGATGTGCCCATTTACCTACACATCTCACCCTGCGGAGAGCCCCTAGGAGAGTCCTCCACATTGCCAAGGATCCTGAGACAGGGAACTGGGGAAGCCTCAATACTTCAGGGTGTCTCAAATATCACCAGTAGAGGAATCAAAGGATTCCCTCCTTAACCCTTGGGTTAATTATTAAACACATAAAAATAGAATCTTCTCACATCTTGTTTCCTGTAACAATGGAAAAGAAAGTACCATTCTTTTTTTCTGAGTAGCTGTGTTATCTAGGCTCCGAGAATCAGTGATCTATATTTTGAATATAGATGTCCCTTACTATCAAAGTTATTTGTAATTCAATAATTATTCTTTTTACTAATATGTTTATATGTATACAATCAGAAATATATATTTTCAAGTCAATGGAGTAATTACTTATATCAGTCATTGTGATAACTAGTAAAACCATGCTGTAATGTGAGCAGGATAATCCTCCTCTATGGCTGATGCAAGAAAGATGTGAAGTTTTGGGGGCGAAACTGTATTTCATGAACAGCTCCTAGGTATGTGGGCCAATCCCAGCCAATTAGAGGCTATTCATTAAGGCCCAAAAAGTGTTGCCTGGGTAGCAGATTAATAATGGCATAGACCTCTTTCAGGTTTCATGACAGGGCCTATTCTTTGCCAAATGTATCACATTTGAGAGTTTGTAGCCTGTTAAGTGTACTCACTAGGAAAAAATAATTATAATTTCTCAAGTTTTATGGATTACTTCTTGGAAAATCTCTGCAATGTCTAATAAACTCCAATTTCCCAATAATTTTAGAATACAAAATAATGGTTTAAGTTTACTACGCTAGGAACTGTTTAGAAATATTTGCTATCCGTATGTTGGCAAATGGTTTGGTAAATTCGAAATACTAATCACAATCTCAGTCATAATATATGCCCTTCTACTTTCCCTCCTCTCATGCCTTTCATCTCCCCTTTGACTAAAACAAGGGAAAAGTTTGAGTTAATACAAGGGAGAAACTGGACCTGAGCTTGGTTCTCTGCGCTAGTTTTTCCTTTTTTGTTGCTGTTTTTTTCTCTCTCCTCTCTTCTATTTCCTCCCTGGCTTCAGCTCTTCTCTCAGTCTCTCCTCTCCATAGTAGTTACTGTCACTATCAAATGTATGCTGTCACTCTACCGCATCATCTGTCACAGCAGGATACCAGGTACCAGGGACAAAGCAACGAAAGTGTAGCATGCTTTCTCTGCCCTCCAGGGTCCAGCTGCTTTTTTAGGAGACCAAATAGATACACAGATCCTTCATGCTCTCATTCCTTCACCCTATGAAAATTTATTGAGCACTTACTATATGTCAGACTCTGTGCTTTGTGATAAATAAAACAGAGCTCCCTCTTATAACTACCACCAAAATAAAGTAGCTAACACAACAAAATATAACAACTGACAAATGTTTCATAGATCAGAAGCGTTATGGAAGTCCAGAAGAAAAGAGATTTCAAACTGAAGGGATCCTAGAAGCTAAATAGAAAATGTACATTAGAAAATGGAATCCTAAACCCACAAATATTGAAATCTCCTTTACATAAGTTTCAATAACTCTGTCCTTTCTTTACCATGCATCAGATAGCAAACATTTTTTTGTGCTTGATTTGAAGTTGTGGATAAAGAACTGGATCCAAGGCCAGCGTTTTAGTCCTAACTCTGCTTATTTCACTAGAATTAAATATGATTAGAAATTTAAAACTGCACTATAGATGTATGCATTATTTGTTTCTAAAATGCTAAGTGATTTTACTGAATTTCATTTATTTTTACTTTAAAAATAATATATATTTCTCTTTGAAAAAAAAAGAATTATTGAGAGAGGAAGTAAATGCATCATTTTCAGAGATTCCCCTCATACAAGAAAGTTAAAGGTCCTGTATTTATAATAACTAAAAGATCCAAGAAAAAAACTCAAACTGTGAGTATACTTCATGACATTTTTCTTTCTAAGAAATAAGTAGAAGACCATGTTAAATGATACATTCTTAAATATCAAGAGACTTGTACACATTTGATCTGTGGGAATATCACCAGACACCATTTTTTTGATGTAAAGATAAGTGTTTGTTTTTTAAAATTCTGACTCAGCTTCCTTCCAATATTTTATAAGAGTCCTTGTGTAGTTTTCAATCTAATTATTTACCAAATAGAAGTTGGAGAGGATTCACTCTGGAAGAAGTCCATTGTAATGTAATTGTTCTGGCATTTAGCACATCCTAATGTTTGTCATCTGTTGCTCTTGCTGTGCATTCAAAGGGCTTGGATATGATGCCCTTAAAAAAAAAAAAAGGAAAGAAAGCAACCCTCAGTATTGTGTAATACAGCACCATTTCATTGTAATGCAGAATGCATAGCTTCAAGTGTTTGCAACACTCTCCAGCCAGTTCCTTTCACACTGAAAATAGACATAGGGCCAATGTGAATGCAGGCTTTTTTTTTTTTTTCCAGCTCCACTAATCTTGCAGCTGACATCTTAGCAAACAATTAAGCATTCAAGAAAGTTTACAAAATCTAAAGCCAAATTGCCAGCCACTCCCTACTGATAATCTCAAAGTCATATATTTTGCCAAAAAAAAAAATGCACCAAGAAAATATGGTCACTTTAAAGGGACATAGTCAATCATTATTCAGCAGCAGAACCACCTGGACCAACACAGGCTAGCTACATAATTTATTCCAATTCTTTTTGTTGTTATTATTATTATTGTTCTAGAAACAAAAACATTTTGGGGAACTTTAGCAGGCTTCTTCTGAAATCTTTGTCATTTACAAACTATATATACACTTTAAAGTGATCTATAAAAGCCACAGTGAATCCCTCACGTAGCTTTCTTTATGAAATTACAGGGTAAGAATGTTAAATATAAAAGGTTGCTCTTCCAATTCCAGAATTTTCCATTTCCCAGAGGTTACAAAGAGATTGTTACCAAATCCCAGCTTAGGAGAAGGGAAGAAACATCCTGAATCTGCTGTTTTCTTCCTAGTCGCAATGCATCCTGAGAGTGTTACACAAAATGTGCTTTTCTGGACCACAATCTGGCCAGCCCTCAACCACCCCAAGTGGTCCTAAAGATCATTGATGGGGATCTTTGGGATGTCAGAGGAAGCCTTTCTGACATTTCTCTCATGTGGTGGGAAAAATAACAGTTCTCATTTCCTTTCCCTGCAATATTGAACTACATGCCTCACCTCTGCCTCAGTCATTTGACCATTTTCTATGATTATGTCCAAGTCAACTGAAAACAGTCCACCATTGCTGACAACGCTTCAGTGACTCCACTGTCCCTAGCATAAAAGCACAAATCACATTTTGGGAATTCTGGTTTCAGCCCTTCTGCATTGGACAAACAGCTTTACTCCGCATCAAAATTGCAATAGGAATATGAAGCCCTTTCTAGAAGTTGCTGTGCAGGTGGGCGTGTCTGTGTATAAGATGCTAACTAGGTTTTAATCACCTTTGTCATCTCTAACATGCCTTTGCCCTTTCCTCACTCGGGCTCTGTTTTGTTTCTTTTGTATATCAGGATATTCTCTAGAAGGTTCTTTTTATCTACTCAAGTTCTTGATACCTCCTCAGAATTTCAGCAACATGTTACTTTAAATGCTAATAACGTTTTTAAACATTTTTTTTTTCTAACTAAACTGTAAGGCAGGACAAGGATCTATAAGTAGTTTGTATTACAAAGCTTGGCAAAGTACATTCTTGGTATTTCAGAGAACTTTACTAATAATATTTTCTAAAAGTGACACCAGCATAGAATAACAAATATATTGATTCAAAATTGATGATCTTGTAGTAACCCTGAAGTTTTCAGATGGAAATCACATAAAAATCTGTAGCATATGGAATGAGAAAAGCTCCTTCCTGGTTCTTCATTTCCTGGAGTGTGTGGTCCTAAATTAACTCCAAAGCCAAGTCATCATCATTCCTCAACCCTGATTCTCTCTGTCTGCATAGTGGGGAAGATGGTTTACCTTTACTTTCTTTCAGTTTGCCCTTTTTCAGAAAAAGGAATGAAAATGTACTTTTCTTGGAAATATGGTGGCACATTACAGTTTTGTAGAAGTATTTAATGAAAATCAGGCCAATAAAATGCTCATTGTTATTTTCAGAGAATATTTCAACAGAAACAAAACTGACTTATTCTTGTTGAATTGACTTCACCCTATGACTACTTGTCTACCAAAATTCAAAGTTCTCAGTCTTTTGAAGTGAGTCTGAATCTCTGTCAGTTGCTTAGTTCTCCTTCACATTGTCACTGAGAGAGAGTCTGTTACAGGCGATCTAGCTGCTGCCAGGACATTAAAAGATTTTATCTTTGTAAACCGTTCTCTACATTCTGCATGTAACAATTTATTTTTTTTTCCACAAAATACTTACAGAACTCTAATGGCATTAGGTATCCGACATTCAATAGGTTGGATGGCACTTGGTGGCACTGGCCTCTGAGTATTCAGTCTGAATACTGTTTGGTTCTTTTTCATTTTAATTGCTGGAATGGCTGTGGATATAAGTTGTTTTGCACAAAAGGGTGACAAATAATGATGAAAGACACCAGAGTGCTCTCATGTGTGGCTTCGTCAAGAAGGAGAAAAGAGATTATTGCAGCTGAACTGATCACATGGAATTTGCTGGGCCTTCCCTTGCCCTCCACCCCCACCCCCATCACCACCATGTTCCTCTACTAAAATGCGGTCCTTACAGTCTATGAACAATCCAGCTGCATAACACATAAAAATTGATCCTATTAACAATGATCTTTAGAATGTTCAAGGACATAACGCCGCTTTTGTAAGGTTCCAACATAAGCATTCTCAAATCCTTTAAGGAGCAAATTGTTTCTGGTTTTGTCATCTTCTAACTAGGAAACTGTTGCCTTAAAACAGAGCTTCTGTGGGGTGGGGGAAGCTGCACAAGCCTCCAGTTTAAAATAATGCTCTCACTGGCCTTCCTAGCAACTGAGATGTCACTTATATTTTTAATTAACATTTTAGTCCTCTAAAATCACTTAATACTAAGCAAATATGTTAATGATGTAAAAGTCAATGCTAACAAAAGTGGCAGAAGAGATAATAGGTAAAATCAGTTATTTTATGATCTACAGGATTTTCAATGGTTCTTTTGTTTAAAAAAGAAAAAAAAAACCTTCATTACTCTTACAGGGAGTATAAGTGATCTTTAAGGAAAGAATGAGTCTATGTCCCAAATTACTGAACATTTATGTGCCTGTGTAAGTCTGGATTTTTCACCCCCTTTTCTACCAGTAAAGTAGCTTTTACGTTCAGCAGCACTGAGGAAACCATGGGATTCCTTTTCCTCCTGGTGAGGTTACTCCTTTTTCTTCTCTTCTTTCTATTTTAGGGAATTGCCTCTGCTACCTCAAAGGCAGTTTTCCAAATACCTGCATCCAATGCCCTCCCTGAGCCTCGTGACTCAGTTTCACCTACTCTCTTCAACCAGCCTTCAGGTACTGAGGTCTGTGGCTTAACTACTGGCCCTTACCTCAAAGTTTCTTTGGTAGTTTTCTTGCTTAAGCTGTGAGAAGCATCCTATGACAGACTGTAACTCATAATTGTGTGCGTAACTGTGCAGACATTTCAGCAAGAGGATGCTGGCTGTTTTATACTCTGCTTTAGATCTTTCAAAATAGAAACTCTCTCTCCCTCCTCTCCCCTCTTCTTGCCCCCACCCCCCGCCCCACTTCATTTCTAATCAAGCTGTTACTTGCAGGCATTTTCATTATTACATGAGGAGTGTAATACACAAAAACTTGGGCTTTGTAGTCATAATATGCTGCCAGTGGTTACAGAATCCAGAGAAAATTCACTGATGACTACAGATAAAGGTTGCGGTTTTGAACTTCTCACAATGGGCACTTTATGAATAACACCAATGGTGACAATTCTACATTAAAAGAGAATGCCTATAATTAGGCCTTGGACACACATGTTAATAAGTGAGGAACAGCTATGTCTTCCCACAATAGAGCCTGATCATTTCCATCAGGGACTGAGAGTCAGAAAAATGTTTTCCTTCATTAAATTCTACTCATTCTGTGTTGGCTTTTTAAGTTATTCAAAATCAAGATAGAAGAAAATTTATTTGGAGGAAAAGCAGCCTCTCTATGCTCCCCCCCAAGTTAAATTCTGAGAATAAAACGATGGGCCTTAACCGTTTTCTTTAACCCCCAAGTCCCTTTGTGTGGCAATATGGCTTTCAATTCAAGGTTCCAACAGTGGGGAAGGATTCAGATTTGTGTACAGATGAAGCCCCAGTGGCAGACAAAATGTGGTTTAGTATCTTAGGGTTGCAAGAATTTAAAAAAAAAAGGATGGAAGCTTGATAATGAAGATGAATCTGGTTAGAATTGAGAAGGGAGCTCTCGGATCTAAGAAAGCACCTTCCTGTCATACCCATCTCCTCCTCATTGTGCTGCCGCCCACATGGCATAAAAGCCCTCACATGGAAGCCCCTATTTATCCTGAATGGCAACAGTTCATTTCTGAGATGACCACATTCAGGGTCTGTAATCAGCCACTGTAAATAATATTTTATGTTTAAAAAGCATATACATGTAGTTGTTGTTAATGAGTTAGTTAAGAGGTTTTCTTGTTTGTTTTGTAATATATTCAATCAAAGAGAAAAGTTAAAATTAAGAATTAAGGACTTGATCTTATTAATCAGACTTTCCCCATTTCCATCTTTTAAAGGAGGAAATATGAAAAGACTGTAAACTGAAAACAGCGATAGAACAATGTAAGATGTCATCAGCATCCACCCTCCTATTGCTTTGGTCAGGCACTTTCTTTTCAGAAGAGAAAACCGGGTTCACTTGATGTTGGTGCTGTAGTTTTTAACAGGATCTTTCAACACACGCACACTACATGGAGTCAGTGAAAGACTTCTAGTAATAATTTCTTTATCTGTTTAAATTTAAATTTTCTTCTCCAAAAAAGGTGATTTATTCCAATACTTTCAAAAAATTTTACTGAAATTGGGAGGAGAGGCTCTTCATGTCAGGAAAAGATCTTTTCAGAAGCCTCTGAAGAGTCCAGCATTTTTTTCTTATGCCCCATGTACAGTGGGAGAGAAACTGAGAAGTTTGAATGGGAACTGAAAGAACTGTTCTTTGTGCAGCTCACTCTCTCCTGATGTGATATGTGTTCCAGGAAAGAGGACAGGCACTGAGACTAAACACAAAAATCAAAATGGATTTTACTCCGCCTCCAGTAAACAGCATGGCACAAAAGTCCATTGTGCTATGAGATAACTGCTAAGATGAATGGAGTTGGCTGTCACGGAGGTGATTGTGGGGCCGGTCTCTATTGGATCACAGTCCAGGACTGAATTCCTTTCTGGTTCATCAGGGTCTGTTGGTACCACAGGAAGTGTCATGATCCTTTTTTTCACTAGGGCCAGATGGTGTCCTTTTTGAGGCCTTACTAATGCCCAGTTTTCCACATGTAAAACTCCTGGGAAAATGACCTAACTCACAGCTGCTTAGTGAGGCTTGAGCAGGTCTTTAGAAAGACTTCTGTCAAGAACAAGAAGATTGTACCACTAGCAGAGTAAAGGGGGAGGCTCTGGCCAGAAATGTATCAATTACAAACTATTTTTAAATGACTATCATAATTTGAATTGTGATTTGCACAATGTATGTCTTCATAGGCAGTGGCTAAAAGGATATTTCACAAAAGCAACTAAGGCTAGGGACGCCAATTGTTTTCCTGGCAGAAGTTTTACCTTCCTTGAGAGCAGATGGCCTGAATAAGAAGAGAAAATGTGGTCCAGAAGGGTCGGGAAAGGACAAAAAGTGAAAGATTCCCTAGATAGCTGCAAGGAGCCTGGGGAGAGGGGAGGGACCCTAGTGCTAAAAAGAGCTGGAAAAAGTGGAAACTTTTGATGCATGTGGGTTGTGTTTACCAATGAATTGAATGATTCCCAAGGGTGGACAACTGCAGGTGTGATATTTAGAAAGCAGGATGCCTTTCTATTAGCTGAGTTATAGTGAGAATACATCAAAGTTTTTATAGGGGTCAGTGAGATTTATACTGAAAGTTACTGTAGGATTTTTTCCCACCCTAAAAAGAATTAGCCGTAATTACCTTGGGGATAAAGCTACTCTTAATAGCTTTATCCCTGCATTTGAATCCTTGCTTATTTTTGTGCATTGAGTAGCAATTGGTTCTTGCTTATTTGTATGTGCGTTTTACTTCATATGGGATTTTTTTTTTATCCTGATTGTTTCCACCTTGTTTAAAGGGGTTCTTTTTCAAGCTATGAGTTCTTATCAACTTTTTGATTAATTAATTTGTAACAAATGACAGATTTTTAATGTCATTTTTGAATGGTAGTTTCAAATTAAAAAAAAAAACAGCCTAAAGCCATATAAAAAGAGGTTTGTATTTTTTTGATCCAAATTATGGCCAAAAAAAAATTGCAAACAAATGAAGCATCAGAATAATTACTGTGAGGATCTCTTTCTATAAGTTTCCTTTTTTTTAACCTACTTGCAAATTTGCATAACTTTCAGGTCACAAAAATCTTATATTACTGGAGACAGAAAGGAAAATTAATATAAAACATTTAACACACGTTTTCAATCAAGTCTATTGAAAGAAATGTTTCATCTCACATACTTAAACCTAACAACTGCTGTGTAGCAAATGACAGATCACATAAGATGAAAGCAATACCTTCACAATTTTCACTGTCTAAGATTTTTGATAAAAAGACACAAGATGGCAATTAGCTATTTTTATTACTCTGACCCTAAAAAGCATCAATATCCATAATTTGAAGATTATTGACTTTATTGTTTGCGATTATTTCACAGAACCTTGCTTCTCATATATAACCGATCACGGCTTATGCCAGGATGTGAATTGTCATAAAGTAAGGTAACATTCCATAAAAATATGTCATTGAGAGGCTGCCAACTTCAAAGGGTGATTGATATTTTGCTCAAGTGGTGCCAGTTTAGTTCACACTTTAAAATGCCTAGCTCCATGGGGAACTTGGAAATGTACATGTAGGACACTAATCTGAGAGGATAGGAGAGAAGGAAGTACATTCTCCTCTGGTTAGCAACCAGCAGCATTACAACTAAGATGCAACAACTTATTAAAGGCATAATTTGTTTATTTACTTGTCTTTATTTTTCAACAATAATAGAACTCAGTAGAAACAGTTTTAAATATAATTCTGCTGATTGCTAGTTATTTCCCTTTTGTTTTAAAAATATGCCCTACTGCTGGGGCCCCAGGTCAGGAGAACAAACACAAGTATCTTGCTTATAAGTACGATCCACGTAATGCAGCCAAGGAGCCCAAGAGACAGAACCAGTATTTCCTTCACTGGGTCAGTTACATGCAGCCTGGCTTTTAGCAAAAACTAGCCTGTATCCTTCTTTTCATGGGCAGGGTTACGTTTTATTGTGGCACAAAGAAATCCTTTCCTCCCTTGTTCACAAAGCTGCACAGCACTGGCTCTCCTTTATCAACTGCTCTTTTCTTTCTCTGAATGCTATATTTTTTATTTACATAAGAATTCTTGTAGATGTTTTGTTTACATATGTATTTACTCATTTCAGATGAATGGAAGGAAGTGATGAAATCCTAAACCCAAAAGCACATTTTTACAAAGACTAAAAACCATCTCTGTAGCTGTCACTGTGCCAGAAAGTAACTCTAATCTTGCTTTTATCTGTCTTAATTGTTTACAATTGTCTTAATTGTCTTACTCCTCAGTGCTTAGGTAGAAATGCAAAGTTTGCAGTGACTTCCCAGGAGTCAAGCTGGATGCCTAGAGTTTTGTTGTGAGACAAAGAGGAAGGAAAAGCTACCATCTGAAGAAAGCCTCTCTGATTTGGAAGATGCTGTTCAGTTATTAGAATGGATCATCAAAGAAAGAAAGAACCATCTTGAGCCACATATGAGTGATCATAATATATTTATGAATTTTATCACATGACCACTAAAAAGCGGAGGATATTCTTTTAAAACAGTCACAAATTAATCTTTGAAATTACTTAAGTAAATTTTTTTAAGAATATCCATTTATACAGAGAGTAAAAATTCAAATTGACCAGTTCAAAATTTATTTGTGGCAGAAACTAGAACTTACACATTTTTTTAATATTGTAACTTCTGACAGTGGGAGGAGAGACTTTCTTGTTTAAAATTTTAATGTCATTTCCCAAACAAAACAATGGTTAATTTTGAAAATACAAATTCTTCAGTTAGTTTTCTCATTGTGGGAATATGTGAAATATGCCCTTAATATTTTTTAAATTGTACTAAATAAGAGATAATCCTTATTATTCCCTGAAGCTTCCTGCATGTTTGAAACTTGTGATGTCTCAGAATTTATCCTATAAACTATTGACATCTTCCAAAGTTTTACTCCTGTTTTTAGGGTTGTTATCAACAAATATTCATTGAAGTATCTCCTTCATCCAAGTAATAGGGCTGGATATGAGCAGTTTAAAAAAAAAAAAAAAGAAGAAGAAGGAATCAGACATAGACCTAATATGTTTGTGAGAACCTTTGATTTGATAATAAGTTCATTAGAAAGAGGCAGTATGTGTGCTGGAGGATCTAGAAGAACCTCTTAGAGGACATTTTAGATGTTAGCATCCGAATCCCTACACATTCTTTTCATGTGCTTTGATTTCTTGAAGACTATATATACAATAGGAGCTCAACAAAAATGTTACTGTTGTTAAGTTCTAGCTATTGTCAGCCAATCTGCCACTATAAAAAATTTCACTTGATTCATTCTTTACAATATTTCTGAAAGACAGGTTTGCTATTGTGGCTGCTATTATTTAATCTGTTTTCTTAGATTCTTCGGATTACTCCAAAATATTTTCATTAATTAAAATTGTAAAACTACTTTCAGTTAATTAATACTGCAGATTTGTTAGTTCACTCTGGGTTGTGAAAGGGTCTGAACCCAGGACACAGGGTTGCTCTTTGGCTCATGCATCTCTTGTTCAAAACATTCATTTACTGCAAGTTATTTAAGAAAGACCAGTTGACCATGTAGGTATCCCCATGACATGAGCATACATTAAGAAAGAAGGGGTTATAAATCCATAGCTTTTGCAGCTGAAAGGAAACCTGTAGACCATCCAACAATTTCATTCTTCATAGAAGAAAAGTCAAAGGAGAGAGGGGACTTTGTCTTACTCATCTACGGTACCTGAACCACAGAACATCATAATAAAGTATAAATCTTGGTGCTTTGTATGGTGCTAAGCATTTGTATACATTGTCTCATTCTCACCATAAAATCTGAAGGGGGTGCAAATTTCTAGATTTTTGTGAATGACAAAACTGAGACTTTTAGAGATGAAGTAACATGCTCAGGTTCCACCATTAATAAAGAGTAAAACCACAATGAATCTTACTCTAAAGCCGAAATTCCCTTCCTTACCCATTATTATAGGTGATTTTAGGATTTTAAATTAGGTACTAAAAAATGCTGTTGAATTTGTAATATTAAAATTTCCTGGTCAATGGATACAATGAATGGAAACAGAGAGAGAGTGAGAGAGAGAAGTGGGGGAGGGAAGAAGAGGGAAGAAGGGAGTAGAATGGAAGATAGGAAAAAGAAAGAAACCTCAGTACTGTAACTTTATGATTTTGCATTTGTGTACTTTGATTTCAGTCCAATATTATAATTCTTAAAAACAAATTCTACCAGATTATTGGTCAATGACTCATAATTAGTAAACTCAGATTAAGTAAATAATATTAGATCAGTAGGGTAAAAGCTACCATGTAATATAAGAAGCTTCTTAATATCAGTCTAAAAGCATTAATATTGTTACCTCACCAAGCCCTGAAAAAAATCACATTAAAACCTCTGCAGTTAATAAACATTACAAACTTTAAAATTCAGTAATCTGAATATAGTTTAAAAATCAAATGCGGTTCTTTGTTTGGTTGGTTTTGTGTTGTTTGTTTTTGTTTTTGAGACAGAGTCTCACTCTGTTGCCAAGGCTGGAGTGCAGTTGTGCAATCTTGGCTCACTGCAACCTCTGCTTTCCTGCATCAAGAGATCCTTCCACCTCAGCCTCCCCAGTAGCTGGGACTACCAGCACTTGCCACCATGCCCCACTAATTTTTGTATTTTTTGTAGAGGGGGGGTCTCACTATGTTGCCCAAGCTGGTCTCACTCCTGAGCTCAAGTGATCTGCCCAACTTGGCCTCCCAGAGTGCTAGGAATACAGGTGTGAGCCACCATGCTCAGCCTTCATAAACTACTTCTTTAAATGTACTGTTATTGCTAATATTTAATAATTAATTCTATACCATGTATTAAGTAGTTTACTATGTGCATGACTCTGAGCCCAGTATTACAACATAGTTGAATAAACGTCTTTATAAAAATGAACACTTCTTTTTATCCTTTGAGGTTTTATTTGCTGATTCATTACATTTTCAGTATTTTAAGTGTATAGTGTTTTAAGGAAAAATGACAAAAACCAACAACAAATCTTTTATTATTTGTTTCAGTTCAGTCTTATCTCAAGCCAGATTTTTTACAGTTTCCTTAGTGAGTGCACTTAACTAACTTGGCTTTCTAGACTTAGTTTAGAATGTTTCCTTGGAAAAGAAGAAACATGCTGCTTTGAATTAAGATAATTTTGAAATACCTGGTCCACAACGCTATAAATTTAGAAAGCATTATATGAAGTTGGATCATTATTCTTGATTAATTTCTAGCTCCATTCATACTTTAGTCATATATTCTCCACACAAATTTTTGCATCCTTGTGAAATCAAAACAAATATTTTTCTTTTAAATAACTTAGACAATCCTCTTTAACAAAATTAGATAAACCTTAGCTCTAATTGTGGCAGTTGAAATGAGCAAGTCCACATCAATTATACTCAGTCCAGAGAACCAGGTAGCATGATGGAAACAACAGCCATTCCTAAACATCAATGGAATTGAGATGTCTCCACCTGAAAAAAGGGGATCACTAAGGAAAAGGACTATTGATTATTTTCAGGTATATGCATTCTTATTCTCAAGTGCAGAAAAGATAAAGAGCAAATAGACTGAGTTTCAAGAAAAGAAAATTTAATTAGAGATAAGATATAATGTCTTGACTGTAAGATAATAAAATACTGCAACAGATTTTAAATTAAAAGGTATTGGCCGGATGTGGTGGCTCATGCCTATAATCCCAGCACTTTGGGAGGCTGAGGTGGGTGGAGGCCTGGCTGGCAGAGCAAAACTCCATCTCAAAAACAAACAAATAAAAAATTAAAAGATATTTTGAAAACCTCTTAGTTAAGGCTTTGATCCACCCAACAGCAGAGAAGTAAACCAGACAAAATCAATTCAACAAAATAATTATATGAAATGTAGATTACCTTTCCAATAAGTTTCCCCCTTGACAGAATTTCAGGAAAAATATTTTAATTTTATATTAATGGTATCAATAGACTTCATTTTCTCTCATATTGCACGTACTACTATTAATGACAGTCTGGTCAAGTCATTATTCATGGGTGGTGAAGGACACAAAATTTGATCACAAATGTTTACCTTCCTGCTTGCGTGTAAGTGAGAATTCCTTTGATGTGGATCTTATTTCCACTTAGCTTATAAGTAATTGTAGACTCATCCCCAAAATCCGCATGCTAAAAGGTCTTTGTGGTTTTAAAGAGTCATGCCTTAGCAGGGGTTCTTAGACTTTTCCACTAATAAACCTTTGTGTCAGTCAATGTCCAGTCAAGAAAACAGAAACCACTCCAAGTATTTTGCACATCAGGATTTTAATACAGGGAATGGATCGCAAACTAACCAGAAAAACTGAAAGAGCAAGAAGAATATAGGAAAAAACTAGAAAAGCACAGGGCGTAAGTGTTGTCTCATGGCCCACACTCACTGCTGAGTTCCCTAGAGTCATGGCCTCCTCTGTGCTGCTGCTATTGGAATCACACTACTGCCACAGTACAAGAAACCAAGAACCTAAAATTAGTGCTATTGCTGCTGAAGCCCATAGACACCTGCAGTCTCTCTTAATTATCCACACTTGCCACTACTAGAAATTGGTAGAAGGGAAGGGGAATTTTCCCTTCTCCTCACTTTCTAGCTACCTGCAGTGCATCACATTAGTAAACACTTAATAGCAAGTTAGATGGCAAAGGAACTGTGAACATATAGTGTGCAGAATTCCAATCCTAATTATTGATATATTTCAATTAAAAAAAAATGCCTGTCAGAATATTTAAGTAATTTGTCCAGGGTCACATGATTAGCATACATGCTGCCACTTGAACGTTCTTTCCCTTATCTCCATGAACTTTCTGCGGCCGAAAGTCTTAAAAAACACTAACGCTGTTTTTTAAGTCACTGCAAAAGCAAACCAATTGGCAAAAACCAAAAATGCAATGAAGAAAATGAGTCAACTAATAGGAAAGAAAACTAGCCAGTAACAAAATGGCAGAATCAGATCCACAGATAACAATATTAACATTGAATGTAAATGGCCTAAATGCCCCAATCAAAAGACACAGACTGGCCAACTGGATAAAAAGTGAGAACCCATCAGTGTGCTGTATTCAGGAAACCCATCTCACATACAAAGACACACATAGACTCAAAATAAAGGGATGGAAGAAGATTTACCAAGCAACTAGAGAACAAAAAAAAGCAGGGGCTGTAATCCTAGTCTCTGATAAAATGGACTTCAAACCAACAAAGATCAAAAGAGACAAAGAAGGACACTACATAATGGTAAAAGGATCAATCCAACAGGAAGAGCTAAGTATCCTAAATACATATGCCCCCAACATAGGAGCACCCAGATACATAAAGCAAGTTCATAACAACCTAAAATGAGATTTAGACTCCCACACAATAATAGTGGGAGGCTTCAACACTCCACTGTCAATATTAGACAGATCAATGAGACAGAAAATTAACAAGGATATCCAGGACTTGAATGCAGAGCTGGACCAAGTGGACCTGATACACATATACAGAATGCTCCACCCCAAATCCACAGCATATACATTTTTCTCAGCACCACATTGCACATACTCTAAAATTGACCACATCATTGGAAGCAAATCACTCCTCAGCAAATTCAAAAGAACAGAAATCATAACAGTCTATCAGACCACAGCGCAGTCAGACTAGGACTCAGGATCAAGAAACACACGCAAACGCACACAACCACTTGGAAACTGAACAACCTGTTCCTGAGTGTCGACTGGAAACTGTCTCAAAAAAAAAAAAAGAAATATTAGACTTCCATAAAATCAACCTGAATGCCCATCAATGATAGACTGGAGAAAGAAAATGCAGTACATATACACCATGGAATACTACGCGGCCGTAAAAAATGAGTTTGTGTCCTTTGTAGGGACTTGGATGAATCTGGAAACCATCATTCTCAGCAAACTAACACAAGAACAGAAAGCCAAACACCGTATGTTCTCACTCATAGGTGGGTGTTGAACAACAAGAACACGTGGACTCAGGGAGAGGAGCATCACACACTGGGGGCAGTTGAGGTGGGTAGGGGAGAGACAGAGGGGGGTGGGGAGGGAGGGGAGGGTGGGGAGGGATAACATGGGGAGAAATGCCAGATATAGTATGCACCTAAAGTAAATAATTTTTTAAATTTTTTTTAAAAATCTTAGTTTCATAAACAAGATTATCTGAGCTTCAAAAGAATAGCACAAGAGAATTTTTGGCCTGGTATTTATGAACATAGATGCAAAAAATACTGAAGCCATTCTGATCTTTCATAAAAAAAGACATAAATGGAAAACCAAAAATTGTATGTTCTCATAAGTGGGAGCTAAATTATGAGGCTGCAAAGGCACAAAAGTGATAAATGGAATTTGTGGACTCACCAGGATAGAAGTGAGGGTGAGGGATAAGACTGAGTACGGTGTACACTGCTCAGGTGTTGGGTGCACCAAAATCTCAATTACCACTGCTTATCTATGTAACCAAAAACTATTGAAATAAATGAATACAACAAGGAAAAAAAACAAAAATAAACACACTAACGCTAAAATTTGATTTCTATAAACATGAAGGATAAGCCTAGCACAAAAGAGGCCAAACTGAACGTTAAAGTAAAGAGACGGAATTCTGCCTGCTTTGCCTTAGTAAACAACAGTGCCAAGGTTTATTGCCTGATCACTTGAATGTCTTCAAGCCTAGGTCTTTTTCAGAGCCAACAGGCATTGCACTACATGTTGAGAATGCAAAGACAGATAAGATATTGTCTGTGAAGTTGTAACCATATGGTCTAAGGGCAAAGATAATGCTTATTGATGGAAAGTTGAATTATTCAACCCTTCCATGCCATGCTGCTAGAGACATAAACTGAACATTGTTGACTAACGTTGGTTGCATTGATGTTCCCTAAGTGATCCTGTCTCCATAATTTCATTCATCAATTCAGTATTCCTGTGGGTATAGAGCTAAAGACATTGTTTAGGATGAAATGTTATAAAAATATATACATATGTAAATAAGTTTCTTTTCATTACTCAAGTATTTCAGAAACAGGGTTAATACTCACTTTACAGACCAACTGTGTAATAATGGGCTCTTTGTGTATATAATTATTACAATCTGGATGGTGAAATTTCATCCATGGTATGTCAGAATAGTTTTATGATGAATCACTACTGTATTTAGGATTTTGCTACCAGGAGTTAGAGCCTCGTGGGGACCCCCCCTCCACCAGAGAGCATCTCGTCTATTCTACTGTCCTTAGGCAAAGCTAATTCTAATAATTCAAGACTAAGGTTTTCTTCCCTGTGTTTAATGATTACCACACATAGTAATTTAGTCTACATCCTCCAAAGTAATTCTCATATCAATATAGGTCACTTTGGAAATCCAGATTTCTTTTAAAAATATAAAAATGTCACCACCTTTGATCATTTAAAAGATGGGACATTTGTAGGCTTGAAAGACCATTTCAAACTCATGCTTAACCAAAACCTCTTCTAACACAAATGAACAAATGATCATGGCCAAGTGTGTTTGAAAAAGTTGCCCTTCAATAAGGGGTGGCCATTTCAGATTAGTTTTCATTGGATGGTCCATTTGTGATTAAACAAACTACTTCTTCCTGTTGCTAAACTTCCTTTGTATTATATAATCATGTTGTGTTCACACAAGTTTATCTGAAAAAAATTATTGATTTAATATTTTATAAGGTACTGTGTGTCAGTCACATTTTCTGGAGGTAAATCAGCTGTCTTTTTTTTTTTTTTTTTTTTTTTTTTGCTCATTTTCTAGGTAGATTGCAGCTGGTCTGAGGGTAAACACAGAGGAGTTACTCTCTCTTCCCAGGCTCTATAATGAGAATATTCTGTCTGATCAGGTGCACGCACCCTGCTGTCATTTGCAGCCTGACCTGCAGGTCAGGGGTGACGTGAGCTGGCTCAGGGATGCATACAAATCACATCCTCTTGTCTGTCTGTTTTGTTGACTGGTTCTCCTCAGGGTCGTGGCTATCTTAAGTAGCAGCCTGAAGGATAAAGTGTGCCCTGTCTGCGCTGTAAAACTTTGACTGTGGACCAATCGTATCTGACATACAGCAGCATGAGGTTTGGTTTAGCCTTTGGATTCAGAACAAATCACCGGCTATCAATGGCTGATAGTGACATGCAGTTTACTGAATCTCTCCTTTTTGACAGAGCTATGTGGAGAAGAAATTGATTGTTTTTAAGTTATGTTTGTTTCAAAGTATGTTCTGTATGAATTATTTTTAACATGATAAGGAAACTATTAAATTATAAAATTTTTAGAAGTATTTTGCTTCAGTGCTCTGGTTTCAACATGCAACATCTAAGCTACAAAAGGTCACACATCTGGAAACACATGAGGCTGTTAAATGTTCTCAGTGAGATTTTGCTGTGTTGCTGTGTATAAATTTATAACTTTTGCTGCTTTCACTAAAATGTACCTGTAATCACTGAATTTAACTAATAGACAAGTTTAATGGCCTTTCAGTGTCATTCCACCTAGCATCAAAACTTGTTAAGAGCAAATCAAATTAGAGTTTATCTCTAGTCTGCTTGAATAATTATGGAAGGTTTCTATAATTTGACTTTAAAACATTTGAACCTCTTACTCCTCATATTAAAAGATATCCTACCAGTTGCTATGAGAAACACAGAAAAATAAATAAATGACATAATCAGGGCCCTCAGAAAAGTTACAATCTAGCAAGGGAGATAAAGTATAAACATAAAGCAAGGCATACTAACATAAATACTATGAAAAATATATTAAAATCTGTGAGCACTTAAAAGAGAGAATATTTACTCCTAGCTGGCCTTTGAGTAAATAGCAAGATTCCAAAGATGGAAACGAGGATGAGCAAGGAAAGGCATTCCAGAGAGAACAGGGTAAACAAACACTCAGGAGCAGATGAGGAGGTCAAGTATTAGGTGGGGTGCAGACACTGTCCTCCAGAAAAGACAATGTGGCAATAATATGTAGGGTGAATTATTGGCCGGAGAAGTTAGAGCTTAAGAGACTTATTGCAAATAAGCCAAATACAAGGTAGTAAGTTTTCAACTAGGGCAACTGAAGCCATAGCAAAGAAGAAAGAACGATTTCCAAGCAACATTTGAGACAGTGTTATTTGTTTGAAAAGGGGAGTAAACCTTACCCAGAGTAAACTTCCTCACACATGTACACACATAGGGTCCTTTGGTGTCTTTTCAGGATGACAGCAACTCACTGAGCAAAGATTTACTATGAGATTTAGGGTACTGTTAGCTTTTCCATCAAACCTTCCAGTCTGAGGTCCTTCAGGAGGCCTACTCAGCCTCATTTGTCTTTCTCTCCAGTATCATATATGCTCAAAACATGATTACTGATTAAGTAAATGAACGAATATGAATACATCATTTAAATGTTTTCTTTCCAGATCATTAGAGAATTATGACATCTTTGATAAGGATTAAAAAACACAGAGGAAAGGGAGTAAGCCTTTCAAGGGCACTGAGTTCAGCTGTAGACCTCTCCACTCAGGTCAGAGCCCCACAAACAGAGTCATTATGAGACCTCAAGGCAGCTTTCTGAGTCAGCTTTTTGTATTATTTACAAAATCAATATTGTAATCATGATATTCTAGTAACCCATTACTCTGAGATGTCTAGCTCAGTCTCCATGTTCACAGGCATTATAACATCTCTATTGATATTTACAGTGAAATTAATGACAATATCAATTATATGTGAAGGGTGAATTTGGATTAAAATATGCACCTTAGCTTCTAAAATTATATGATTCAAAAGCAAAAGCAAATAGAAAAACATTCAGCCCCAAAGGTTCTAGACTGAGCTCCCATGAATGTGAACTAGATTACAAGTTGGTTCCCAACCTTCCATGCCCTCTAACTTTCTGATGTTTATAGTTTCTGCAAATTACTCCCAAACTCATTTCTGTATACATGCTACATAGCAGGATAGATTTTTATAAGAATATGAGGAATGCTTATAAGAGGAAATACTTGATAGTTTGTATTCATGACAGGATCATTAAGTCCTGTTGTTAAGTCTAATTTGTATCTTTTGAGTTTTATCACCCTTGGTATCTGAGTTCTATTAAATAAACTTGCAAAGTTGTGTGAGTAATGCTAATGGCATGCTCTATGCCTCGTAGTCTAGAAAGTACTACAGCTGTGTTCACTCTGGAGCCATTTGTCAATTCTGGGAAAAGAGAGAGAAAAAAAGAGAGCTATATAACCTCCCTGTGAGATCACCATGGGCCTTTGTCAGCATCCAGCCCCTTAGTCTCTGGATTCTAGTAACTATTCCCTTCTTTTGCCCCTTGTCAGGCTTAGAAGTGATAGCAATGCCTAAGTTTCTAGCCTAGGGCATGGCACTATCCTTTGTGTTTTCCTTGCCTTCCTCTTGATAAACTCCCTCTTCATTGAACTCTCCTTGAAATTTTTCTTTCTTTTTTTTTTTTCTTTTTTTGGATGGAGTCTTATTCTGTCTCCCAGGCTGAAGTGCAGTGGCGTGATCTCGGCTCACTGAAATCTCCACCTCCCAGGTTCAAGCAATTCTCCTGCCTCAGTCTCCAGAGTAGCTGGTACTACAGGTGTGTGCCATGGCACCCAGCTAATTTTTTTATTTTTAGTAGAGACAAGGTTTCACCATGTTGGCCAGGCTAGTCTCAAACTCCTGACCTCAGGCGATCTACCTGCCTTGGCCTCCCAAAGTGCTGGAATTATAGGCGAGAGCCACCATGCCTGGCCTTCTCCTTGAAATTTTTCAATTTGACCATCCTATCTTATTCCTACCAGGATACTAATCGATATAATAGTTATAAGAGATTAAATGTACTGTTTCTACAATTTTATTCATATTTAAATTTTATTCATATTAAAAGTATTTTTGCCTTTAATCCGTGAATAGAATTGTTAAGAAAATCACCTATTTCAGTTCATCTGGGGCAGAAAAGGAAATTATTAGAAGAATCTGTGCCAACTGGAGTCCCATGGTGAAACTGTTAATCAATTAATTGTTTGGAAAGAAAAAAGTATGAATATTGGAAATATAACAAAGTTGTTAGTAGACAGTTAAGCAGTAAAATATTATCTTCTTAAGTACAACTTAATACCATACAGAATATGATTATATTTTCTGCATTTATGGATATCTTTCAATTTTTGGATCCTCCAAACTTCAGTATTCAATCTTCTCTATTTCACTCACTCCATTTTATATCTCAACCATTCTCTTGACTTTGAATATTATCTGAACACTTCTTCTGGATAGCAAGGAGTGTGTAGAAGACCAGCATTTTCATCAAGAACAACTGTGAAAACATTCACAGTTAAATATATTTAAGTTCACAAATAAAGTTCAAAAATTATCTGTTTAAGTCAGCAGAGAGCTGCTAACACAGTTAAGAACTGGAACTGCTAAACTTTGGAAGAGATATGAACTTCCTAGAAGTGAGCTGACTTTCTTACTGATTTTACTTGGCCCATTTGTCTATTTTTGGCAAGTAAAATGCTTAGAATTCAGTCTGCCTACCTACAGGTGAGCTATTTTCAGGGACAAGGAAAACCAGCAGAGATTTGTTAGAGACTTGGGGAAATCTTACACACAGCTGGTTATTCTTTTAAGACAATTCCCAAGTTCTAGTGTTGAGTGGGCCAAGGGACCTGAAACTTGAAAGCCTCCAAAAGAAGAGCAAAGCTTTCAACAGCCTCACAAGACAAAGACTGGAGTTCAAGACCTACCAGGGAAAGGATTAGGGGTGAATTAGACTGAGCCTTACCAGTGCTACGATCCAGCCTTATCATCCATCATTCTATTGGCCTTGACAAAGGTGGGTTCAATCCTCTCTGGAGAAATATAATATCATCTGCAGCCTCTGCAATGTTGACATCGTTGTTGCTCAATTCGTATCTAGCATTCGACCAAAAATTACTAAAAATACTTTAGAACTTGTTGTTCCCTCTACTTGGAACAGTGTTCTTGCAGTTATCCCTTCCCTGTTTTAGATCTTTGTTCAAAATACAACATTATTTTTATAAAGAGAGAAATAAAAGAGAGATAGTAGAAACAATTCATAGAAGCTGTATATACTGGAGTTAGCTGAAAAACTATTTTAAAATAATTAAATGCTATCTATACTGATTACTCTTAAATTTGTACCACAAGTCTAGGCTTCTCCCCTGGATTCCATACTTAAAGAAAACTATCTACTGTATGCCTTCATTTAGATGACTAATACACATTTCAAACCCAAAAGTACAAAATAAAATTCCTAATCCTACCACTCAAAACTCATTTCTTTTATAGACATTCACATTCTGTAAATAGCAAGTGCATCCTTTCAGTTGTCCAAGCCAAAAAAAGTTGAAGTTATTCTTACCTCTCTTCTTTCCCTCATACCTCATATCCAACATATCAGTGAATTCTATACACTCTCTTACACATTATACCTACAATCCTAACATGTTTTACTACCTTAGTCCTATTTTCTCGTTTGAGTCTTGTCTGTATAAGTGTAATAGCCTCCTTCTCATCTCTTCTATCTCTCTTTGCCCTCTGTGGACTATTCTTGACACAGAAGATGGAACAACACACTTGCTATAGAAGTCAGACTATATAACTCCTCTGCTCTAAAATTCCCAAAGATTTTCTATATAAATTAAAAGGAGCTCCATTATGCTACAGTAACAAACAGAGCCAAAATCCCAGTGTCTTCAAATATCAGAATTATTTCTTATTCACATTATCTGTCCATCATAGGTCAGATGAGCACTTCATTTCCTATCAATTTATCTCAAACACCTCAGGAGCTAGGTCATTGTAAAAGCTACCAATTGTAACATTGCCAACTGCAGCTCAGAGGAAAAGAACCATGAGGAGCACATAGGCTTTTCAGAATAACAGTCACTGCCACTTATATTCCATTGGCCAAAGCCAGTAGTGTGGCCACCCAAATCCTGTCTGATTGGCAAGCCTCTTCATTATCCCATCTTTGGGTCACCTTATCTGTCTCATCTTCTCCTTACTCACGGTGCTTCAGGCATACTAGTCTCTTTGATACTTTTTGAATAGTCCATGCAAGATCCAGCTTAGACCTTGCTGTTCTCTCTACTTTGAACAGTGTTCTCACAGTTATCCTTTCCCTGACTATTTTAGATCTTTGTTCAAAATTCACCATCTCAGAAGACTTCCCTTACCATCCTATTTTAAATTTCAGGCTTAATATGCACCTCTGTTATTCGCTATCCCCCTTTTCATCTTCATTTTTCTCTGTAGGACTTATCATCATGAAATTCTATATTTTTACCTCTTTATTATCTGTTTCCCTTCACTAGACTATAAGCTTCATAAGGGCAGGGATTTTTTTTTCCCAACTAAGTTAGCTCCAATACCTACAGGAATTTCCAACACATAATGGATGCTAAATAAGTATCTTTTGCATAAATATAATATCTCATCTTATTTTTATGGGACTTTAAAATGTACAAAATATTCTCATATGCATTTTCTCATTCAATAATTACAACCACCTAGAGAAGGACTAGCATGTGAATAGATCGACCCACCTTAATAAGATAGCAAATGTGAAATAAGGCAAACTGGATAAAAAGCCAAAGCCCATCAGTATGCTGCATCCAGACTCATCTCACATGCAACAATACACAAAGACTCAAAACAAAGGGATGGAAGAAGATTTACTAACCAAATGGAGAGCAAAAATAAATAAATAAATAAAAAGCAGGAGTTGCAATTCTCCCCTCCGACAAAATAGACTTTAAAGCAACAAAGATCGAAAGAGGCAAAGAAGGACATTACATAATGGTAAAAGGATCAATGCAACAAGAAGAGCTAACGATCCTAAATATATACGCACCCAATACAGGAGCACCCAGATACATAAGACAAGTTCTTAATGACTTATAAAGAGACTTAGACTCCCACACAATAATAGTGGGAGACTGTAACATCACATTGTCAATATTAGACAGATCGATGAGATAGAAAATTAACAAGGATATCCAGGATTTTAACTCAGACCCGGAACAAGTAAACTTAATAAACATTTATAGAACTCTCCACTTCAAATACACAAAACATACATTCTTATCAGTACCACATCACACCTATTCCAAAAGTGACTACATAATTGGAAGTAAATCACTCCTCAGTAATTGCATAGCATTTCATAGGTTTAAATGAAATATCGGTTGGCTGCTTGTTTGTTATTTTCTTCCCTTATTCCTTCCTATCTCCATTGTTAAGCACAATTATTGGCATAAAAGAGGTTTTCAATACCTATTTTCAGACTGCATTCTAGCCTGGGCAATAAAGCAATACACCTGTTCTCTCTTCCTCTTTCTCTTCCTTTTTCTTCCTCTCCTTCATTCTTTTTTTTCTCTTTCTTTCTTCCTTTTTTTTCATTTTTTCTTAAAAAAAAAAGATAGCAAATGTGTAACTTGAACAAGTATAGTCTGAAGTACCCACTGATAATCACTAAGTTTAATATAATGAGACATGGGTGAGAGGGATGGCTCAAATCATCTACTGGTATGTAAACATTTTACTGCCTGCACATCTCTAATAAGAATTGATGTGGTGTGTCATCTGTAATTTAATCACCAGCATTACATCTTGATAGTAAACAAGGATCACTAGACTATTCCCTATAAAGTTAGATTACCACACATACAGAATACACACTGAATTTGGGTAGTATTTCAGGTGTGACACAGATGATAAATGGAAGAAATTCAAACTAAAAGTAGCACACTTACAGCTGATCCTATCATGCTTCTAAATTTTAGTGCTTGCTGCACTGTATCACCTGTCTAGTCCAATCTCACCCTAAGTGTCTGAACACAGAGGAATAAATTAATTTCTGAGTTATATTTAAAGATTTAAATATTTTTATTGCTGGGTATGTCATTTTAATTGAGGAAACATCGTATTGAAGAGTTCTTCAGGGTTTGTGATGTAATCACAGTTGAAACAATTTATCTAAACAATTACTGTCAAGAGATCCAACACATATATAATTATAGGTTGAGACACTTTGGTTTATTTATATCTTTTTTTAAAGTTAGTTTTTGATGAAGTTAACAAATTTTTCATGTATGTTGTATATAAATCCTTTTATTGACAATTATTTCATAGACTATTGGTATACAACAGAGTAAAAGAATCCATCTGAAAGCATAAGCTAGAGAAAAACCTGAGTATCTATCTATTTCTACCTCTCACAGATACACATCCCCTCAGATATTTACCAAGGTACCATATTTATCAAGTTTTTAACTCATCTTCAGATGAGTTAATCATTTATTTTATTGTTTTACTATTGCACAAAGCTAGCTTATTTTTGAACTATATAAAACTAGACAGCAAAATGTATGACATTAAACAGTGTAAAAGGGGTTTGTGATTTACAGTCTATACAGGCCACAACTATATATTCAAATGAATAAATAAAAAATTAAGCAAAATGGTCCTTCTTGAATCAAGTGGAAAAAAATAGCTGGTTATAAGAAGTTACTGCACAGTAAAAGCCTCCTCTTGTGGTTCTTAAATCTAGGATTTTGCTGCTCCAGTGTTATGCGACCATAAGGACCATGGACAGCGTCTCGGGTTTACATATGAATGTGTTTCCATAACAGGAAATAACAGTGGTTTCTTAAAAATGCATGATAGAAAATGCCATTTGATGTTTCTTCCATTACTAATAAACTAAAAATCAGTTATTATTAAAAGGCTTCACAAATTCACAGAGGACCTTGAAGTACTAACATACTAGTTTCTTTTTTGAAGGGATGTCAAACCACATTTTACATGTTCCCATTTATAACAATAATCAAATAACCACTTTTAGAAGAACATTATTTAATTTTCACCAAAAGAAAAGTCTGGATCATCAGTTGTTTGTTTGCTTGGTTTGTGGGAGAGGAGGGATGAAGAGAACATGGTCACACATTATTTCCTCTGCTTCTTTCACCACAATTTCTATTTAACACATATTCTTAGATATAAAATGATCTCAGACCACTTCTCAAATTGTGTGTCTATTACACTTTTTCTTACATTGATCTTATGAGGTAGTCTTCTGGTCTTGGTTCAAATAAGAAAAATGAACTTATTCTGAACTTACAGAATCAGGCATTCTAATCACAAGTCTTGTGCAGGGAAGCTGATGTTTGATAATCCTCACCACAGAGCTGGTGGTGTTTGCTTGAGAGCATGTTAGCATTAATGTATTTGTCCTCACATTTAATTCAAAGCATCTTACACAGACACCATTAATGGTATTTTGCTAGCACTTTCAAATGACTTCTAATGTAATTTAGATCAATTCAATTTAACAGCCATTTATTGTACAAAGATCTGCACTTTGTGTGTTGTAGGTGATACAAAAGCAAAGTCCCTATTGTGGTCTATAGAGGAGAATGAATGTGGACATCACTCACATGACACAATGAAGATTATAAAGAGTACTATAATGGAGGCTCAGCACAGTTATAGGTGAGCACAAAGGAGATGGATGAATTTTTATGGGTATAAAATAAAACAGTAAATGTTTCAAGGAACTGATTAAAGACTTGAAGGAAAAACAGACTTTCAAGAGCCACAGACATTGTGGTGGATAAATGAATTACAAAAAATGTTTTAAGTTTAAGATATGGAATAGACGTTTTAACACAGTGATGTACATAATGTGGAGGAAATAAAGTCATCTTGTGTAGGGCATATTGGGTGGAAACATGACTATCCTGGAAGTTACACCTGGAGAGGTAAACTGGGATAAAGGAAATTTTCAAATACTACACTAGGGTATGAATCCTAGTCCTTAGGCAATGCTGTTATTGGTGGTCCTTGAAGAAGGACATTTTGATTAAAAATCATCATCATCATCATCATCATCATCATCATCATCCTAGCATTGCATGATGGATGTACTTGGGAGGCAGGCAATAATTTTGATTTAGAAATGGAAGGAGACATTTTGAAGATGCCTGTGATTTTGATTCTAGGATATTGGGATGGCAGTACTGCAATTTTTAGATGTAAGGAATTCTGGAAGAGGAGCACATACAGACAGAAAGATGATGACTTGACTTCAATTTCAAACTCTGAGTTTGACCTTGCAGCCTAGCATCTATGCAAAAATAACTAGTGAGCATTACAAAATAATCATCTCTTGGCAAAAAATAACTGCTCAAATTATTTTTAGGTGGATTTTGTTTATTTCTTAAGAAAAAAAGAATTTTTTTTTACCATTTCCAGAATTTACTGATGGCATTTGCCAATTAAAAATAACTATTTGAAGTCGATATTTAGGGAGAGGTTTTTTTAATTAAAGAAATAATTATTTTTATAACAAGAAAGAAGTAGGGATGCAAGTTTCACTGTAAAGTTTTGGAAAATTCAAATAAAAAATAAAAAAAATTAATTTCATTCTATAGCTCAGAGAGACTGACTATTGACCTTTTTGGGTTAGATGTTCAAGTCTTTGTTCATGAGTAAATATATGTGTGTGTGCGTATGTGCACAAGTGCATGGATATGTATGACAAATAAAAATAGGATCATAGAACTCTGTCAGCTGCTTTATTTACTCAATGAATTGGGAACTTTTTTCATGACATTAATCTTTTATAACTTCATCAAAAAATTAATAGGCTTTTTTAAGAGTAGTTTTACATTTACAAAAATGTTGAGCGACATACAGAGTCCTATATAACCCTTCTCCCTAGACACATGTTTTTTTCTATTATCTTGCATTAATATGATACATTTGTTACAAATGATGAATTTTTTTTTGCTTTTATTATTTAGTTATGTGTTAATAATTTTACCTTTTATGTTAGATCCAGGGAGATATATGTACAGGTTTGTTTCCTGGGTATATTGTGTGATGATAAAGTTTGGGGTATGATTGATCCCATCCTCCAGGTACTGAGCATTGTACCCTACAGTTAGTTTTTGAACCCACACATCTCTCCCTCTATCCTGTCTAGTAATCCCCAATTTCTATTGTTGCCATCTTTATGTCCATGAGTACCCAGTGATTACTTCCCACTTACAAGTGAAAACACACGGTATTTGGTTTTCTGTTCCGATGTTGATTTGCTTAGGATAAGGGCCTGCAGCTGCATCCCATGACACTGCAAGGAACATAATTTCATTCTTTTTATGGCTGTGTAATATTCCACAGTATACAGGTACCACATTTTCTTTTTTCTTTTAACTTTTATTTTAGTTTCAGGGGTACCTTTTCAGGTTTGTTATACAGTAAAATAGCATGTTGCAGGTGTTCAGTATACAGATAATTTTGTCAACCTAGTAATAAGCATAGCACCTGATATTCCTAACCAGTTTTTCAATGTGAAAAATAATTAACATAAATATTCAAAATAAGATAAAGTTCATCACAAATAAATATCTTTAATATTTTTGATTAGGCATATGCTCACCAATGGCATAAGAGATCATAATTTTTAATTGTCTTCTTTCATATTTTTCAGGGTGGTAAACTGAAAAAGGGTCCCATATTTTAAAGATGACTTGACTTCATTTGAATCCCAGCTCAGTCCCTTATCAACTGTACAGTGGTAACAAGATGCTTAATTTCTCCAAATTTCTGTTTCCTCATCTATAAAGTGGAGGTCACATGATAGTTTTTGGATGAAGAGACATAGCAGGAATAAAGTCCCTAGTACATAATAGGTACTCAATTAATTAATATTGATTGTGGCCTCTTTTCTTCCTTCTCGATTATAACTTATTTCTATTTCAAATAATCATTGATATCTCAATAGCATGTCTTTTAAAATAACTTAAATTTGTTTTTCTCTTTTTTTCCAATATCCTTCATTAAAAAGAAATATTTGCCTGTCATTTGTTTAGGCAATAATTAGCATATTATTCTGTGATATCATTGTATTGATGCTTTATGACATCTTTACATTATTTATATCACATTATTTTTGAGGTATTGACTTAAGAACCTAAAGCCCTCACATGACAGACAAAGAGAATGGCCTTTCAACTCTAAACACAGGTAATCAGTATGCCTGAATTAGAGTTCCCATGGAGCCCAGACATTCTGCATTCTTTGCAATATTGAGACAATAACTGCTTTTTTACCACATTTATTTCAAGTAACAAACCTTTACAAAATTAACTGAGTCCTGGGGCAGTGAGGACTGTTTTGTTAAAGCAAATATTATTTAGAGTAAAAGCAACACAGTCTTAATTTTTTCTTAGCTCTACAGCCCACACTTCAAACCACACAGTTAGAGAACAAACATAGTTTTACAATTTCAGCAACAAACTGTGTTTCTTCAGCTATGGCTCTGGCCCTACCTTCTACAGTGAAATTTCCAGCTGCTTTTGTTTAGTTTCCCAAATACTTTGAGAAGCCCACAGATGGCATCTTACATGCATCCAGAAGTATATAAAATAATAATTTACCATAGTCAGAATACATTTATCCCAGGGAATTTTAGGGTAACTTAACATTTAAAAAATGGTAAATGCCATTATCCAGTATAATAGATTTTTAAAAATAACCTATAGAATCACCTCAATAAATACAGAAAAGACATTTAATAAGTTTCAATACTTCTTTTTAAAAAAATTTTACTTTAAGTTCTGGGATACATGTGCAGAACCTGAAGTTTTGTTACATAGGCATACATGTGCCATGGTGGTTTGCTGCACCTATCGACCCATCATTTAGGTTTTAAGCCCCATGTGCATTAGGTACTTGTCCTAATGCTCTCCCTCCCCTTTCCCCCCACCTCCCAACAAGCCCAAGTGTGTGATGTTCCTCTCCATGTGTCCATGTGTTCTCACTGTTCAACACTTCTTAACATTAAAAAATGTTTGCTATTATAGGAAGGGAATTACCTGATAGTGGATATTTATCTTTTTCAAAAAACCTTTGCAAACATTGAATTTTTGGAAACTCTCTCCTAAAAGTCAGAAAACAAGACAAAACTGTCCTGGATCACCATTTTAATCAACATTGTTTTGGAGGTTTTGGCCAACAGTGCATACAAGAAAATCATTTAAGTTACAAGAAATGGAAAGAAAGAATTGAAACTACTAGTATGCTATATTATATGGTTATCTACGTAGAAAACTTGAAATAATCTATAACTCGTCTATTGGAAATAAAGAGTTTAGCAAGGGGGCTGGTAATCAAGGAATATTAATCATTTTAAAAATACCGATTTTCATCGGGTAAAGACCTATAAAAAGGTAATGCCTTGTGATAGCTGGAGTGTAAGAAAATGGATAAACTCATGACTAGATGCTGAGAAGGTATTACTACAACATTTTTTGTGGGTAATTTGTTTAAAAAGACAAACATATTGTGGACAATATGTTTAAAAAGATTTAAACCAAAGAAATTTTGCCTAAGAATTCCATTTCTAGAAATCTAAATTAGGGACCTGATTAAAGATATGCACAGGTAAGTTTGTTCAGGAATAAGTTTATGGTAACATGATAAGAAAAGTATAACTAACAAGAATGATCAAAACTATGATAACAATGTGACAGATGCTATTGGATGCTTAATGCTAATGGAGCCCCAATTTAATTCATGTGTGTGGCAACCATGGGCTTCAGTGAGGATGAGTCTCCTCTACCACCCTCACTACCCCCGATTTGTGAAACCTGTCAGAATAATGACACTTCCATTGTGTACTTTGGAATGAGCATGCAGCATATTTGTATCCAATAAAATATGAAGGAAAGTTGGTCTTGGACAGTTTCCCTTGCTCTTATAAAGGGCATTAGTTGGGGACCTTCTGTTTTCTTCTTGTCAGCATTGATGTGTCCACATGCAATGCCTGTAACTTGGCCAGTGTCCTGGAACTGTGAGAGCATCTAGCCTAGTACAATAAATCCATATGCTAAGCATAGAAGAGTAGAGAAATGGGAAGAACATGGCCCTTGATGCTGTTGTTGAGTTGCTGGTTTAATGCACTCTGAAACAAGTCTTAGCTGAAGATTTCTTGGTATGTGAGATGAAAAGAATCATTACTGTTAAAACCACTTTTAATTGGCTTTTCTGTTACCTAGAGTGAAAAGCAAATGAACTGAAGCAAATGGTTAGATAATTTAGAGTATAACCATAAAAAATATGCTTCTATTAAAACCTATGTTTGAAAACTTATTTAATAATAGATCTTTATTAGAGAGTAGACCTGTGGGTATTAGAGGCTGAGAAGGGTAGAGGGGAGGGGAGGATGGAGAGAGGTTGGTTAGTGGATATAAAATTACAGCTAGATGAGAGAAATGAGTTTGGTATTCTGTAGCACTTTAGGATGAATACGCTTAACTATAATTTATTGTGCAGTTTCAAAAAGCTAGAAGCGAGGATATTGGATGTTCACAACACAAAGAAATGATAAATGTTTGAGGTGATGAATATGTTAATTATCCTGATTTGATCATTACACATTGTATATATATACTGAACATCACTTTGTAATTCATAAATATGTAAAATAAAAATAGACCTTCATGATGTATTGTTAAAAATAATAAAAAGCTATTATTGAAGCATGTTAAGTAATATTTACAATGCTTTAATATCATTATAATCACCATTTATAGATAAGGAAAATGAGATTAAGAGATGATAAGTGATTCATTTAGTAAGGATCACTAGTAAATGATAGAGCCAGGACTTGAACTCCAGCAGTGTGAGTCTGACTCCCCACTCATAATCTCTGGGTTTCCCTGCCTCTCACTATTGTGTAGGCGCTTAAAAGTTGGTGTGGTGTGATCCTAATTGTCTTTTGTTTTACGAATATGATACATACACACATGCATGGAGTAAAGGCCTGGAAGTAAATACACTGAAATTTGAAAAATGGCTATTTTTGGATATTGGGATTGTAGGTATTTTCCATTTGATTCTTTGAGCTTTTCTTTATTTTTCCAAATGTAGCAAGTGTTAGACTAAAGGTTACATCAAAAAATTTGGGTGGCAGATGAGAGGTTCATATTTAAAAGAAAAAGACATTTTAAATAAAATTAATATTTTATAACATTGGATAGGATAGACTTTTAAAATATTACATTAAACATATAATTAAATTCAAATAAATCTTGCCAGAAACTTATTTAAAAACTGAAAATAATGATGTCATATCTAGAAATTATAAAGGGCGGAAAAACGCATTATAAATTGCCATATACCAAATACACATTTGTTCATTACACTTTTTGTAGGTTTATTTTATCTTGGTGAAGAATATTCGGAAAAACTGGGATGTGTATATCTCTAAGAAAGTAAAGAATTTTCGCATGTCTTTGGGAATAATATTCACCACCTAAACCACAAGACGGCCTATATTTTCATAATAAAATGTCTATTTAAGAACTTTTAACTTACAATAATGATTATAATAGCCAACATCAAGTGGTGCTTACTACATGCCAAAGACTGTCCTAAAGCTTTCCATTTATTAACTCGTTTAATACTCTTAACACTATCAGATAGGTACTATTATTACCCCTATTTTACAGATGATGAAACTAAGGCACAGAAGTTAAGTAACTTGATCAACATCACCTATTTAGTAAATGACAAGTCCACATTTTGAATCTAGGCAGTTTAGATCCAAAGTCTCTGCTTATAACTACTGTATATTGTTTCCTCTTTTACTAAATTAATTTACTGGATTAATTTATTTCATTTCAAAATTCAAATGACTAGTTTTCATAATCATCTGGATTTATTAGCAACCTCCTTGTATTCTTTTGTTTCTAAACAGCATGGTGCAAAGGAAAGGACTGAAAATAGAAGTGTGCTAGAAATCTGTAGCTTCAGATTTATATGATGTGCTGACTATCAAGGGGTCAAGTTAGGTACTGAACATTCAATGTCCTTGTAATAGTATAGTGCTACCATGAAACAAATGTAGATTTTTACTTACAAGCCTTGCGTAAATGAAAGAGATCTATTTTTTAAAGCAGTGCTATTTATTTATGTATGTCATTATTTTAGAAATTAATTTATTTCAGACATCAGCTAGAGCTGGGACAGAGAATGAAGGGATATATATATATATAAAAGCATAATGTTTTCTTATGCCTGGGAATAAGCACACATTCAAATGTGCAAAGAATTGCAATTTGAATGCCACTTTCTGTATGCTGGATTAGCCTCTCAGCTCTTTAACTGGAGCTGTAAATTTAGATGTCTTTGTTCAGTTTGCTTTTTGGTTCAGCACACACAGACTGGCCAAGCCAAGCTGTTGGAAGGTTCTTTCTCCGCCCCTTTGAGAGCTACAGGACTGATTCCGTATGCTCCAAGCCAGAGGTAGTGTAATGTCCAGAGCTTTATTCACTGAGTCAGTCAACCATCCTTTCAGCCTTTGACTTCCTGGCTGCTGCTAATCTGTAGACCTCACAGAAGTCTCTAGACAAGGGAGATGTTGAACATGTGCTCCAGCATCAGCAAAAGGGCTAGCCGTGCATGCAGCCAGGCAAGGGCCCCGGCTTCCAACTTATAAGGGGCGTGCTCCTCAGGTGCAATCCAATCCAAAGGCAGAACTGACTATAAAAGTCAGAAATAACCACAGTTCTATTAAAAACTGCAAATAAAACATTTTTATAACTTTTCCCTAATGTTGCAAACAAGCAATTGTCCCGCAGTACAAATATTTTCCAGTCCCTAAATGTAACCTTTTTTATTCTTTTTTGCTCAAGGGGACAAGAAGTTTATGCACATACAACCACTTCAAATAATTACCTCTATTCTTTTCGTTTTTTTTTACCAGCTTCAGAGTGTTAAACTGTTCAGTTTAAGCTACAAATACAGTGTATGTCATGATCTTATTGCATTATTTTCTCTAGATTTATTTACTGCCCAAAAGGTATGTATGTAAAAATAAATACACATTCATTATCCTTTAGAAATATATAGAATTACAGAAACAATTTTTGACCCTTTTTATTTTTCCTATCACGAATGAGGCCTTTAAACAATATATCCTAGAACATTACCCTTCAAAAAATATATTTCAGTCACTCTATTTGATATAAACACTGAAGTTTGTCATTTGGGGGAAAAAGTCACCATTGCCAAAGTATCCTACTTTAGAACTAAAGATTCTTCTTTAGTCAGAAAAAGAGTTCAATTACAGCATTTTGGGAGGCCAAGGTGGGAGGATCATTTGAGGCCATGAGTTCAAGATCAGCCTAGGCAACAAAGTGAGACCCTATCTCTACAAAAATTAAAATAAAATAAAATAGCTGGCTGTGGTGGTGTGTGCCTGCAGTTCCAGATACTCAGGAGGCTGAAGTGGGAGGAATGCTTGAGCCCAGGAGATCGAGGCTGCAGTGAGCTATACAGGCACCACTGTACTACGGTCTGGGCAACAGAAGAAGATGCTACCCCACCCCCACCCCCAAAAAAAAGGAAAGAGAGAAGGAAAATATTTCAATTCAAATTCAACGAATGTTTATTTGGTAGCAGTGCTGAGAAGGAAAAAGTAGGTGGGATACAAAATAAGTTTATGTCAAAGCTTCTGCCCTCATTAACTCACAGTCTCATAGATAAAGCACAGACAATAGTGTGAGACAAAAGGATGGTAAAAGTCAGGCTTATAATGAGAAGGCTATTGTGACAATTTCTATAAGTAAATGTTTTGATCTGTAGAATAAATGGGAAAAGGTAAATCTGCAGGCTGAATATATATTAGGAAACTCTACCTTCTGGCAATGTCTCTGCCATTATAGATGTTCATGCTGTGAGGGAGCAGCATGGGAATTGAACCACCACTATCTCACCAACAGAAAAGCCTTCAAAACAGGACTTCCAATAGAGCTTTCTGTGTTCTATGTCTGCTCTGCACTGTCCCACAAGGAGAGCCACACACTATCTATGGGAATGGAGAACTTAACCTAGAAACTGGATTTTAAATTTTATTTCATGTCTCTTAATTTTAATTAAAATTGTGATATTTGGCTACTGGCTACTGTATTGGACAGTGCAGCTCCACAGGATATGTTCAATACCTAAGCAAGATATTGTATCGCTGCTTCAGTGTTGAAAAGTCTCTGGGAAGGGCACAGTTCTAGAACTGCTCATTGGAAAAAAATCTCAAACTTGCCCTGTCAATATAGAGGATACAATGTATCCTCTTGATCAATGTTCCTCTTTCTCTAAAGTAGAATGGTAAATGTTAATTTTCTACTTTTTGGGTAAAAAATGATAAAGCAAATTAGTTAATTAGAAAATTTCCAAAAGGTACTAATGGCTTTATACGTTTTTATTGATGAATATAAAACCTTTCTTTTTATCTAAAACACATTAAGAAAATAAGACTGAACAGCTCTGGAGTGCAGTTCCCAGTGAGAACAATACAGAGGTGAATGATCACTGCATTTCCAAATGAGTTATTACTGCCCACAGACCAGGAGATTCCTGGGCTGAAAAGCGCCACAAGTTTCCAGTTTCAGCTGGCGCAGTGAGTCTCCACACAAAAACAAACAAATCTGGATGGCCCTTTCAACTGGCACCTGGAACGCCTGGGAGACAGAGCCTCCCACTCAACTGAAAAAAAGGGGGCTGAAACAGGGTGCCAGGTGATCTGGCTCAGCGGGTCCCACCCCCACAAAGAACAGCAATCTGAAATGCTCTGGATTAAGAGTTTCACAGCAAGTTCAGCTGGACCCAGTATGGTCCAGCTCTGTGGGAGAAGGGCATCTGCCATTACCAAGGCAGTCCACCACTACCAAGGCAGTCCACCATTACCGAGGCAGTCCACCATTATGGAGGCTGTCTGCTATTACAAAGGCAGTCCGCCATTACTGAGGCAGACCGCCATTACTGAGGTAGTTCTAACTATATCTCTATAAACAAAACCACAAGAAAGTTCACACAGCAGCTGGGCAGAGCCCACCACAGCTCAGCAATGCTTCTGCTGGCAGACTGTGACTACCTCCTAGCTGGGCAGGGCATCTCTGAAAAAAGGCAGCAGCACATCAGGAAATTATAAATAAAGCCCCACATTCCCAGGACAGAGCACCCAGGAAAAAAGGTGGTTATGAGTTCCACTGCAGCAGACATAAACATCCCTGCCCAGCAGCTCTGAACAAAACAACAGAGCTCACAGCTCAGCACTTGAGCTCCTATAAGAGTCAGACTGTCTCCTCAAGAAGCTCCCTGACCCCAGTATATCCAAAAAGACACCTCATAAAGGAGAGCTCAGGCTGGCATCTGGTGGGTATGCTTGTGGGACAAAGATAACAGAAGAAGAAGCTGGCAGAAACCTTTACTGTTCTGCAGCCACTGCAGGTGATTCCCAGGCAAGCAGGGTCTGGAGTGAAATTCTAGCAGTCCTACAGCAGAGGGGCATGACTGTTAGAAGGAAAACTAACAAACAGAAAGAAATAACTTCATCAGCAACAGAAAGGACATCCACTCAGAGACACCATCAGATAGTCACCAACTACAAAGACCATAGGTAGATAAATCCACAAAGATGGGAAGAAACCAGTGTAAAAATGATGAAAACACCCAATACCAGAACTCCTCTCCTCCTCGAAGGAATCACAACTCCTCACCAGCAAGGGAACAAAGCTGGATCAAGAATGACTCTGATGAATTGACAGAAACAGGCTTCAGAAGATGGGTAATAACAAACTTCTCTGAGCTAAAAGAACATATCCTAATCCAATGCAAAGAAACTAAGAACCATTAAAAAAAGTTTGATGAAATGCTAACGAGAATAAACGGCTTAGAGAAGAATATAAATGACCTGATGGAGCTGAAAAACACAACACAAGAACTTCATGAAGCATACACAAGTCTCAATAGCCAAATCAACCAAGCAGAAGAAAGGATATCAGAGATTGAAGATCAACTCAATGAAATAAAACAAGAAGGCAAGATTGGGGGAAAAAAGTGAAATGAACAAAGCCTCCAAGAAATATGGGATTATGTGAAAACACCTAATCTAACTTCGATTAGTGTACCTGAATGTGACGGAGAGAATGATTCCAAGCTTGGAAACACTGTTCAGGATATTATCCAGGAGAACTTCCTCAGCCTAGCAAGGCAGGCCAATATTCAAGTCCAGGAAATACAGAGAACACCACAAAGACATTCCTCAAGAAGAGCAACCCCAAGGCACATAATCGTCAGATTCACCAGGGTCAAAATGAAGGAAAAAATGCTAAGGGCAGCCAGAGAGAAAGGTCAGGTTACTCACAAAGGGAAGCCCATCAGACTCACAGCAGATCTCTCGGCAGAAGCTCTACAAGCCAGAAGACAGTGTGGGCCAATATTCAACATCCTTAAAGAAAAGAACATTCAACCTAGAATTTCATATTCAGGCAAACTAAGCTTCATAAGCGAAGGAGAAAAAAAATCCTTTATGAACAAGCAATTACTGAAAGATTTCGTCACCACCAGGCCTGCTTTACAAGAGCTCCTGAAAGAAGCACTAAACATAGAAAGGAACAACCAGTACCAGCCACTCCAAAAACGTACCAAATGGTAAAGAGTATTGACACAATGAAGAAACTGTGTTAACTAATGGTCAAAACAACCAGCTAGCATCAAAATAGTAGGATCAAATGTACACATAATAATATTAACCTTAAATGTAAATGGGCTAAATGCCCCAATCAAAAGACACAGACTGGCAAATTAGATAAAAAGTCAAAACCCATCAGTGTGCTGTATCCAGGAAACCCATCTCACATGCAAGACACACAAAGGCTCAAAATAAAGGGATGGAGGAAGATTTACCAAGTAAATAGAGAGCAAAAAAAAAAGTAGGAGTTGCAATCCTAGTCTCTGATAAAACAGACTTTAAACCAAGAAAGATCAAAAGAGACAAAGAAGGGCATTACATAAAGGTAAAAGGATCAATGCAACAAGAAGAGTTAACTATCCTAAATATACACACATCCAATACAGGAGCACCCAGATACATAAACCAAGTTCTTAACAACCTATAAAGAGACTTAGATTCCCACACAATAATAGTGGGAGACTTTAATACTCCACTGTCAATATTAGACCGATCAACGAGACAGAAAATTAACAAGGATATCCAGGATTTGAACTCAGATCTGGACCAAGGAATCCTAATAGACATCTACAGAACTCTCCACCCCAAATCCACAGAATATGCATTCTTCTCAGCACCACATCACACCTACTCTAAAACTGACCACATAATAAGAAGTAAATCACTCCTTAGCAAATGCAAAAGAATGGAAATCATAACAAACAGTCTCTCAGAGCACAGTGCAATCAAATTAGAAGTCAGGATTAAGAAACTCACTCAGAACAGCACAACTTCATGAAAACTGAACAGCTGGCTCTTGCATGTTGACTGGATAAACAATGAAATGAAGGAAGAAATAAAGATGTTCTTCAAAACCAATGAGAACAAAGACACAACATACCAGAATCTCTGGGACACATTTAAAACGTGTCTAGAGGAAAATTTATAGCACTAAATGCCCACATGAGAAGCAAGGAAAGATCTAAAATCTACACCCTATCATCAAAATTCAAAGAGCTAGAGGAGCAGGATCAAAAAACTCATAAGCTAGCAGAAGACAAGAAATAACTAAGATCAGAGCAGAACTGAAGGAGATAGAGACACAAAAAAATCCTTCAAAAAATCAACAAATTTAGGATCTTGTTTTTTGAAAAGATCAACAAAATAGACTGCTAGCCAGATTAATAAAAAAGAATAGAGAGAAGAATCAAATAGATGCACTAAAAAATGATAAAGGGGATATCACTACCGATTCCATAGAAATACAAACTACCATCAGAGATTACTACAAACAACTCTATGAACATAACCCAGTAAACCTGGAAGAAATAGATAAATTCCTGGATACTTGCACCCTCCCAAGCCTAAACCAGGAAGAAGTTAAAACCCTGAATAGGCTAATAAAAAGGACTGAAGTTGAGGCAGCAATTAATAGCCTACCAACCAAAAAAAGCCCAGGTCCAGATGGGTTCACAGTCAAATTCTACCAGACATACAAACAGGAGCTGGTACCATTCCTTCTGAAACTATTCCAAGCAATCCAAAAAGAGGGAATACTTCCCAAATCATTTTATGAAACCAACATCATCCTGATACCAAAACCCGGCAGAGACTGAACATAAAAAGAAAACTTCAGGCCAATATCCATGATGAACATAGATGCAAAAATCTTTAATAAAATACTGGCAAACTGATTGCAACAGCACATTAAAAAGCTTATCCATAGCAATCAAGTAGGCTTCATCCTGGGGATGCAAGGCTTGGTTCAACATATGCGTCTATAAACGTAATCCAGCACATAAACAGAACCAAAGACAAAAACTATATGATTATCTCAATAGATGCAGAAAAGGCCTTTGACAAAATTCTACAGCCCTTTATTCTAAAAAGTCTCAATAAATAAACTATCAATGGAACATATGTAAAAATAATAAAAGTTATTTATGACAAACCCACAGCCAATATCATACTGAATGGGCAAAAACTGGAAGCATTCCCTTTGAAATCTGGCACCAGACAAGGATACTCTTTCTCACCACTCCTATTAAATATAGTATTGGGAGATCTAGCCAGAGCAATCAGGCAAGAAGAAGAAATAAAGGGTATTCAATTAGGAAAGAAGGAAGTCAAATAGTCTCTATTTGCAGACGACATGATTGTATATTTATAAGACCCCATCGTCTCAGTCCAAAATCTCCTTAAACTGATAAGCAACTTCAGCAAAGTCTCAGGATACAAAATCAATGTGCAGAAATCACAAGCATTCCTGTACACCAATAACAGACTTAAAGAGAGCTAAATCAAGAACGAATTGCCATTCACAATTGCTACAAAGAGAATAAAATACCTAGGAATACAACTAACAAAGGATGTAAAGGACCTCTTCAAGGAGAACTACAAACCAGTGTCTAAGGAAATAAGAGAGGACACAAACAGATGGAAAAACATTACATGCTCATGGTTAGGAAAAATCCGTATTGTGAAAGCAGCCATACTGCTCAAAGTAATTTACAGATTCGATGCTGTCCCCATCAAGTTACCTATGACCCTCTTCACAGAACTGGAAAAAACCAACTTAAACTTCATATGGAACCAAAAGAGAGCCCGCATAGCCAAGACAATCCTAGGCAAAAAGAACAAAGCTGGAGGCATCATGCTACCTGACTTCAAACTCTACTACAAGGCCACAGTAAACAAAACAGCATGGTACTGGTACCAAAACAGAGATATAGACTAATGGAACAAAACAGAGGTCTCAGAGGCAACACCACACATTTACAACCATCTGATCTTTAACAAACCTGACAAAAACAAGCAATGGGAAAGGATTCTCTATTTAACAAATGGTGTTGGGCTAATTGGCTAGCCATGTGCAGAAAGCAGAATTTGGACCCCTTCCTGACACCTTACACTAAAATTAACTCCAGATGGATTAAAGACTTAAATGTAAGACCTAACACCATAAAAACCCTAGACAAAAACCTAGGCAAAACCATTCAGGACATAGGTATAGGTAAGGACTTCATGACTAAAACACCAAAAGCATTGGCAACAAAAGCCAAAATAGACAAATGGGATCTAATTAAACTCCAGAGCTTCTGCACAGCAAAAGAAACAATCATTAGAGTGAACAGGCAAGCAACAGAATGGGAAAAAATGTTTACAATCTACCCATCTGACAAAGGGCTAATATCCAGAATCTACAAAGAACTAAAACAGATTTACAAGAAAAAAACAAACTCATTCAAAAGTGGACAAAGGATATGACCAGACACTTTTCAAAAGAAGACATTTATGAGGCCAACAAACATGTAAAAAAATGTTCATCATCACTGGTCAGTACAGAAATGCAAATCAAAACCACACTGAGATACCATCTCAAGTCAGTTAGAATGGTGATCATTAAAAAATCTGGAGACAACAGATGCTGGAGAGGATGTGGAGAAATAGGAACACTTTCACACTGTTGGTGGGAGTGTAAATTAGTTTAACCATTGTGGAAGACAGTGTTGCAATTCCTCAGGCCCTAGAAATAGAGATTCAATTTGACCCAGCAATCCAATTACTGGGTACATACCCAAAGGATTATAAATTGTTCTATTATAAAGACACATGAACACGTATGTTCATTGTGGCACTGTTTGCAATAGCAAAGACCTGGAACCAACCCAAATGCCCATCGATGATAGACTGGACAAGGAAAATGTGGCATATATACACCATGGAATACTATGCAGCCATAAAAAAACGATGAGTTTGTATCCTTTGTAGGGACTTGGATGAATCTGGAAACCATCATTCTCAGCAAACTGACACAAGAACAGAAAATCAAACACCACATGTTCTCGCTCATAGGCAGGTGTTGAACAATGAGAACACATGGACACAGGGAGGGGAGCATCACACACTTGGGTCTGTTGGGGGGGACTAGGGGAGGGACAAGGAGGGGTAGGGAGATTGGGGAGGGATAACATGGGGAGAAATGCCAGATATAGGTGACAGAGGGATGGAGGCAGCAAACCACATTGCTATGTAGGTACCTATGCAACAATCCTACATGTTCTGCACATGCACCCCAAAACCTAAAGTGAAATAAACATATAGATAAAGAAAAGTAATTAAAGGGATTCATGGATAAATATCCATGAGATTTCAAAGTCTAAAAAAAGAAAGAAAATAAAAGAAGACTATGAAATGTGATTATTATCACTTATGCTTGGGAAAATACTTCCTTTGAAAACATAATTATACTAACATTTCTGTCATAAAAATAAAGAAATTTTAAAATGAAAGTATATAACATAAAATTACAGATAACACTTAGTTAGAGCCTGGGCATTTAAGGCAAATCAATGGCAGAGATAGTGCTTCCTATTTGAGGACTCTGAAGTAATCAGAGGAATGTTTGCCAGGTCTTCAAGTTCAAAGAATTGTTCTAGGCATTGTAGGTAAAGTACAAGAACCTGGCTCTTGAAGTCTGGAAGAAAAACAGAATGATGCAAATCTCTAGCCTGGCTTTGAAGTGCTTCTCTAAAAGCCTGTTCTAATGAGCCAAGCAAGGATAGCTGTGGTGTGCTCAGTTCCTGTATGCACAGACGACAATGCTAATGAATTGGGCCATTTTTTTTTTCTGTTGATTGTCTCAACACAAGGCCCCACTAACAATCTATTGATATTGGCACTTGAGCTGAAACCTGTTTTTCAACCTCTATGCTTCTAAACATATCTTGGGCTTTCTAAAGTGTATCATAAAAATGGTAAGCAGGTAACAGGGTCTCATTATGTGTTAAATTGTGGGTGAAAAGCTCCTTAGAGAATCTGGGCACGTGGTATCAAAAAAACTTTGAAAGCAAAGTTTTATTGTTGTTTTCCATAAATTGTTTCTTCAGGGAGCACCTCATCTAAGCTCCAGAAACAGCAAGAACTGTGAGTTGAATCCAGGAATTTCCAATCAATGGGAGAAAATAATCTATGATGTGAGGTGTAAAACAGAAATGTTCTTTCACTTAAATCTCAGGTGCCTGTAAGCTTACAGAACTTCAGGGTAATATTATTATAACAATTTTTTTTACAGTAGGAATTATAATTGAAATTTGCTGCATACAAGGATAACTAAAACTCAATCATTTCACTCTCCCGTACATGCCTGAGGATACTTGGGGGTAAATATATTTCTTGGAAGCAGTTACTGACTATGGCTGAATTACATCTTACCAAGTAAACTCATTGGCTTTTTAATTACTCTGCTGCTGTCCACATGCTGTCACCACTATCTCATGCTGAAATAATATTGATTTAATTTTTAACTTTGATGCACCAAGGAGAAAAAAGTGGTGGGTATATTTTATTACTTTTTTGGTCTGTACTTCTTAAGCACCAATTTTTTAAATCACGAGTATATGTTTATCTTTTTTAATCAGTCTCTGCTGTAAATTATTAACACCTGATATCTGCTTTAAATGGCTCTTGTTTGTGTACAAGATGCGAATAACGTTCATGTGATCATTGTCCTCTAGAGTCTTCATGAAAATGAGAGGCACATCTCCAGAGGCTACAGCAGAAACCAAATGTTCAAGCAAATAAAGTGTTCATAGTAGAAGTGCCCATGCACAAAACTGTATTGGGAAACAACATAGTTGAGGAAAAAGAAAGCTGTCCTCATTTGGTATGAAGTAATTTTAAAATTGCAGCAATTTAAGCATAACCAAGACAGTTGATTTTTCATAAAATAAGGAATAATTTTACCTTAGGTGAAAAGCATTAAAAATAAAGTCCTATTTTTCCTTTGGAATTCACCCCATAACTACTATTCCCCTGCTTGTCAGGTGCCCTTTGAAATTGTTTCTGATCATCTTTGCAGAAAACTTCATTTCCTTTTTGGTGGCCTATTTTGTCATGATGTTGTAGTATGCTGGCAAAGCAAAATGGGGAATTGGTGGCAACTAATCACATCATTAAAGCCAAAAACCTCAGGTAATTCAGGTCAGCAAGGGTACTGGGTGTCAATTATTTAGGTGGTTATCTCAACTCATTTCAATAAAGAGATCCTGTTCTTAAATTACCCTCAATTAATACTAGCACCAGATCTATTAGTTACAACTTTTTAATATGCTTCTATATGTTCTATATCATTCTAACTATTCAGGTTTCAGCTTTTTAAAAGCCAAATTCTTGGGTACTTACCATTATGATGTCACATAATTAAACAATAAATAATTTTATGTCAGTGGATTGCATGCTTATTACCCGAGTTTTATGCATAATGAAGCAGTCTCCTAGAAAGAACTGCCAATGGTTCAATATTCAAGGGTCAAGTTATTGTTGCACAGCCATCAACAAGTTAAATCAAAACTAAGTTTCTTTCTCACTGTAGCATAAAACGTCCTTCACAACCTGGTCAAAGCTCCACATCCCATCAAACTCTTGCCCTCAAAAACCTTAAACTCAGTTACTCACTAGAAGCTTCTTCCTGTTTTCTGAACAATCCATTATGTGGTTTAATATGTGTTGTCCCTTCAGTTTGCAGTATTCCACCCCTTCTTCTCCACCTAGTAAATTTGTCTTAATGCCTTGACTAGCACTTTGTCCAGATCTCTTTTATCTGCCTCAACACACACTATTAAGTAGTTAAGTCCTTCTCCTCTACCGGACTGTGCATACTTTAAAGGATATGAAGCTATGGAAATCTTTGAGGAAATCTAAGATGAAAAGATTACCTAAATCTGTGGAACATAAATTCTTGAGGGATAGTGGGAAACTGGGTTATCTGGCACATTAAGGTTCTCAGATTTGCCTAATGCAAATGTAGGATAGTTGCTGAATCCTTCAGCTTTGCAGTGCAGATATTTCCCAAACTTCCTTGTCAGAGCTTAATCACAATGTTCTTGGTAACCTAGATCCTTCATGCACAGGCACAATAAATTGAAAAGTGATATTAAGGAATCCATACCTATTTAGAAGAGCATTATTTAAGCAAAACAAAAGGAAACGTAAGTTTAACTTTAAAAAATGAAAACTTGACCTTTTATTAGTCTAATGTAGACCTACTACTCTGTGCCAGAGGTAGCAAAAGCCTAGATCATGGAAAATAGGTTTTCCTGCCTCAGTTCTCAGTATAGCAGCCAGAATCAAAAGCACTTTTTACTCCAATCCCTTTCTGTCTAAGTTCTACTATGATACTTTATACAAACTAGTGTTTTTCTACATTTTTAATAGACATTATTTTAAAAGGTGGTAAAAGAGGGAAAGTGTAATCCACTAATCACAATTTCTGTGATTTTATTGCAGTATGTATTATATATAACCATGATTCAGATGACTATTTTCTATGGTGCCAATAAAAGTGGAGTATATCAAAAGGCACTTCAAATGTAGGTAAATTTTGCTATACAATAAAGAACTCAAAGAACATATAGCATGAACTAATTCAAATTAAGTTACATATAATTTTATTTGTCTGCTACTTGGAAACAAGAAATGTTTGTAATTATTCAGTACACCTCCAGAAGTAAATTATGACATACTTAACCAGTATTTCATTGATGTCCATTAAAAAGTGAATTGCAAAAGTATAGGATTACATGGAAATGTTGGGTGCTGTCACAATTAATCTATTACTTCCTCTCTATATTTGTGGTGCCATATTTATTCATTAATTTCTCTCTTCTTCACACTTCCTCTCAGTAAGACAAGGTCTAAAATCCTAAGTGGTGTATGAGCTATTACATAATCATTCTTTTATGGCCTGCAGAGACACTACCCTCCAGTACATTCCTTTGTGAAGTAATTTGGGTTACCTTGGATATGAAAAGCAGCTCAATCAAAGCACGTTCCACAGTACAGCCAAGACTCAACAAAGAAATACAGAGTACTGGGATGGCCTCTGTCATAGATTAAACTTCAAGGATCCTTTATGAAATGATGAAGTTCTCCAGTCAGCTAGATGGTTTTAGCAAAGATCAGTGCAAATGTTTGGAAAATAAAAGTTGAATGTAATCTTTAGATAAGTCACAGAGTTTAGTTATTTCTGATATAACAAAATTTAGTGTTTCATTGGTGTTTCAGGTGTCTTTCTAATCCTAACAGTTAGTAGTTTAACACCCAAACACTTTGTTATTTCTCATTATTCTGTGGGTTGATTGGATGACTCTTCTGCTGATCTTGGCTGGGCTCATTTGTGCAGTTACAGCCAAGTGGCAGCTAGTCTAAACTGGAAATTTTAAAGTGGCCTCACTCCCTTGCCTGGCAGTAAGTGTTGGCTGTTGGCTGGGAAGACTGGAACTCTTTCTGCCACATGATCTTTCATTTCAGAGTTCTGTGAAGAAGGATTGTCTCTGGGTTCTATGAAAGCAAAGAAAAATCTTCAAAGTATCTTGAGGCTCTGGAATTCATACAACTGTCACTTCTGCTACATTCTATTGGTCAAATCAAGTCACACATCAGCCCACATTCAACAGAATGGAGAGATAAACTCTACCTCTTCATAGTGGGACCAGCAGCATCACATTACAAAAGTGCATGGACAGAGGGTAAAATAACTCATTAAAGGACATTATGATAACAATCGACTACAACAGGAAATGTTATGAAGGGAATCCATCTTTATTCTGTTGGGTAGGAATTGCACCTACCCCCTCCCTACAGAGAAGAGTGTTAGGTAGTTTGTTTTTAGTTTTGTTTTTGAGACAGCAGCATCTCACTGGGTCACCCAGGCTGCAGTGCAGTGGCATGATCTCAGCTCACTGTAACCTCTGTCTCCCAGGTTCAAGCAATTCTCCTGCCTCAGCCTCCTGAGTAGCTGGGACTACAGGCACATGCCACCACATGCAGCTAATTTTTTGCATTTTTAGTAGAGACAGGGTTTCCCTATGTTGCCCAGGCTGGTCTCAAACCCCTAGGCTCAAGCAATCTGCTGGCCTCAGCCTCCCAAAGTACTGGGATTACAGGAGTGAGCCACCACACCTGGCCAGAATGTTAGTTTTGATTTCAAAAAGAACTAGTGTGAAATAAGACTAACCTTTATGTACATGTTTTTGACTAATGTTCTCTGAAATTCATATTTAAACAGTGACACTTAGAATTTCTCCCAAAGGATTAGAGCAGTTTCATCTACAATGAGCAGAACGCAAGATGGTGTGCAATGATCCCTTATCTGGCAGGTTATAAAAATCTATCTCATTGGACAGATTTATCTATCTCACCGGATAGATCTCAGATAGCTTCAGTAAGAGACATGAGGCAAAGATATCTCTCATCATAAAGAATCAAATGAAGGTAGAGGAGGCAAACTGTCAAAATTCAAAGTTTTAATGATTTTCTCCATATGACATTTATACATAATATTTAACTTTAAGAGGGTAGATTTTTAATAAATCGTGCTAGGAATTCTAGTTAGGAATCTTCAAATGATGGATAAAAATTGCAATTTTTGTGCCCACCTCTTTAGTGTCAACAATGACATGTAACATGACATGAACATAATCTTTAAAAGAATGAACTGACAACATTTCTGCAATAAATATCTTCCAGAAATGACCAGGTTTTATCTATGTAAAAAGTAACTGATCAGAATTCCATACAAACCATATACACACCATGTTTTAAAGAAGGTCACTTAAGTAAGATAAAATCAAATCTAGACTTCCAAATTATATGGCTTTACTAATATATAATATTTAAACAAATAATATTGCATTTATCACACACTAATTATAAATCTTTCGAAAAAGATTAATATATTAATGAATTTGCTTAAAAGCATAAAATACAGACTTTTAAACTTTAAAAAAACAGAAAAGCTAATCCTAGTTAATCATGAGAAATATCCATCTTTAACCTTTGATGACTTAAAAGAAAACAGGTTGCTGATGGCTAGAAATTAGATTCATATTTGATTTACCTTATTTTCCATTTTCTTTATGTCAAATGTCAAACAATTATAAATGCCAAATTACCAGCTACAATGAAAATCTCACTTTTCAATCATTCAATTATTCAATAAACCAATTTTGTTGGATACCACCCTTGCAAAACAAGACGATGGGATGATGAATATCATCATACCAGAGTTTGGCACTGGGCAACTTACAGATATATTACATTTGAAATTGCTCAGTAACATTTTTCAACTATTAATAATTAAGTTCAATTGAGAAGTTCAACAGAGTTGAGTTGCTGAAGAAAATTCAGTTGCTATCTTCCTCCTATTATCCTGGAGTTTTGAAGATTTATTTCCTATGTTTGTTGCCCTACATTTTCTTTCTCAAAAGTCAGATCTTAAAGGAAAGTTCAGACATGAAATCTGGTAAGAATCAATCAAATTAGCAATTCACCATGTCATCTTAAAATAACTGATGTAGAATTCATGGAGAAACTTTGGGGATTTCAAATTATTTTCTAGACTAATACTTTGAAGTCAGACTCTGAAAAGAAAATGGTTTCATGTAAACCCATCTGATGTTACTGGCCAGTCCTTTCTTCTTGCCACTCTCAAGGCATCAAGAAGTACATACTTTTGAGTAGTGATGAGGACTGCTGCAGTAAAGCACCTGGATCCCTTTAAAAGGCCCTTGTGGAGTCATATATATATATATATATATATATATATATATATATATGTGGCTACGAGTAAAATCTCTCTGCACGGAACTACAGTTTTATCTCTATGAGGTTAAATGGCCTATACAAATAAATGTTGCCTTAATAATATGATTTAAATAACTGAATTAGCCAGCCAAAACCAAAAGAAAATTGTATCATATAATAAGTGCTCGACAATTTTTAAAAAATTAAGTAAACTAGAATTTATGAAGCATGAGTGCCATATAAAAACTAAGTAGAGGTGGGTGGCTACTTGATCTGATTTTAAGGATACTAAAAGATTTATACTATTAGCAAATAAAATTCAATATATAAAAAAAATTATAGGCCATGATCAAATGGGATCATGCAAGCCTGGTTCAACATTTGAAAACAATTAATGTAATCAATTATATCAAAAGGCTGAAAAAGAAAAATTACATGTCGATACCAATAGACAGAGAAAAAGCATTTGACAAAATATAACACCTATTCACGATTAAAAAAAAAAACTCTCAGTAAACTATGAATAGAGGGGAACTTTCTCCATGAAAAAGAATACAAAATCCTAGAGCCAACATCATACTTAATGGTGAGAAACTCAAAGCTGTCCCACTATGATCAGTAGCAAGGCAAGAATGATACCTTTCACTAGTTCTTTTCAACATTGCACTGGAACAGGAAATAACAAGTACATAGGGTGGGAAGGAAAAATAAAACTATTTGTTCATGAATGACATGATGATCTATGCAGAAAGTCTGGAAGAATCAACAAAAAACTAGAAATAATAAGAGATTATAGCATGGTTTTGGGATACAAGGTCAATATATAAAAGTCAGTTGCTTTCTTATCTACCAGTAATAAACAAGTGGAATTTGAAATTTAAAACATTATATCATTTACATTAATACCCAGAAGCTTGAAACACATAGGTATAAATCTAACAAAATATGTTAGTCATGTGAGGAAAACAAAAGTCTGATGAACAAGATCAACAAACTAAATAAATGGAGTGACATTTCATGTTCATGGATAGGAAGACCCAATATTGTCAAGATGTCAGTTCTTCCCAGTCTATAGATTCAATGCAATTCAAATTAAAATCCCAGCAAGGTATTTTGTGGATATCAGCAATGTGATTCTAAAGATTATATGGAGAGATAAAAGAACTAGAATAGCCAACACAATAATGAAGGAGACAAACAAAGCTGGAGAACTGACACTACCCAAATTGAAGACTTAGTATAAAGCTGCCATAAATAAGACATTGTGGTATTGGGAAGAGAATAGACAAATAGATCAATAAAAGAGAACGAGGGTCCAGAAATCAAACCACATAAATACAGTTAACTGATATTTGACAAAGGAGAAGAGGCAACACAATGGAGCAAAGATAGCCTTTTAAACAAATGGTGCTGGTACAGCTCAATATCCACATGCAAAAAAATAAATAAATAACACTACACACAGTTTTATTTTTCATAAAAATAACTTAAAATGGATCACCAACCTAAACGTAAAATACAAAACTATAAAACTCCTAGAAGATATCATAAAAAAAACCTAGAACACCTTGGGCATGGCAATGACTTTTTAGTATAACCCCAAGTCGTGATCCATAAAATAATTGATATGTTGGACTTTATTAAAATTAAAAATGTCTAGTCTTTGAAAGAAATTGACAAGCGAATGAAAAAGCAAGCCACAAACTGGGAGAAAACTGCAAAGCCCATATATTATAAAGAACTGTTATCTCAAATACATAAAAAACTCAAAACTCAACAATAAGCAAATAAACAACCCAAGTAAAAATAAGCCACGACCTTAATAGACACCTCATCAAAAAAGATATATAAATAGCAAATAGTAATATGCAAAGATGCTCTACATCATAGGCATCAGGAAAATGCAAATTAAAACAACGAGATACTACTACATAGTTATTAGATGGGCCAAAATCCAGAGCACTAACAATACCAAATGCTGGTGAGGATATGGAGCAACAGAATGGAAAATGATACAGTCACTTCGAAAGACAGTTTGGCAGTTTTTTTTTTTTTTACAAACTAAACATACTCTTACTAAATAATCCAGCAATTACACTCAGTATTTGTCACCCAGAGGAGTTGAAAACTCATGTCTACACCAAAACCTTCACATGGATGTTTATAACAGCTTTATTCATAATTGCCAAAATTTGGAAGCAATCAAGGTATTCTTCAGTGGGTAAATAAATAAACTGTAATACATCCAGACAATTGAATATTATTCATTACTAAAAATAAATGAGCTACCAAACCATTAAAAAGGCATGGAGGAATTTTAAATGCATCTTGAAAGAAGCCAATCTAAAAAGGCTATATACTGTATGATGCCAACTACATGACATTCTGAAAAAGGCAAAACTCTGGAGATAGCAACAAGATCAGTGGCTTCCAGGGACTATGAATAAGCAGACCACAAATGATCTTTAGGGCAGGAAACGTAATCTGGATAATTTTGTAACAATGGTTACATATCATTAAACATTTGTCCAAATCCATATAATATATGCAATACCAAAAGTGAACCTTAATGTAAACTATTGACTTTGAGTGGTTGTGGTATGTCAGTGTAGTTTCAGCAATTATAATAAAGGTACCACTCTGGTGGGGGATGTTGATAATTGGGGAGGCTGTGAATATGTGGGGGCAGGTAGTATAATGAAAAATCGTTGTACTTTCCTCTTAATTTTGCTGTGAGCTAAAACTTCTCTAATAATAATAAAGTCCTTTTTTTAAAAAAGGACTCATTTAACAAAGGAATATCAAAATATTCACCAAAGAAAAGGAAAGCAATGTTGTCCCCAAGGTCAGTAGTGCCACATGTTATTCTTCTTGATGTATACTAAATTGTTGGCAGAACCTCAGAGATTATAACCTCTCTGAGACTAAGTAAAGTAAAAGCTAGGCTGAAATAAAGCAAAACAAAGATACGACTGTGCAGTCACTGCCAGAGCAAAACTACCAACCCATGGGAGAGGCCCAGGAATGATAAAGGAGAGACATCAAAGACTAACTTCCTATTTCACTATTTTGTCTAGAACCAGCTCTGTGTGCCCTAAGGAGTCTTTCCTCTGCAAACATGGCATTTTCTTCAACACTCAAGATCTAGAAGTTGGGCTCCACTTCTATGCCTCCAATGGTTCCTAGTCTGTTTGATGGGACCCCCAGGGGACTTTTAACCCCTTTCTGGTCAGCAACAGCAAGATTCAGAACTCAGCATTCAATCCATGATCCTTCTCACTAATCCCAAATATCAGGGCACCAACTCAATTCTCTTGTGTTCATTTGCTTTGTTCTTCAGTTCCTACCTCATCCATTGGTCCTCCCTGTGCCCCTGAACACACCCTGTTCATTCTCCTTAGTGTACCTTTGTGCCTAGTTTCACCTCCCTTGGTCCAAATTCAGTCTTTCCTTTAAAGTTCAGGTCAAGGACCATTTGTCAGACAAAATATTTCCCAATTCAGGCTATGATGCTTTCCCTCCATACTGTAAACTCAGTGCTTTCAATCAATGCTATACCATTAACTCTTAAATTGCTTTATAACTGCTAGTTTTATCTTCTATTAACTATAATTTCTGAGGCATAAGGCCATAACTTAAGACTCTTTCCATATGCCATCATGCTTTACACAGGTCTATACCTAAATAAGCCATTTATTAAATATTTATTGGTTGTTAGAGTGACTCTTATCCTCTACTTAAGTTTCCGTCTCAATTCAATTTCCCCTCAAAGAATCCTACATGATCAGAGCAATGAAATGTAGAGTCAGACTCCTTTATTTTCCATCTATGTAAGTATAAACAGCTAATTGAAAATTTAAATAACAGAATGCAGCCCTGAAAGCTTTAACATGCCAACTAAATAAATGCTTATGATGCGCATACATACCTATGTGCTCCAAAGGGTTAATACTCAATGATGGGTTTTTAAAGCTCTTTAATTGTTATATTGCATCCTTTTATCTAAATTGTTAGTGGCCTGCTTAGTCGATTGAAACATATTGCTTTGATATTAAAACTGCAATCCAGGCCTTTATTTCTGGTGTGTGCTTTATTCAGAAATGCAAGTACTTCTGCACAGGGCAGTGAAGATTGCTCTGGTGAGCTTAACAACTCACTATGCCACTTGGTTAAGGGCAGGGACAACAAATCCAGGCCAAAAATTAACATATATAAGAAACTTTGCAATAAAATACAGTAGTCACAAGGGCATACAGTTGGGAAGCAAAGGTTATGATTTCATTAGTAATAGATATGACTTTGATTTCTAATTGAACATCATATCCACACTCTTAAATACCGGTGTGTTTTTTGTTTTTTTTTTAAGAAAAAAAAGTAACTACTGAAAAAAATGAAAAAGGAGGGGGAATTAATTGGTATAGCCAGATTATTGTTGATCAAGGTTAAGTCACGTTTCAGCAAGCTAAATTCATTCTGAAAAAGAAACCCATGGCATTTTATATTAAGACTTAATCATGAGCTAATGAGCATTACAGTGAGAGTAATAGTTCAAAGGGTAGGCTTTGTTTTCAGGTTTATAACAGAAATGAAAAAATTGATTCATTTAACTCCCAATAAGTAAGTAATGTAACTTATAGGGCATTGTCTCCCTGCCTTTAGAAGCTCTACTCATTCAAATACTCTTACTTTCTACTGTAACCCACAGTTTGGGTCTGTAAAGAAAACCCAAACCATATAAGGATGGCTCAGCCAGTCTGACCAGCTTATAGCTAACTTATTATTATATGATCTGGTAAGATCCCAACTACATCATTAGTTATATATCATGCAACTAACCTAGTAGGATCATAAAGTGGGTCTGAAAATAAACATGTCATAGAATCACTGATCTTGTCATTTTATATGAAGAAAACCTCAGTTTCCTTATGAACTCAAAGTCTTTAATGAGCATTTACAAGAAGACAAAGATTTTGAAGAAAATATATTTCATTGCTCAGTAAGCATGCTGCCTAACTTTAAAAATCTACCCTAATTTATTTTAAATACTGGGAAATAATCTGGCCAATTTAGCAAACGAGTGAACAGACCCATGTATGCTAAGAATGTGTTCCAAAGAATGCCTAGGGAGCAGAGGAAGACTTGAATAGAATTTGGGTGAGGGGGAACAAAAAGCCAGAGAAGAAATCAGAGGAAAGAAGACAGTGAGTTCTTTCAAAATTAAAAAAGTAACTTAGTGAGAACATTTTGGTCCCCTCTGAAAAGAAGAAAGTAATGGCCTAGGAAGATGAAGGATGGGGGAACTACACCAGCAAGAAGTAATCATTAAAGGCAAACTGAAGATGTCAGTCAAAGAAGAGTAAAAGTAAGGATACATTCTTGCATCATCTCTGAGGCAAATGGTTCTTTCTTCTTTTGTATACTTTTATTTGTAAGCACAAGCAAGAAACAGTGACAAGATTTCTGACCTTGGATGTGGTGTTATCAGTAAAGCTCCTCAGGGAGTGCTAATCCACCCACTCCTTCCCTCATGAATGTACACAGGCCTAGTGAAAGCAAGCACACTGTGCACACATTTGACCTCCCTGGGTCAGGGAAGAAGGTTTGTTTTTCTCACTGACATCTTTTTTTAATTTGAGGCTCCTCCTAAAGTCTACCACAGCTTTGAAACAAGGCTATCACATTTCTTTGCCCATGTTTTACATTTTTTTCCAGGGGCATTGATAATAAAAGTCATAGAAAAAATATGTTTGTAAAGAAATATTTTAAAATAGTGTGGATGGCTCAGTGTATAAGGATAGTGTACATGGGTCAAAAAAATAAACAAAACACTATGCCATTTCATAAGAACACATCTGGAGTCCAGTACTGACACAACCTATGCCATTCTGAAATAATGTCAATAAATAAAAAGGCAATGGCATCTTTAACCACATATGCTAACTAGGTCATCTAATAATGATGACATGATTCCAGTCATGTAAGATATCATCTCCTCATTACAATTCAAGTTATGGTTGATGACACTGATATAACTTAGAATAGTATAAGATAGAGGGAATATTTCATAGTAAATAGACCAAGAATGATTCCCATTGGGATAGTAAAGGTACAAATTGCTTTAGTTTTCATTTCTGTGGTACTAAATTTGTATTTCATGTGAGGACCTATAATTGATGACTGCTTACTTGTCTGGGTGAAAAGGGATAAAAAAATAGATTGTAATTGTCAAGGTTGTTTGTGTTCATAGCTAAAATGGCAAGCAGCACCCTGAAGTCTTTGTAAAGAGCATACAAGTACTTCTCTTTTTAAGGAAAGCAAGAACGTGTTGGGCAAAGAGTTGCAAGCCAAAATACGCTGTATCATCCAGCTGACATGATCATAGTTTTTCCTGGAACAATTATTGTATGAACTACCAGTAACACAAACTCCAGTTCATCCTTCCAGGATTGGTCCTAGATTTTCTCTAGAGCTTTATAGGATTGAAGTTTGTTGTTGCTGCTGTTGTTGTTGTTTAAAGAATAAAAAATGCTTGCAGTTGTTCTACATTTTTATATTCTCATTTTTTAAAAAAATTCTAAGTTGGCTAACAAAAGCATCTCGATGTTGCTATACTTAGCAAATAATTTAAAATTCATAATAATTACTTCTATATGTCAAATTCTTTTCTCCAAATTCCCACTTGCCTCTCACTATCTTAGATAGTCCTATTTCTAAATTTCTCTTGATATGTTATAGACACTATTATGTCCTATTTCTGAGAATAATTCATTAACATTCTGTGTATTGAAGTATTAATTTATATAAGCAAAGGGGCAATCACATTTAGTTAAGGAGAAAAAAAGAGGTCATTGCTCCGGTAAGTTCATTTTAGTTCCTAGCTACATAAGGGGTGGGTGTGTGTGTGTGTGTGTGTGTGTGTGTGTGTGTGTACATGAACTAAAATATTAACAAATCCTCACTTATGCAAATACTCGGTTTGTTTCTCATACCATTGGAATACTATTGTTAAATAAGGTTAATTTTCAAACAAATTACAAACTCTATAGTGACATTTGTACTACCTGATAATTACCCATCATAGCTGTGCTTCTCAAACACCTATGTTTTTTAAAAAAGGGAGAGAGAAACATTTTTTTCAAATTTCCAATTCAAAATGGACTCATGATTTTGTAAAATACAATAAAAATGCATGCTTTAGTCACATCAAATTGTTATGAAAATTTCTAAATGCTTACTCTCCATGTCTGCATCATCTCACTGCAGTTCAGCAGCCAACCACAGCAGTGCTTTAGAGCACAGTGCCGGTACCTAAGAGGCAACCGCAAAGTGTTCTGTAAATGGAAGACAAAGGATTCTGGTTTTATAAAACTGGATTAAATATTACAGAAATATTTAAATGTATTTTTGTGAGAACGGATAAATATCAGTCATTTTTTCCTTCTGCTATGCAAGAATAGAGGTTAATGGTGAGGACATAATTCTGTCTGGGGTGATACGGACAAAAAGTAAAGATGAGTAAAACTTGGAAAAGGCAAAAGGTAAAGAGAATGCAAAGGAGGGAAGCCCATAAGACTCTGGCAGCTACTTAATGTAGCAGGGCATGTGGGGCATGAGGAGGGGTGTTTTGTATCATCTAACATAGTTTACTGACACCAGTAATGTATATTTACAGGGAAGCTTTCTGAGTAGTCAATAACATTCCTAACAGAACATTTTTTTAAAGTCACATTTAATGCTAGGTTTAATCTCCATATTAAAGTTAGATTAGATTAGTTGCAACAACTATAGTAACAGAAAATCTGGTTCAGCAGTCTATTAAGCAAATTAGAAGTTTTTTTCTCCTGATATAGAAGTCATTCTGATAAAATAGTTGCTAGTATTGGTTCAGTGGTACAAAGATATCTGTGCTGACATATCTGAACTTCTTGTCCATTTTTTCATGGACAGAAAATGATTGCCAGACCTCCAGCCATCATATCTGCATACCAGGTAGGGAGAGGAAGGAAGGAAGAAGTAAGAAGAGGTGGCACTTTCATCAGCAAAGTAGATTACTTCTCCTTATGTCACATTAAACAGAACATGGCTCTCATAGCCACAAAGAGCTGGGAAATACAGGTTTGTTTAACTGAATATGGCCTGAACCAAATCAAAGCTCTATTAGCAAGAAAAAAGGGAAGAGAGCAATTGAAAAGGCAACTATCAATACCTGCCAGACATGCCAACTCTGACCCAACCCAGGAGGAGGTTAAGTAACACATTTTTAGCACTAATTCATTTTTTCAGAAACTCTTCTTGGTACTTTGGTTACATAATCTTAGTCTGAAAAACCCTAAAGAACGGGTATCCGATCTCCATTTAACAGATGGAAATACTAAGCCTCCAACAGTTTAAATGATGATTGCATCAGTTAACTGGCACACCTGCAAGTGGCCGAGCTGGCACTCAAACCTGGTGCTTTTCCCACTGTACAAGAGTTCATCTGATTTTACATGAGCAGAGTTTATAACGAAATTCATTGGTAGCATTTCCCCTGATTTAACTGATAGATATTGCACATTCACTTAGCTTCTTATTCTGAAGATACAAAAATATATTGAGGATTATGTGAACCTAAATGTACTTCTTAAGTTACATCATGAGTAACATTTGCTAGAAATATAAATTACACATAGACAACTAATTTTAAAAATCTGATATGTTAAAATATAATTATATAGAGAAATACAAATATAAGTTTTATTTGGAGCTACTTAGGTTGTACCATCCTATATCCTAACTGTCCTAGGTCTTGGTCTGATGCATACATGCCTGCAAGGTCGCAGAACATCTCCAGTTCCCCCACCTGAAGAGACAGAAGTATCTTAAAATAATTTCTCCTATGTATTACAGGGGCTTACAAATGCCTCTTGAACATTCTCTGGTGTCCAGCCATGACTGCAGCTGCCGAGAAGACCTTAACTGAACTGCATATAGACACACTCTGCAATGGTTCACTTTATGTGCTGATTTGGCTAGGTCACTGCACCCAAATACCTGGTCAAGTATTATTCTAGATGTTTCTGTGAAGGTATTTTTCAGATGAAATTGATATTTAAATCAGTAGACGTTCAGTAAAACTGATTATTCTCCATAATGTGGATGGGTCTCATCCAAACAGTTGAAGGTCTTAATAGATAAAAGACTGACTTCCTGGAGAAAGAGGGAATTCTGGGTAAGGGCTACCTTCAGACTCCAGCTGCAACATCAGCTTTTCCCTGGGTCTTTAGGTTGTTGGCCTACCCCGCAAATTTTGGATTTGCCGGCCTACACAATCATATAGAGCAAATTCCTTAAAATAAATTGAGAGAAATAGAGAGAGAGAGAGAGATTTATTTTAACAAATTGAGTCACACGATTATGGAAATATATATGCGTGTGTGTGTGTGTGTGTGTCATATTGATTGTATTGATTCTGTCTCTGTCTGTCTCTCTGGATAATCCTAACAACACCCAATGTTTCACTTCTCTATCTCTCTCTGTCTCTATCTCTGTCTCTTTATTTTACTTTTAATATTTTCATTTGGGCACTTCATATATCGCAGTACATGGTCTATTTACTCACAAGGTAGGAAGGTATTTATATCTCCAATGGGAAATAATTAACCTAACACCAGAAAAATCACTTTATACATTTTCAGGAGACCAAGGATAAACACATGCTAATACACATACACTTAAACACGCACTCGTTTACCCTTTTTTGCATTGTGTTCTAGCTCATGTCCAAGAAACAGAACCAGTAGGTTTTCCCCCATAAAGAACATGCCACAGCAAGGATCAGCCTATCCTCTGCCTATCAACGGAAATGTTGCCCAAAGGTTCTCACCCCTGGCTGGGCACAGTGGCTTATGCTTGTAATCCCAGCACTTTGGGAGGCTGAGGTGGAAGAATCGCTTGAACTTGGGAGGCGGAGGTTACAGTGAGCGGAGATTATGCCACTGCACTCCAGCCTGGGTGACAGAGTGAGACTCTGTCTTAAAAAAAGGAAAAAAAAAATCTTATCCCCTTTCTACTCACTGTATAGTTATTACCTGAAGACTTCTGATTTGCAGAGTAACTCATTTTCATTATCAGGAAAAACAGGGATAAAATTGCCTTTTGGTCTCCCTCTGACATACAGGAGCTAAAAAATGTGGTCAGAGTGCATGTCCCTCTGGCTTCTCCACCAAAAACTAGCAGCTTCATTCAGCTGTCACATGCTCTCTTCAAGATCTGCTCCTGAACAGCACTGTGCACCTCAAACAGTTTCTTTCTCACATTTCCCAGTACTCCAGACCTCTTCTGCTACTGAAGGAGCTCACAAGAGCTCATCTCTTTCACAAAAGCCATCTGAACTAAAGCATGCCTAACCAAAAAAACATAATTTTAAAAATATGTATTGCCAGTGTCTGAAAGCCAGGTATCAAGTACTTAGAGTACTAACACTGCCTTTGTACTTACCAAGTTTGAAGTCTCAGAGCTGTGTCAAACCTTCCAGTTAAAGGGATATATGTGTATGTGTGTGTGTGTGTGTGTGTGTGTGTGTGTATGAATACATATATATACAGAGAGAGATCTCCACACACACACATTTCACACATTTGCATACTTATATATATATATACACACATATACACACACACATATATATTTATATATTAACTCCAAGCATATTTATCCCCTACTATGACCAACACTGGGATGTTATTTCTCTGTATTGTTTTGTACACTAACATCCTGTAAAATGAAACCATGATCTGCTTTTCAGAGGTGCCAAAAGGAATAAGCAGGTAAAATAGGGACTTCCTATGATTATTCAAAGTATTTTCACAAGGCAATTAAGTAAAGAATTTTCAGTCCATGCTTTAATCTCTAGAAAAGTTTCACTCCACTATTTAGTTCACAAATAAATACTGAACACCTATATACCAGAAACTGGGCTGAGCACTAAAGAAACAGGGAAAATTGGTGTGTTCTCTACCCACAAGTTGCTCACAATCTATTTTTATTTTTCCAACTGAAGTTCTACAGCAGAATGACCTTTCATAGGTTTACAGATCTGAGAACTGCAGTGTATTACATAGTTATTGATAGCTCCAAAAATCTTATACCAGTGCTATGAACATCATGAAGCATCCTCCTCTTTCACTCCTTATTTTATATATATATATACACACACACACACACACATATATGAAAGAGGATCTCTTTCACTCTTTATTATATATATATATACACATACATATATATATACACATATATACACACACATATATATTTATTTTATATATATACATATATACGCACACATATATATACATATATACACACACATATATATGAAGGATCCAAGATGACTGAATAGGAACAGCTCAGGAGTGCAGTTCCCAGCAAGAATAAGGCAGAGGGTGAGTGCCAACCACATTTCCAAACAAATTTTCACTGCCCACAGACCAGGAGATTCCCAGGCTGAAAAGTGCCATGAGTTTTCAGCACGGCAGTTTCAGCCAGTGCCAGGTTGGTGCACAGAAACTCACACAAATCTGGGAGGCCATTTCAACTGGTGCCTGGAATGCCTAGGAGACAGAGCCACCTGTTCAACTGAAAGGGAGGAGGTAGACAGGGAGCCAGGCGATCTGGCTTGGCGGGTACCACCCCCACAAAACAAGCAATCTGAAACACTCTGGATTGAGAGTTTAGCAGCAAGCGAAGCTGGACCCAGGATGGTCCAGCTCAGTGAGGGGAAGGGCGACCACCACTACCGAGGCAGTTCACACAGCAGCTGAGCAGAGCCTGCCTGCGGCAGATCAGCAATACCTCTGCTGGCAGACTGTGACTAGACTACTGAGTGCCGGGCAGGGCATCTATGAAAAAAGACAGCAGCATGACAGGAACTTATAAATAAAGCCAACCTTCCCAGGACAGAGTACCTGGAAAAAGAGGTGGTTATGAGTTCCGTGCCGGCAGACTTAAAAGTACCTGCCCAGCAGCTCTGTATGGAACAATGGAGCTCCCAGCACAGCACTTGAGCTCCTATGAGGGACAGACTGTCTCCTCAAGCAGCCCCCGACCCCCGTATACCCAAAGAGACACCTCATAAAAGAGAGCTAAGGCCAAAATCTGGCAGGTACCCTTCTGGGATGAAGATAACAGAAGAAGAAACCGGCAGCAACCCTTACTGTTCTGCAGCCCCTGTGGGTGATTCCCCAGGCAAGCAGGATCTGGAGTGGACTTCCAGCAGTCCTGCAGTAGAGGGGCCTGACTGTTAGAAGGAAAACTAAGAACAGAAAGAAATAACTTCATTATCAACAAAAAGGATGTCCACTCAGAGACCCCATCCGAAAGTCACCAACTACAAAGACCACAGGTAGATAAAGCCACTAAGATGAAGAAACCAGCAGAAAAGGATGAAAACACCCAAAACCTGAACACCTCTCCTCCTCCAAAGGATCACAGCTCCTCACCAGCTAGGGATCAAAGATGGATGGAGAATCAATCTGACGAATTGACAGAAACAGGCTTCAGAAGGTGGGTAATAACAAACTTCTCTGAGCTAAAAGACCATGTGCTAACACAATGCAAAGAAACTAAGAACCTAAAAAAAAAGGTTAGATGAAATGCTAATCAGAATAAACAGCTTAGAAGAGAATGTAAATGACTTGCTGGAGCTGAAAAACGCAGCACGAGAACTTCGCAAAGCATACATGTTTCAATAGCCAAATCAACCAAGCAGAAGAAAGGATATCAGAGATTGAAGATCAACTCAATGAAATAAAACGAGAAGGCAAGAATAGAGAAAAAAGAGTGAAAAGAAATGAACAAATCCTCCAAGAAATATGGGATTATGAGAAAAGATCTAATCTACTTTTGATCGGTATACCTGAATGTGACGGAGAGAATAAATCCAAGCTGGAAAACACTCTTCAGGATATTATCTAGGAGAACTTTCCCAAAGTAGCAAGCCAGGCCACCATTCAACTACAGGAAATACAGAGAACACCACAAAGACATTCCTCAAGAAGAGCAACCCCAAGGCACATAATTATGTATTCGTGTTTATTGCAGCACTATTCACAATAGCAAAGACTTGGAACCAACCTAAATGCCCATTAAGGATAGACTGGATAAAAAAAATGTGGCACACATACAGCATGGAATACTATGCAGCCATAAAAAATGATAAGTTTATGTCCTTTGTAGGTACATGGATGAATCTGGAAACCATCATTCTCAGCAAACTGACACAAGAACAGAAAATCAAACACCGCATGTTCTCACTCATAGGTGGGTGTTCAACAATGAGAATGAGAACACATGGACACAGGGAGGGGAGCATCACACACTGGGGTCTGTTGGGGGGTGCCAAGGGAGGGACAGCGGGGGAATGGGGAGGTTGGGGAGGGATAACATGAGGAGAAATGCCAGATGTAGGTGACGGGGGGATGGAGGCAGCAAACCACATTGTCATGTGTGTACCTATGCAACAATCCTGCATGATCTGCACATGTACCCAGAACCTAAAGTACAAATATATATATATGTATATATCTCACCTCTTCTGAACCATCTTTGAGATTTTTTTGTTTTATGAGCTGTACAAGTTGATGGTAGGTATAAATCTTTTTAAAATGTAAACGGAGTCATAAAAAGGTGTTAGAAAAATTTCATGATTAAAAAGGCCTCCTGTGAAATCATGTTCTTTGTAGCAACATGGATGTAGCTGGAGGCCATTATCACAGGAAGAGAAAACCAAACACAGCATGTTCTCACTTACAAATGGGAGCTAAATATTGAGTAGACATGGACACAAAGAAGGTAATAAGAGACTCTGGACTAGTTGAGGTGGGAGGGGGACATCTGTTGAAAAGCTACCTATCAAGTACTATGCTCACTTCCCCAAGAGATGGGATCATTTATACACCAAACCTCAGTGACGGGCAATTTACCCATGTTACAAACCTGCGTATGTACCCCCTAAAACTAAAATAAAATGAAAATTCTTTAAAAATAAATAAAATGGACTTCTAACTAATTGAGCCAACCACTCATGAATTACATAATAACCTACCATATTAAAACCATTTGTGGTTGAAGGAGGGGACAGGAAACAAAAAAATAAAACCTGAACCCTTCCTTCAAGCAACTTGCTTTCTAGCAAAGGAGCTTACACAGTATATTTTATGTACTTTGTATCTTCTTCCATTTGTTGGCTTTCTGTTTTGTTACGTTATGATAGTGATTACCATGCAGTCAAGACAGGGGTGACGCAAAACTCAGTTAAGAAAAGTCTGCTGAGATGCTGAACATAGTGAATTGCCTGTGGTCAAGGTGTGAGTGTGGCAGGATTGGAACATTTTGATTGTCCAGCTGCTGTCCACCCAGTGAATTTATGATATAAGTATTTCTAAATTTGACATCTTTCAAGATCATTTTTTCCATAAAAAACAATAGATTTTACATTAAATCATCACAGGTATGGGACATGAACAAGAATTTGGAATTCTGTCATAATCTCACACAAAATTTTGTCCCATGAAATCTTGCCAGTTTAAAAGCAGGAATTTGCTAAATTGAGATGATATTGCCCTGAACTTTCCTTCATGATTCACAGAATTGGATACACACAGGATAGAAAGGGTGTAATGCGTCTTTATGCATCATGTTCATTGTTCAGCTGTGAGCTGAACAGCACTGGCTCTGGGCTTACACTTGCCAGGCAGGGTTGCCCCTTGGCCAGCCATTTCTTCTTTCAAATCTCCATGGAAGAGATTCACAACTTCCCTGGGTATTTGTGACACCATCTGGCAATTCTTGTAGTTGAAGCTAACTCTAGGCAAAATATTAGAATATTTCTCTTTACCTCCTATCACTCTTCTTTCCTACAAGTTTCTCAATTCTTCACACCTTTCCTTTCAAAACTAAACTCCCCTCCCCAAAAGCTGTATCTTGAAAATAGTTTAAGATGCTTTATACCAGAAATATTTCTATTTGCATAGGGCAGGCTGGAATATCTGAAAGCCTGCACAGGACACAGAAATAAATCTCTAATAGTGGAATATGAAACAGTGGAAAAGATATTTTGAAGAAGGGCATGGCATTTCCTCCATGCTCCTCAAGTCACGTCGATGACTATGTACTATACCTATGCCATCTGTACAAGATTTTTCTAGGACAGTCATAATCCAAAATATTCCATCCATCTGTCAGATTACGTGTTAGACCATGTGACTCAATTTCTAGCTAAGAAAATATGCCCCCCTACAGTTACATCAGTCCAGTTTGCAGTCACTTCTAACCCAAATGTCATTAGTTTGGGTTTGGGGGATTGTTTGTTTTTTTGCCTGTCCTTAGTGAACATGAAGAAAGCTGTTCACCACCATCTCGCAGGCATCTCAGCCTTCTCATCTTAGACAAAAAAGCTAGTGCTAACTTCCTCCTTATGGCTTTCTTCCCTGGCTAAACGACAGTTCACCTGGGCTTCCACATTGATCCAGCAGTCTCTGGCATTGAGAAGCACTTCATAAATATCTCTTACACAAACAAAGTTCAGTGTGTTCTCCCTTGCCCCCTCTTCCATTCCCCCTCTGGAAGTAGAGCTCTAACTGAGCTTCAGTACTTAATGGAAACTATAAGCACAAATAATCAGGAAGCTTTCAGTGGAAGAAGAAAGGTGAGGAGCCCTCCCTTCTACATGGCACCAATATCCGAATCCACTGGCAGACATGAAGCCTCTGAATGACTGAAGGCTTTGCTTGTTGGACAACAGTTACATCCATGGCTACCAAAGGCCCTTCAGAGTAATAAAAGCTGATCTCAATTTGAGTCACGATTAGGTTAGCATAAACTGTGTGCTTGTAACTTCACTTAATTACCTACAGATATTTATTATTATGCCCATGCAGTGAACTCACTTCCCTGGAAACATGTTTTGGAGGTGTGCAGAGATCATGAACTTGGCCACTTCTAAGTACTGGTGCATTCTGTGCACATATCCAGATGCTGTGTGGCTGTGAATGGTCATGTCAACGCTACCTGTTTTGATAATTTCTGGCATTTTTTAAAGGTTTTAGCTAAGTGAACGTATTTAGTGCTGTCAAAAAAAAAAAAAAAATCAACATGAATCTGTTCAATGAAGAATTAAAACCTGTCTTTAGTGAATACCTACTATGTGCCAAATACTATTTTTCCTGCTGAGGATAAAGTGGTGAACAAAGTAGATGGGGCCACTGCTCTCATATCATTCACAACCTAATACAAAAAAGCACACTTTAAACATATAAGCAAAGAAATCAATCAAATTATGTCAGGGAGTGAAAAGAAAAATAAAGAAACAAGGGAGGACCTGGAAACTCCATCCTGGGCTGAGTCTAAATTCTCTTTAATTCCCTTTCCCTCCTTGAATGTGGGCTGAAGCCAGTAGTCTTTTCTTGAGTTTGGAGTAACTAAGGGCTACGGAGGCCCCTGGAGCCAGCTCTGCTGAGGGCCTCAGGGCAAAAAGCCCCTTTACCTTCTACCTGAGTCTTCTCTCCCACTATGGCAGCCAAACCCAGGAAGGGGGCAATGAGACAATGGAGTCCTCACAGTTCACATGCAACACAGCCAGTCACCCTGGATAGGAGCAGACAGCAATGGTTCCTTATCATCTTTTAGTCCCTGTTCTCACTGAGAAAGTAACTACAGCCATGGGTCAACTCCTCAAGAGGGGAGGTAATGATTAGGAACTCCTGCTGTCACACCTTCTGGAGTGATCGTATGTGTTTAGCATCCCACAGGCTTGTCCTCAAGGAGCCTCCTGAGCCCTCCAACTATAGAGGGCACTGACCACTTTGCAAGAGAGCCTAATCTGGCTACCTCAATCACAGTGAGTACCATTCAAAAATTAAAACACCAAACAAAATCACAAAGGAAAACATCACCTTTTATAATCAATGTCATATCACCCTTATTATCAAGAGATGCTTTCTGAAGGTCCACAAGGATTAGCTCTGTGCAGGGTCTGAGGATAACAAGGACACTATTCCTAACCTCTGGGAGCTTAGAAAAGAAATTAGAGAGACATATATATATGTGAAAATTATTAAGATGCATGCTCTAAAGTAAAGCAGTGCAACTATAAAAGTACAGAAAGAAAACAGAGATACACATTTTTGAATCTCAAATTCATGAAGGTCTTTCTAAGCATGCCATCAAAGATAGAAACCATTATTAATAATATTTATAATGACAATTTATATATTAATAATAACAGTAATAGTAATTGTAAACTACCAGTTCCCCACTCTGGGCAGACACAGGCCTTCATGTGATAGCAAAGATAAGAAGCACAATCTCAGCAAAGGAGAGCCTAGGTCATCCGAATCCTGAGCCAACCCCTTAGGCACCTGGATAATTCCTCTGCCTTGTCCCGCCCCAAGTTTCTGATGTAACAATGTCAGCTGGGCAGAAAATCGGCAAGAGGAATCATGAGTATTCAGTACGCCAGAAATTCTCAACCTACCTACTTGATTTACATATTTATTCCAAAGCAAACCCACCCCCATTCTTGCTTTTGACTCCATTTCACTTCAACCTTGGCGTATTTCCCTTGCAGCAAGCTCTACCAGCCTGGGCAGCCCCTCAAGTGCTACCTGTTGCCTTGCCCCAAGTTGGCTGTTACAGCCCCCTCTATGGATGATCTTTTCATTATAACAAAGGCATATTCTGTTGCATCAGGCTTTTTTTCTTTAAATGAAGCCCGGACAGTTCGTCCTTAGAGACTCTCCTAGCTGGTTTTCTTTCAAGTATGTGCACACCACATTTTACTTCTGTGATTAAAATGTTCAAAGTACCAGAGGTTTAATTTCTATCACTGCCTATAGATGGTATTAAGCTCACCTCAATGTTTTCCACTCTCCTTGCACTTTTTTGGTCCTGGTATTTTGTGCAGCTTTTGTTTCCCCAGACGGTTAATTTTACTTATTTCTAAAATTCTCTTTGAACTTATACTTATATATTTTAACTGCAATTTTTTTGTCATATTTACCCCCTAACAACGACAATTGTTAATATTTATTGACTTATATATACATGTGCCTGGCATTATTTTCAAAGTTTTATGTGTATTATGTTATTAAATGTCCATAATGAGATAGCTGCAACTATAATTTCTATATTGCAGGAAAAGGAATAAAACAAAAATAAGTTAAATAACTTGTCCATCACCACACAGGTAATAAGTGGCAGAGACAGATTCAAACCTATGCAGCATGATTTGAAAATGTGAGCTCTTAAACGCTGCACTGTATATAAAGAAAAATATTGATAACTCAAATTATGTAAATGTCTAAAACTTTCCTAATGGCCAAATATAGTAGCAACAACTCCAACTTGTTAAAAAAAAAAAAACAAGCAACAAAATGAAAAACTAATGCAATATATATTTCAAAAAATGTGTTAACATATAAAGAGCTCTTATAAATCAATAAAAAAGAAAATGGCAATATTCCTACAGGAGGTGTGCAAAAATGGCAATTGGCAACTCCCAAGAGAGTTAAAAGAAAATTTACAAAAGCACACATGAAAAGGTTCTCCTAATTCTACCCTCTTCCCAGGTAATCTCCTCCTCACCCACACACCATTAACCAGCTATATACAGATGACTCTCAGAGGTTTATCTTCCACCTCATGCTCTCTCTAACCCCCAACACCCAGCTATCCAATTACCTACTTAACATTTTCACCCATATATCCCAAAGAAATCCATAAGCTGGATCTCTTTCAAAGGTTGCTTATTCTCTGGGAGGGGGCTACCATCCATCTTGCTGCATGCACTGAAAACTGTAGACTTCCTTTTGACATTACCTCCCCCTCACCTTTCATATGCTGTCTATCAGCAAATACTGACTTCTTTACCTCCCTCTCCCTCTCAAGTCTGTCCTCTTGCCTCCTCTCCATAGCCAGCCCTCTTATCCAAACAAACAACCATCTTTCACCCAAAGCTTGAAACCACTTCCATTGGCTCTGACATCCGCTCAGACCCCTCCAGTGCATTTCTCACAGTGAGGCCACAGTGACCGTTTTAGAAGCACAAATCCAACCCTGTCATCCTCTCCCTTACCACAGACAACAATCACCTTGGTAAGTTCCCATTGCTCTCAGGATCATGCTCATATGTCTGGCCTTACCTACCTTTGCAGTCTCACCTCACACACCTGGTCCTGGCTCTCTGCACTCTGATCACACTTGTCCTCAGTCCCCAAACTGCCCCTCTCTGCCCTCTAGACACCTTTGGGATCCTTCTGGCTGCTCATTCCCCACACCTTCCCCTTTCCTTCAACCCTTTCTCTCATAGCCTCCTTATCACTCTATGACAATGGCCAAGATGTAATTTTTCTTTCTTTTTTTTTTTTTAGATGGTGCCTCTCTCTGTCGCCCAGCCCAGGCTGGAATGCATTGGCATGATCTTGGCTCACTGCAACTTCTGCCTTCCAGGTTCAAGCAATTCTCCTGTCTCAGCCTCCCAAGTAGCTGGGACTATGGGCACAGGCCACCACACCCAGCTAATTTTTATATTTTTAGTAGAGATGGGGTTTCACCATATTGGTCAAGCTGGTCTCAAACTCCTGACCTCAGGTAATCTACCCACCTCGGTCTCCCAAAGTGCTAAGATTACAGGTGTGAGCCACCATGCCCAATCTATTTATAGAAAAATAATTTTTCTATTTATGTGACTAATTACTTAATTAATGTCTAGGTGTCTGTTATGGGTTGAGTTGTGTTCATCAAAAAAAGTATGTTGCATTATTCCTGAACCCCAGTACAGCAGAATTTGATCTTACTTGGAAACAGGGCCATTGCAGATATCATTGGTTAAAATAGAGTCATACTGGAGTAGGGTGGGGCCCTAATACAATATGACTAATGTCCTTTTAAGACATTAAGAAGACATTCATGTGAGACAGAGGGAGAACACAGTGTAGATTTGAGTGCACATCTACAAGCCAAGGCATGAAAAGATGGCTGGCAAAGCAACGGACACTAGAAATAGGCAAGGAAAGATTCCCCTGCGAGTTTTGGAGGGAGCATGGCCCTGCCAACACCTTGATTGTAGACTTCTGGCCTTCAGATCTGAGACAATAAATTTCTGTTGTTTTAAGCCACCCAGTTGTGTTACTTCATTTTGGCAGCCCTAGGAAACTAATAGTCTTCCCCCAAACTCTACACTCCACAAAGGTGAAACTCTTTTTTTCTCACTACTGCTTCCCCAGTCACTGCACATGCCTGGCACACCTTAGGCATTTAATAGACATTTGCAAATGAGTGGAACAAGTAAAATAATAAATAAATGCATAACAAAAACTTCAATGCCACCTGTAATCAACAAAAGTGAAATAAAACAATTCATTTGTAAAAGTCAAAATGTTGTGAATACTTCAGTTTCATCAGAATGGAGAAATGGACACTCAAGGAGCTGTGGTGAGAATTGGATAAAAGGACATTCATATACTGCTGCTAGAAGAATAAATTGGTACAACCTCTCTGGAAACTATAATATGTATTACAGGCCTTTAAAAGGCTTACAAACAGCCGGGTGCGGTGGCTCATGCCTGTAATCCCAACACTTTGGGAGGCCGAAGTGGGCAGATCACCTGAGGTCAGGAGTTTGAAACCAGCCTGACCAACATGGTGAAACCCCATCTCTACTAAAAATACAAAATGAGCCTGGCGTGCTGGCGCATGCCTGTAATCCCAGCTTCTTGGGAGGCTGAGGCAAGAGAATCGCTTGAACACCAGAGATGGAGGTTGCCATGAGCCAAGATTGTGCTATTGCACTCCAGTCTGGGCAGTAAGAGTGAAATTCTATCTCAAAAAAAAAAAAAAAAAAGGCTTACCTTTACACTTAGACCCAGGATTTTTACACTTAGACCCAGGATTTACACTTCTAGGAGTTTATCAAAAGGAAAAACGTATATGTATATCAGATGTGTGTATAAGAATATCCCCTGGAGCTGTGTTTATGTAAGAGCAAAAAAAATTAAAAACAACCCAAATACCCACTAATGATGCATAGCTTGAGTTAATTATGGTCATCTATATTATGGAATACTATAAAGCCACATCAAAAAATAATTAAGATCTTTATTTGTTGATACAGAAAACATAAAGGAGTTTACTAAACAGTTCGCATAGTATAATCAAATTTTTTACGAATATATGTGCATCAACATAAAGTTGACTCTAGAAAAATAAATGCAAAAACATTAATAGTGGCTTTCTCTAGGTAATAAAATTATAAGTGACTTCTAATTCATCCTTTATTACATATGTGTGTATGTATGTGTGTATATATATGTGTGTATATAATGTATGTATATATGAAGGATGAATTTCTGTAATTCCCCTCACCTTTCATACCCTATCAGCAAATAGGACTTTTTTGCCTCCCTCTCCCTTTTCAAGTCTCTCACCTCCTCGCCTCTCTGTATTATAAAAAGAATACAGGCTTACTGAAAAATCTTAGACCATATACACAAAAATCATGTGTTATTGAAATTGTTATAGAAATTGTTGTATAATTTCTAGAATTCATCCTTCATTATTTTTGTGTATATGGTCTAAGATTCTTCAGTAAGCCTGTACTCTTTTTATAATCAAGAAAAAAATTCATTTCCAGATAGGTAAGTAATAACACAAAGTATTACATATCAAGTGTCAAATTAGTGATATAGTTCATGAATTGCAAGCATTGTCTTCTGTGCTCTCTGGATTTCAGTGTTAAATATGCTAAAATGTTTACGCATTTTCCCAACTCAGGACTATTATCCCCATTCAATTGAAAAGGGCTCAGAAGCAAAGATCTGGGCCCAGTGCCTTCCCGGGGGATTTATAGCAACTCCGTAGGCTAGCTGTGGAGAGAACCAGAAACGAGACGGGCCAACCTATCCAGAGAAAACAGCTCATATAGCACGTGGCTCCCAAGAGAGAGAAAACTGGGATGCATGCTTTTCCAACCCAGGGAGCCAAGGCTAGGAATGGGAATCAGGCCAGAGAGAGACCCAGAAACGTCCATTTGTCAAAAGTTTTATTGTTAATATTATTGCCAGTTTGTCATTATGTACTTTTCAGGCCCCCAGTTGGTCTTCTTGTTCATACCAAAAGGTCAGAGACGATCCTTATTGCTTCACTAATGCGGAATTCAACAAATGGACACTGGTGAACTGTCAAAAGCCTATAAACCCTAGAGGCTTCTTATTTACATGTGCATCCTTGTTATCCTGGGCACGTTCTCCCAGTCCTCAAAGGAACTATAGTGTCACCGCAGCTGGCAACAGCCAAAGCTCCTGGTTGTGGAGCCTAGACCTTGCCAAGATTTAGCCTGGGACAGCAGGAGAATCTGGCACTCCTACTAACATGCCTGCTGCTTTTCTGGTTCCCCCATTTCCTCCCAGTGTGGTTTTCTGCAATACAGAGAAATAATTTTCTCCTAATATTTACTGGAATTGGAAATGACACAACTGGGAAGTAAATGCTGTCAGAAGGGCATTTCAGCTATGCTTAAATTAATGCAAAGCCAGAGAAACAGCTTCATTTGGGGACCTTCTCAAGTGAGGAGGGCAACAAAGACTGCCTCACATATAGAATACCTGGGGATGAGTTACTTGAAACTTGGATTTTTTTTTCCTCCTGAAGGAAAGGGATGGTCTGCTCTTGATTATTACTTGTCATCTCTTATGCCCAGATACAGAAGCAGTGTCTTGTATAATAGTGCTCAATAAATATTTGCAGCATTGAATTGAAACTCACTTCTGGAATTTCTTTCTTGCTTTGATGTGAAGTGTGCCTTGTACTTCATACAAAATTAAAAGAACAAAAAAATTGAGTTGATGATCCAGAAGCATTATTTTCCCTTTAATAGACACGGTCCAAGTACCAGGGCCAATGTCTGGGTTGCTCCTGATTCATGGTGAACAAAACCGCCATGACATGATCCTGCGCTTGTCTTCCTCACACTTACTCTCTGCTCCACCCCCAAGAGCAGCCAAGTTGCTCACGGCCACTAACAACATAAGGGCTTTGATCTCTTGGTCCTTCCTATGAATCGAATTATCCTCAACTCTGTCTCCAATTTTCAATTTCATCAAAACCCATCGAGCCATAGTGGGCTGTTCTGTGCGTGTGAACAGCAGGCTTGGCAAAGCTGACGCAGGCTGGTATATGACTGTCAAATATACCTGAAATGCTCTGATGACTTTTCTTATTTTTAATATCAGATTTTCACAGTAAGCTATTTAAGATTCATCTCCCTATTTATGCCATAAACAGTTTCATTCCTGACACCTTTCCAGAGGATGGTTCTAAGCAGTGCCCTTTTAGCAGAGGACCCTGCACTCTAAGCAATTTTGGTCACAATATTAACTGCACTGATTCAATTAAAAGGACACCTGTAAGGTGCTTGGGTTTTTGTTGTCGTTGTTTTCTCTTCTTTGTTTCTTACGAAATGTTACAATAAGTAGGTTAAATTCTCTGTGTCTGAAAAAGAGAAAATAAAACTCTCTCGTTGGCTTCTTCCTCTATTAAACTGCTTTACTAGAAACCAACTTTCATTCTATACAATGTCCTACATCCAATTAACAACCTCACACTATCAAAATTCTTCTCATAATTAACCAATAGCTATTACTTCCCCAAAAGTGACCCCAATTTACTTACTCATCCTGTGTACGTCTACACTCTTTTTAGACTTCATCTAAATCAGTATCAGAGAGCATAAAAGGTTGTTTTCTGAAGTACTGGGTTATTTATTGGTGGTTCTTTCTGGCAACTTCCTGTAGCTTGTTGGAGTGCAGGCCTGAACTCGGCCAATTACCACAGGTGAAACAGACCAATGCTCCTAAAGAAAATTTGATAAGCTTGGTTTCTCCTTTCTATTACCTTTTGGTTAGAATTTCACAGGGCTTAAATCAAGCAGCATCTCTTAGGCATTTCAGAGCTGTTCCTTCTTTATGAGCACAGGGGAAAAGGCAGGGAAATGACACTCCAATCAAATTCAGACTTCACGCAATTGACGATCGGTGGGTTTTCACATTTGGGTCTGGACTGTTTGTTCAGCTTCAGTGTCAGGCCCGTGGATAACAGTGGCCAATAAAGCGTAAAAGCATATGTCCTGTAACATTGCTTCTACTTGTTATCCAGAGGACCCTGGAGAATCACGGAGAATAATGTAATTAGTAGGAATGTGCCATTGTACAGGAAGGATGAGAGGAAAGAAGACAAGTTTATTTCTGCATATAAGTAACTTAAGTACAGCTTAATCCAGCTGCCCAGTGGACCATCGAAAACCCTTTCACTCCAAAATCAGGAGCAGTGGAGTCAAGAATTAAAGCTAATTGAGGGGCAGAAAAATGGAAAAGTCTTTTGCAGCTTAACCAGTATATCTGGGTAAATACTGCATCCCTGCCAAAACATTTTCATCTGTGGCCTCTTGGAAGTGTTTCATTAGCATCAGTGTACCATGCAAAGAAATACATTTGGTTTTACAGTCAGAGAGTGCATTTCTAGGGAAGAGGAGGAACTTAATATAGAAGAAAGTTGAAATGTGCTATTATTACTAACAACAATGGAGTAATAATACCAGCTACTACGTGCTGAGGTCGTACATTAATGTGCCCAGAGTTTGCACACATATTCCATTTAATATTCACAGGAACTAGGTAAGGCATGTTCTGTTGCTGTGCCCATTTTATAGATAAGGAAACTGAAGCTGAACAAGGACAAATAACGTGCTTACGTCACAGCACTGGCACAGGCAGAGTCAGGAATGGACTCCAAAGCTACACAATGAATCACAACTTCTCATTTTCTTGGTTACATCTTAATTTATAGGGAGGTTTTCTTGTTTTTTGTTTTTGTTTGTTTGTTTTCTGACATGAATTCTCACTCTGTTGCCAGGCTGGAATGCAGTGGTACAATCTCACTGCAACCTCCACCTCCCAGGTTCAACTAATTCTCCTGCCTCAGCCTCCCGAGTAGCTGGGACTACAGGCGTGTGCCATTATGCCTAGCTAATATTTATATTTTTAGTAGAGATGGGGTTTCACCATGTTGGCCAGGATGGTCTCGATCTTTTGACCTTATGATCTGCCTGCCTTGGCCTCCCAAAGTGTTGGGATTATAGGTGTGAGCCATCGCACCCAGCCTTATAGGGAGTTTAATCTCTTGCGATGAAAAATTTTTCTTGAGGTGGGAGCCTACCAGCAATTTTGCAATCCTACCAGCAAAAATATTGGCATGAGAAAAGTGAGGATGATCCCAATTCATAAGGTTTTTGCTTTCAAGCTACCATAAGAGAACAAATTGTCCTCAACCCTCTCCCTAAATCACTGTGACTATGATATTTATCCCAAGATCCCCCTTCTGACACTCTCATCTTCTCTCCACTTCTCTCTCAGAAAAAATTACTATTGTAAACTTTATATATACTTTTATGTTCACTGTCAAATGCAGAGAAACATGTTTGGTCGTGATTGTATTTTCCTCCCTAAGAGCATACTCTTTGTAGCTTTCTCTCAACTTCCTGATACTCCCTCTTTCTCTTATTCCTTTATTATTTCCTCTGCCACCCTGTTTCTTGCTGTTTCTCTTATTTTTCACTTGTGAAACCATGACCCCAAGAGACTCGATATGCAATGCATTTTTTTTTAATACTGTTTATTGTTCTGCTGTCCAGACCGGAGTGCAGTGGTACGATCTGGACTCACTGCAACCTCTGCCTCCTAGGTTCAGACAATTCTCCTGTCCTAGCCTCCTGAGTAGCTGCGATTATAGGCATGCACCACCACCATGCCTAGCTAATTTTTGTACTTTCTTTAAGTAGAGACAGGGTTTCACCATGTAGGTCAGGCTAGTCTCGAACTTCGGACCTCACGATCTGCCCGCCTCAGCCTCCCAAAGTGCTGGGATTACAGGCATGAGTCACCTTGTCCAGCCTGCAATGCATTTATTAAGTTTAACTTTATTCTACCTACTCTCCTGGGACCATTCAAAGTTGTTTGCTTGATTTTTAAAATTACAATCTTGGTATAAATTTTTACCAGGGTTAAGGTGTCTGGGAACTGTAAATATATGAGGTCACCCCTTCTTTAGGTGTATTATTTTTGTTGTACTCATTTTTTTTATGATTATTATTCAAATTTCAAAAGAGCAGGGGAAGTGAGAAGGAAGTCTATGAAGAAAAGAGACAGGGTAGTTTTGGAAAGACAATCTCTGGGGCAGCCCCTTAAAGTTCTGATTTTACCCATTTCTCCCTGCTCCATGCATAACCCATCTGTCTGATATTCCACACACTCAGAGTACTGAGGGTGGCACAAGGTGTCAACAACCTAATTTCATAAACAAACTCCTCTACAGTGAGATGTGAATGGATGTTACCAATAGACCATAGGTCAGAGAAATACCTCTCAGTTCTCTCTATCCTGTTTTGCTTTATTAATATTAATAGCATTAATAGTGTTCATAATGACTCTGAGAATAGAGATTTTTCCAGGTGAAGGTCTATGGAGGCACTATTCACCTGTTCACAGGTGCAGTCTTCTCTGTAAGCATCTGTCAGATCACTTCCATCTAATTATTCACAATCTAATGGTTGTCTTGTCCAATTCTAAAATAATGAATTCTAGCAAAGGATCAAACCTTTCCTTGACACTGAATTATTTTTTAACAATACTTCAGAGATAGTTTGTGGTTTGTGACCATAGAACGAACTCACAACCCCTATTTTCAGTATCATTGGGGGTATTGAGCAAAGGCCAAGAACACAGTTCAGTCTAAAATTTTAATGAAAAAAAAAATCCTTGTTCTGCAGTAGTTGCTAATATCTAAAGTTGGCTCTGCCATGGACCATGCCTACTTGATTAATATCTTTGTTAAAACCCCCTCCTCTTGAATCTGGGATGAGCTGTGTCACTCACTTTTGACTAGTACAAAGTAGCAGAAGTGATGTTGCATGACTTTAGAGACTAAATCATAAAAAGATTCTCAGCTCCCACATGGGTATCTTAGAATTCTCATTCTAGGGGAAGCCAGCTACTACACATATCTGGTTGCTCTGAGATGATCTGCTTAGGACAAGCACAAGCTAGCCAGATAGAGAAACTATACAACGAGAGAGACATGCCCGGCCAGCCAGTCCTAGCTGTCCCTGTGCTCTTAGAGGAAGTGCCATCTTGGATGTGCAGAGCCTTGAGAAAGCTCAGTCCTAGCCTCCATCTGACCTGCATGAGATCCTGAACCCAAAGCTCTTTCCAAAGTACCATGAGAGATAATAATAAATCATTGTTCTACACTAAGTTTTACAGCAGTTTGTTACCTAGCAGTAGTTAACTAATACACCTGCCTTTCATCAGAGCTAGATCCCAGACCCAACCTGGACTCAGAATGATTGTTCCCTATAGTCTTCTTTCAGTTCCATAAGGATTCATAGCACATTAAGTTCTACACTGGAGGCTGGCAAAAAGAGCTCTGTGGAACTCCCCTATGGCGAGGAACATAAAGGTCCAAAGGGAGACATTACAGAATACTGAAGTTAAAGTTAGCCTCTGATATTCTCTCTCTCTCTCTCTCTCTCTCTCATACACACACACACACACACACACACACACACACACACACACACACCCCTTTTTTTTCTCTAGCCAATGTCTAAACCAGTGTCCTGGAAAACGATATATATTAAAACATCAAAAAGTAAATCAAAGATTTTGAGAAAAACAAGGCAATAGAGTTCATGATACCCCAGGATTGTTCTCAATCCAATATTTACAACTGTTGCTCACATCCACAGTTTAGAATATATGATTGCTTATTGACAGCAGCATCATCAGGAATGGCATGAGAGCTGTGCCTGCTGAGTTCATATAAGACACCTACTGATGGAAAGCCATTCACCATGTGGTGATTTCCACCCTTTCAGAGGATCAAAATATGAACCCTCCAGCTGACTATGTTTAGATATCTTTTACAGAAAAGGTTGAGGCTGGGCGCGATGGCTCACGCCTGTAATCCCAACACTTTGGGAAGCCGAGGCAGGTAGATCACAAGGTCAGGAGCTCGAGACCATCCTGGCCAACATGGTGAAACTCTGTCTCTACTAAAAATACAAAAATTAGCTGGGCATGGTGGTACGCACCTGTAGACCCAGCTACTCGGGAGGCTGAGGCAGGAGAATTACCTGAACCCGGGAGGCAGAGGTTGCAGTGAGCGGAGATCAAGCCCCTGCACTCTAGCCTAGTGACAGAGCAAGACTGCATCTCAAAATAAAAGAAAAAAGAAAGAAAGAAAAAGAAAAAGAAAAAGCAGAGTTGCCTATTCATAAATGACAAATATTGGGGCTTGGGGGTTTTCTTAAACTATTTATAAATAGTAACTGAATATAGATAAATGAGCATAGCACATATAAATGCTCGATAAAATGTCCATTCTTTGACTTTCCTATGAAGAGGTCATATTCATGTGTACAGTACTCTGCACAAGTGCACAGACACAAAGCACCCTGAGGACTGAGTGATAGGAGAGAAAGAGTACTAGCAGGTTTGGGAGAGTTTACCCTCTGTAAAGCAAAAAATAATATGACCAATACTTCGTAGTTTCAGAGGTTAATGAAATCTACTTGCAAATGTTCTTGTCTTACTTGCACATGGGGTGCATTTTAATATAACTGACATTCGTATGTTATTACACATCTATGTGATGTGCTATTCTTATTTAGCTGAAAAGAAATCAGGGCACACTCCAGGGTAAAACATCTGCAGCAGAAGCCCATATGTGCTGTTTATTTTTGTGAATCAAGCACTGTGTTTATAGTTATTTGCTCTTAATTTGAGCCCTGAACTAGAATTCTTTCTTTTGAAGATAACTAGTTAATTATAAGAGCACATAAACCAGAAACTAAAACGTATCCCAGAAATATTATGATGTACATTTGTAATTTGTGTCAAAAACAACTCACGTATTTCTTTTCATCTATAAGAAGAAAAGGCAGAGTCATCTATATAAAAAAAAGGTAAATATTGGATTGGAATTTGGGACTCTATTATATTTAAACTGCTAGCATATTATGACTACAACTGGAGCCCCCAAAATGTGTCCATTTATTTAACATAGAGTTATCTCAATTGAGTAGAGACTAAAATTACCAGTGACAAACTAATGATTTGATGATTTTTTAAATATATATATATTGATGATGGAACAAAAATGTCATTCAGCAATGAATCTTAACTTTTCTTTTGTTTTGCCTTGTTTCCTGCTGGTTAATAATTTCTAGTGACTCGTAACGTATTGATTCTATTTTTTTCTGATTTAGCACCATTCTCTAAGCCACTCTACCCCTTCGGTAGAATTCCTTTTAATTAACAACATATCAGCAAGACCCTAGGTCCCATCATGTTCATTCTCTCCAAGGAGAAAAGTTTGGTCTCTCAGTCATGGATTTCATTCACTTCTAGTCAGGTTCTAAATGTGCTTTCAAATAGCTGTTCCACACTTCCCATAAGTATCTGTTCTTGCCAGGCACATATCCTGATTTATTTTTTGTCTGAAAATTTAGTCTTCATTATAAGGAGAACTGAGAAAGACTATGTATCTCAACTTTCCAGCACCACTAAAACATTAAATTCTAAACCAAAAACCAAAGTGAGAGAAATTAACTTTTAAAATATTGGCTTTGTTTTTTCTTTAATTTTATAAGTACTTAAATATTTTTATAATGTAAAAATTTCTTAAGAACAATTAATACTATGTCTATCTCTTGCTACAGAGCCTGGATACTCCCAAATAATTTCTCAAGATTATGTGGTATAAAGATTTTCATGTGCTCTTTCCTATCTCCACTGCCAGTCCAACATTAGATTCAGACAATGCACTTGGGTCAGGTATTTCTTACTAAACAGTCTTGATAAATGCCAAAAACAGTTTGTTTATTTGTTTTTTTAATCTTAGTGTATTTTCCATTTATTATGCAATATGAAGTGATTTCTTTACAGAACCTTTTTTGAGGATCAAATGAGATCAAGTATGTAAAAGGAATAAACTGCAAAACGGTCTATAGCCAAAATTTTTTATATCGGCCTATTCGCATCACTAAAAATCTCAAGGTATGACTCTGGAAGAGGGGAAAAAAGTAAAATTTAAGAAAAAGGAAATCTACATGAAAGAAGATTACAGAACAGGAAGGTTGTTGACCTACATGTGGTCAGAAAGAGATTCATCGAGTGTTTGAGCTGGCCTAGTCTGGGTGTCTGCTAAGCATCCCCAGCTACAATGTGGAAACACAGCTTTGACTCTTTGGCCTCCCATCCCACCTGCCTTTCACCTGCCTCTGATCTGCTGCTTTACATAGAAGGAAGACCCTTCACAACAAGTCAGGAAATCAACTAATATGATAAAAAGCACAGAGGGGATTTTTCAGCTTAGGAAAGTTTCTGTCATAAGACCATGAAATGATAAAAAGCAGTATCAAAAGAAAGAGAACTATGGACTATCATAGTTAAGAAAATAAGATTGATGATGCAAGTTCATATTTAAACTCTATTCAGTTCCTTGAGGGTGTTTATTCTTATCTTTTATGACTGTTTTCCCTAAAATGTTTTTGGTATATATGCTTAATATTGCAGAAAATGCCATTATGCTCATGTTCTACTCTAGTATTCATAGGTGGTTTTATTTCAGATTTCCTCTATTTCTCACTATCAGAACTAAATTCACAATGTGAGATTCTGCTATATCTCAGGTGACTAGGCACACTGGAGGCTCAGCATCATGACACCGGTCTCTCCTACACTTTACAAAATCCACTTCCTCAACATCTCAGACCCACTCTGGGTTACTAGGCTTGCTATCTCACATTCTACTAAAACACCTTTGTTCGCAGTCACCTGGGACCTTCTAATGCCTCAAAGGTGCTATCCATTCAATTATCCTTGACAGCACTGCTAACCAGGCTTTCTCTACTGAGACTCTTGGTGAGCCTCTATGACATTATGCCCTCTTTTTTTCTTTCTATTATTCCCCCTGCTAATTCCTGTCCTCTTCCTGTCCTCTTAAATGCCAATGTCCATTTAATTCCATTTCCCCATATTCATATCTTTCTTCACATCATCTTCCTCAGAAACCCATCTAGCCGCAGAAATCTCAGAATTCTGGATATCTGAGGTTTCCACTTAAATAGACTTCATTTATTTATTTATTTATTTATTTTATCTTATTTTTGAGATGGAGTCTCACTCTGTCACCAGGCTGGAATGCAATGGCGCAATCTTGGCTCACTGCAACCTCTACCTTCCAGGTTCAAGCGATTTCCTGCCTCAGTCTCCCAATAGGCTGGGGCTGTAGGAGCACGCAACCACACCCAGCTAATTTTTTTTTTTTTTTTAAATTTTAGTAGACACAGGGTTTCACAATGTTGGCCAGGATGGTCTCGATCTCCTGACCTCATGATCCACCAGTCTCGGCCTCCCAAAGTGCTGGGATTACAGGTGTGAGCCATCGCACCAGGCCTGACTCCATTTATTTTTATCACTATGCTCCTTGGAACAGTTATTTCTTTTGAATGACTCAAACAACACTTGTAAGCTAATAAACACCAAATTCTCTCTTATGTTCAATCTGTCATAAAATTCTGCCTATTAAAATTCTTTATTCTTTTTAATTATCCTTTTTTCTCCTTTCCCATTGACACTGCCTTCATTCAGACCCTCTTCATTTCAACTTCATAACTAAAGTAATATTATATCTAGTGCCCCTGAATTCAGCTTTTAGCCCTTCCAATCACTGCATCACACCACTGCCGAAGCAGTCTTTCTAAATTTCTAATCTGATCACAATTGGTCAGAAAACCTATTATCCACAGGATAGAGTCCATTGGCTTTGGGCATCTCCATGTGTATGTACTACATGGCAGCCCAAAGTCACCAAGTGTCCTACAAGGCCATTCAAAACTCAACTCCTGCCTCCCCCTGCAGCGTTATCTTTTCTCTCTCTCACACATGCATGTACTCCAACAAGATCCCAAAAATGCCATGCTCTCCCTTGCTTCTGTACCTTTTCACATGCTGTCCACTCTGTCTGTAATACCCTGTACCTGTTTCTCTGCTTGATTAACCCCTACTTGTTCTAAAACACAGCTCAGGTGACACCTCCTCCAGGAAGCTTTCCCAGCACTCTCTACTCTGTGCTGGCTGTCAACCCATTGTGCTGCCATTCTACCACAGGCACAGCCCTCACCAGACTGTATTACATCACCTGTTTACCTGCTCCTCAAGGATAGAGGCTGAACTTCTGTGTCTTTGCATCCTAGAACTGAGCTCAGCATCTAATAAACCGTTCATATCAATCAGTTGATAAACGAATGAATTAAACTTTAATTTCATTAGGTGACCTTCAAATCCATATCCTAAGCCCTGAACTTTGCTTAAAGTACCATATTTTCAACCAACAGCTGTACATATCTACTTTGGTATACCACTGTCACCTCAAAAATCAAACACCTAAAAATAAATTTGTCATCTTTACTTTGAAACAAGCTCCTCTCTGTCATCACTATTTCTATTCCTGGTACCAGCATTCTATCAATCAAGTCTCCTCAAAGCCTTCAAGTCATCCTTGATTGCTTCCTGTCTTTACCTTGCATATAAAGTCTTTTTTCATATTCAGTTCACTCATTTTTCTTATTACTTGCCCCTTCCTTACCCATTCCCACTGCCTCTATCCAAGCTTTTTACATTGAACTCTGAAATGTTCTCCTTGCTGATTTCTCTAGGCTTTTCCCTGTCCTGTACACATAACATGCAACTGCCAAATTCTTCCTAAACCATGACCTGCATTTCATCAGGCCTTTTTGCAAAAGTAGTCAGTAGATTCCTATTCTCTAAGGAATAAAGTTAAAACTCTTGAATCTGTGCTTTGCTCCAACTGTATTGCCTGCACTAAAGATGAGAGGAGCTCCTTGGGACAGAAACTCAGATGTCTATGTTTACCTACTGTCCAGCACTTTAACACAGTTAGACCCTTGAGACATATTAGTTAAAGAGATATGCTTGGCTCCAGCCTTCATTGCTTTGGGTCAAATGCCCTCATAAGAGGCATTAGCTTACCTTCCCATAACCACCACACTCTTTCACACCACAAGGAACTTCAGTTTGAACTGCATGAGTCTTCTCACTGTCTCCAGGAGGGTTTCTTTTAGGTGGTTCTTATTGGCTACTGTATCATGTGTTCTGGGAACTCTCCTGCCTAGATACTCTGCAGTCTCCTCTCCATCTAAGAAAGCATATACATCTTTCTTGTCCCACTGTACTGCATAAATACAGCTTCTAAATAAAAACAGAGAAAGAGCTTCCAAGATTTGCAGGAGGGTGTTCCCTTGAGAATACAGTGAGTAACTATCCATGAATGTGCACAAGAAAACTACATGCCGTCTAGGAAATAATCATGTGATAGGATTACAGTTAATAGTGTCCAGAGCTCACACAGGGCCAGGAATAGTGCCTGTTCCCACATCCAGTCTGGAAAACCTCACAGTTCACAGCGCATTTGGTAGAGTACATAAAAAGGTCTTGCCTTAGTAGTGAAGAATAATTGGCCCTAGACCAAGCACTGCTCCAGACCCAACCGGCAAATAAAAAGAAAGTCCCAAAAGGATCTAGCTGTTTCACATAATATAACTGCATCCCAGAATATACGTCAGACTATTTTCAGAAATAGAAAAATATCTAGCACCTAATAAGCTAAAATTTACAAGGTCTGCCATCCAATCAAAAAGCACCCAACATGCAAAGAAGGAGAAAAATATGACTCATAATGAGGGGAAAAACCCATAAATCCAACATAGATGTTAGAATTAATATACAAAGGCATTAGAAATAGAGAGACCTAAATCACCTTGTAGAATAAAAATCACAATGTGTTCAATAAAAAATGCATTGGATATAGTCTTAAATTATACATTTCAGAATAAAAGATTGTTGAGCTTGAAGGAATGGTAATAAAAACTATCCAAAATGAAATCATAATTTAAAACATATCTAAAATGAAATGCAGACAGAAAACAGAGCCAAAACAATGAAGAGAGCATCAGCTAAGTGTGGAACAACTTTAAGCATATAATTAAAAGGGAAGACATAAAAACAAATTAAAATACTGGCCAAAATTTTTCCAAATTTGATTAAAAACAATAATCTCACAATAAAGGAAACTCACAGAACCCCAAGCCTAAGAAACATTCAAGAAATCTATACCAATACACATTATCGCCAAGTTGCTCAAAAATAGTGATAAAGAGAAAACCTTGAACGCAGCCAGAGAAAAATACATGTTATATACAGGGGAACAAAGATAAAGATGAGAACCAATTTCTCATTGACAAAAAAAAATGTAAAGTAAATCCTTCAAAGAGAAGAGAAATGATACCAGATGAAAATAGGGATGACATAAAGAAATGAAGGGCAGAGGAAATTTTAATACCATGGATAAATACGTTTGTCTCTTATTACTTAATCTCTTTCAAACATAGCTGATTGTTTAAACCAAAATAACAACCATGGAGTATACATTTTGTGTGTGTGTGTGTGTGTGTGTGTGTGTGTAAAATATATAGCAATAGCACAAAAATCTATAGGGAGAAAATGGAATTATCATAACGTGTTTATTACTATACCTGCGGTGATACAATATGGCTTGAAGGTAGGCATATTATAGGTTAAAGATGTATACTATGAACCCTAAATTGAGAACTAAAATAGTTAATCTAATAAGCCAACAAACAAGATAAAATGGAATGATAAAAAGATTCAGTTAATCCAAAAGAAGAGAGATAAAGGAGAGGAAGGAAACAAGGAACAGACAGGACAAATAGAAAACAAATGGCAAAGTGATAAAGTTAAATCTAAATACACAAATATCCACATTACGTGTAAATGGTCTAAGCACCCACATTCATATGCAAAAATTAAAATTTCGATTGAGGTGCTTAGTCCATTTACACAATGTAAATATGTATATATTTGTTGAGTTCTCAAATTGGATAAAAAGGCAGTCCTCAACTATACACTGCCTATAATAAATATACTTTTCCTATTATTGTATAAATAGGTTCAAAGTTAAGAACTTAAAATGATATACTATGTTAACACTAAAATAAAAATGAGTGAGTACATAAATATCAGACAAAGTAGATTTCAAACAAAGAATTCATATGGAAATTTAATAAGCCTAAAAATACCCAAAATAATTTTGAATAAGGAAAAATTAGCATACTAACACCACCTCATCTCAAGAGTTATTTTATAGCTATAGTAATCAAGACAGTTTGGTATTGATACCAAAGTAGACAAATTAATGAAATAAAATAAGATCCAGAAATGATCTCTACACATACAATTACAACTAATTTTTGAAAGATGTGCAAAGACAATTCAGTAAAGAAATAATAGACTCTTCAACAAACATTGTTGGAAAAATTAGATATTCATTTGCAAAAAAAGAAATTTGATCCATACCTCATACCATATAGAAAATTCACTCAAAATGGATCATAAACCTAAATGATCTATGAAAACTAGAAAACTTCTAGAAGAAAATCTTTGTGACCGTGAGTTAGTCAAAGAATGCTTAGATACAACTATAACATGATCCATAAAAGAACAAATCAATAAATTGGACTTTATCAAAGTTAAAAACTTCTGCCGTGCAAAAAACTCTTTGAGCCACAGACTATGAGAAACCTTTTAAAGTCCTTTATCTAATAAATGACTTATATTCTGAATATATAGACCTCTCATAATCTGATAAACAGATCAATTTAAAAATGGGCAAAAGATTTAAACAGACATTTCTCCAAGGATGGTGAATAAGCACATGAAGACATCAAATATGAAAAGCCAAACATCATTACTCATTGGGGAAAGGAAAATTAAATTATGAGATACCACCACTGATTTATTTATTTCTAAATCAAGAAAATATAAGTTAATCTATAGTGACAGAAAGTACATGACAGAAAGTAGCTTTGGAGGAGGCGCAGGGAACTAATAGAAGGGGCAAAAGAATACTTTATGAAGCGATGGGTATGCTCATCATCTTTATTGTGATGATGGTTTCACGGGTATGTACATAGGTCAAAACTCACCAAAAGATATACTTTATATATGGGCAGTTTTTTGTTTGTCAAATACACCTCAATAAAGTTGTTTCTTATATCTAAAAAAAAGCGGGGGGGAATAAAATACTTACTGATCCAATGGCTCCCAGTGACTTCTTATAGACTTGTGGAACATTCAAGTTGGCTTAGAGTCCCACTGCCTCATTTTACACAGTGAGCTGTGTAGAACAGAGAGTAAGAAAGTAACTAAGCTTGGACTCTTCAATCGAACTCATCTCAGTTCGAATCCTGGTTCTGCCCACTTCACCTCTCTGAATCTTATCTGAGGCCACAGAAGTTATCTCTTAGGGTAATTATAAGGAGTAAGTGAGAGGATGTATATTAAGTACTAAGCTAGCACATAGCATGGACTGAGTAACTAATATTATTATTAGGAAACTGAAGCCCAGAGAGATGAAGCAACTTATTCAAGATCACACAATTATGTCGTAGCAAGAACAACATGCAAGAGCCATCTCACCTGTCTCCTAGTCTTGTGTTTTTTCTCCCATCAGCTGAGGCCCTTCCTGTATTTTGCAAAATCAAACACTGCTTAACAGCAAGGGTGAAATCAGGAGGACTACAGTGGAATATAGCACCTGGTAAATTCAGCTGCAACATCAAGCAGTAAGAGTTGACATCCAAAATTCTGCATAGCCACTAAACTAAGGAACTAACATGGATTTTATTTTGGGACCATTTATATGTGATACTAAACACAACACAGGCTGCAGCTGGGATTCATGGGAATAGAGGCCAGAAAGAGGACAGTAAAATTCAGGAACTTCTGTATCACTATCACAAATTCTTGTTCTAAAATCCAAGAACCTTAAAAGATCTCATGTAATCTTTTGGGGCCCCCTGAACTCCCTGAAATAGTATGAAGAAAGCATACATACATTTCCTCCTTCTAGCTTTTATCAAATTCTTAAAGAGGTACATAACCTACATAAAATATTAAAAATAGCTATTATAAGTAGTAAGATGATTTTAGAGACAGAAATAAATTAGAAAAATACTATAACCATGAAGTCATGTTGGAATATAACTTGAAATGATAATTTTGATCTATTTTTTTCAATTAAATATGAAATGAAGTCTATGAAAAACACTAAGGCAACCTCAAGGGTTACAAGCAGAGGGAAGGCTCCAATAAAAGTAGGGTTCACACTTACAATTGGTCTGACCATCAGTTTGGGTTGGCTTGAATAAGCAGCCAGGTGTTCAATGGACTAAAAATAAAAATTGGTTAATTTTCTACTACCCTAATCCTAATTAAATCTAAGTAAAATCCTTGTTCGTAATATAACCCAGAACTGTTCAAAAGAGCTTTCAATGGCTCTGGAAAACAAGAGTTATTCTTAATCTCAAACATTTTTTAGTCTGCTTTTAAAAATCTATGAGACTTTTCTAAATACTTGTCTGGCACATGTATAAGGTAAATTCTTCATAGGATGAGGAAAGGAAAGCATCGTATAGAAAGGGGTCATGATTAAAGCTTATTTTCCTCAGATTGGATAGTGAAATCAAAGTTTAAAATGCTTCTACAGAAGGATTGGTGAAAGATTAATAATTAATGTATGGCAGCAATATGGAAATTTTGAAATGTAAATTTGATGAACAAAATGTGCATATTATGATAAGCAGGAGCAACAAGGGAGAATGGGTAGAGGCGAGGTTTTTGCTCAGAGACATAATAGAAAGAAACACTGATTGGGCTTGCTGGGTTTTCTCTTTTTTACAAAATGCAAACTTCCATTTGGACATAGGAAATTGCTAAAAAGTTATGAGACAGTGAGAGGAAAGAAAATTCTTTCACCAAAACAGATCAGATTCACTTGTAGCATTCCTAAGGGTTTTTCTGTTAAAAAAAAAAAAAAAGAAAGAAAGAAAGAAAGAAAAGAAAAGAAAAAGAAAAAAAGTTTAACACATCACTTTGATATGTGCTCTCCTATCCAGTTCCCCACACTTTGAATTTTCTTCCCATCCCCTTTGCTCCTGTTCTGTTAGACTCTTTTTAAAAATCCATTCCAATTTTCCTCTAATATTTGTGTATAATTTTTTCTCCTTTTAACTAAGCCCCTTTTGAAATGCCTCCCTTTGTGTGTCTCCAGGCGGGGGGCAGGGTCTTTGCTCTCCTCTTTGGCCCAGTTTACAGGGGCTTGGGGCTTCACTGAGAGCTCTCAGGAGAATTGTGCAAATTGCACCGGGGCTTCCGTTGGAAGAGCCACTCATCCCGGCGACCCCGTGCTGTGTCTGAGTGCATCAAGGCCATGTCAACCCCTTGATGCTGTCTCACGCTGTGATCTTCCTTTGCACTGTGTCATATGTCAGGATGGGTTTTCCCACAATGCATTCTTTAGTTCAGTGTCAGGGAAAAAGAACAAATAATGTGCTCCTGTGGCAGCCAAACATGCTACCTGCAAGGTTGGAGAGCAGAACACATTTTCCTCCTCTGGAGTGAATTCCCCTAACTGAAGCTGTCTTTTCCTTCCCATTATTCTCACTCTCCTCACTTCTTGCCTAGCCTGACTTTAGCTCCTCAGCAAAGTGCTTCTGCAAATTGAATCATTCATCCGGCAGAAAAATTTGAAATTGTGCACAATCTTTGTGAATTCATTGATCAGTTTATGCTAAACGCATTTACAGAATAAATAGACATATGAGGTGTTCTATGTTGTCTGTAAAGAGCTTAGTCATGAAATCATGTGAAAATTTGCAGGAGGCAGAAGATTCTTCACGGATGGACCACTGAGAAATCACCTCTAAACACATAAAAATATCTGTTTTAATTACCAGTTGATCATCACTTTGCCTTTTTAAAAATCATCATGAAGAACACCTCATTGCCACTTAAAATAACCAAATGCCAGGTTTGCAGCCCTTAATGTGTCTTTCTGAGAAAGGAGAGACGTTCTCCCTCTGATTATTGTATTTATTACCTGACTACACACTATCTCTTTCACATGCTTTATAGGCTGCAGCATGTATAGCATTTAGAGATGTTCATGCAAACTCCTTATACCCACCTGCCTCATAGACAGAAGGTGGGAGACAAGTCCTTAGAATATCAGAAAGGATCAGCGAAAAAAAAATCAGACTTTCTGTCTATCTCTTGAATATCCACAGCTTACTATAGAAAGTGTAAAAAGGAAAAAAAAAGGATCAGAGTAGACACCAGTCATCCAGCAGGGAAGAGACGGCTCCTCTGTCCCTCATCAGCATGGAATTTGTTAGAAATGAGGGATCTCGGGCTCCTCTCCAGACCTACCAAATCAGAATTTGCATTTTAGATGGATTTTTTATACATTAAAGTTCGAGAAGCATGCACTGCACTATAGTGCTGAGCAGGTTTCTAAAAAGATTTGCCCTGAGCCAATTACATCCAGATATTTTGCCCTGAGAGCACATACAACCACCTTACCTTGCTCAAACGTAGATGCAAAGCACACTCATGAAACTACAAATGGTATTCTCTATATCAATAAAGGAAGAAAGCTAAAGAGAAAATTTACTAGGTGCAAACTTCTCTTTTCTATTTATAGAGAAATGCATATGAAGTATACATAATTTTATATATATTAATGTACATGAAAATGGCTTAGCAACAAAATAGAGGAAGATCCTGGATTGCTATAACACTAAATGAAGAATGGAGAACCCTGATAAAGGTTAAAACAAATCAATTCAAATTTGCAAGTTGTGCTGACTGCATAATTCTCAGGGAGTTTACAATATGATATTCTACGCTGAATCATTTAGATACTTACACTGTTCATAAATTGAAAACTGTTGTTTTTTCCCTCTAAAATGAGCTGCTGAATATGTGTGAGGCCAGCTCTAAGAAGCCTGCTTTGTCTCTCCTCTCTTTCTCATCACTCATTGTCAAAGCATGAATGGTTGATGCTATAGCATGACTTCTTATTCCAATGAAAGTATTCTTTAAACTCCTTGGTAGAATTTATCCTCCCTGCAGCTCTGTTTCACCTCTGCCCTTATAAATACACACACATATTTACAGTTCTACTCCAATTTGTAACAAGGTGAATTCTTGGACATTTTTTATTATAAGGTTCATGCTTGCTTATTGATAGTTGTGTTTTATCGTGTGTTTCTAAATGGGAAAACCTTATTTCACTAATGATAAAGCTGAGTTCAAAGATTTCTTTAGAAGTGTTGTGTATAAACAATCATGAAAGAGTATTCCCAACCATAGCAAGCCAGGCCCTGCTTTCCTACTCTTTCACAAGCCTGTGATGAATTTTATTGATAACATTAATTTCTTATCATTTCAGTTTACTCATTTCCCCTTTTCCTTTTATTGTCAAATTCTCATTTTTTATTTTTAATTAATAGGATTTAAGAGATGGCAGAAAAATTTGAGTAAAAAGTACAGAGTTCTCACATAACCCTTCACACTTCTCCCTTTTAGTTTTTCCTGTTATTAACATCTTGCATTACATTCATTGCAATATTGACAAATAATCATTAATTAAATTCAGTACTTCACATTAGGGTGTACTCTTTGTATCGTACAATCTATGGGTCCAAACACTCATTTTTCATTGCATCACTGCTATAACCATTTTTGGATTTTCTTGCCACTTAAGGAATATGGTCCTATTAATCACCACATTAACAGAATTAAGTAACGGCTATTGTTTTTTTTTTTTTCTGGTTTTGTGTCCTTCTCAACTCTAGATAGTAGCCTTTTCTCAGTCATCCTTTCCATTAATATTTATTGAGCAGCTATTGCATTCAAAGGAACATGGTAGGTTTGAACTGCTAGAAGCTCCACGGACTCCTCTTGTGTAAAATACGCTCAATTAGGAGAGATAACTCATGTATATAAACAAGACATGGATCAAGAGAGAGCTCAGGAGAAAAGTCATGGTGAACTGAATGAGATGGAAAGGACAGACTCTTTGTGGGTAAGGCAGCATTTGAGAGTCTGGAAGGACCAATACAATTTGAAGATGAGTTGATCAAATATAGGGCTTGGCTAAAAGAATGCCTCTAGTAAAAACACTGAAGATAGAGAACTCGATACTTGTAAGAGAGTTGAGTCCACACTGGCTGAACGGCAGGAATAATCAAGAAACCTGAAGAATGGATTATTCATCTTTATGGCGAATACTCTTAGTGCCTTTTAAAAGGTACGTCTCAAAGTAACAGGACACTCCAAGGCTGCTTCTTAGAGCCACAAATCTCATGGCATGGTACCTGGGTCACCTAAACAGAAACGCTCACCTGGGTTATTTATTTCCAAGTCCTATCTTACACTCACCAAATCAGGATCTAGAGCAAAGGGGTGAATATAGAGACCAGGGAACCACCTTTTTAACGAACACTCCAGGTGATCCTTATATACACTTAAGTATAAGAACTGCTGAAAATTTCTTAAGACAGCTGAGAAATGAACAAGAACAAGATGTTACTTTATTTTATAATCGTTTTTAATTGAATATAAAATCCACACAAGTTTTCTGTTGTTGTTGTTGTTTTGTTTTTTGTTTTGTTTTGTTTTGTTTTTTTTGAGACGGAGTTTCACTTCTGTTGCCCTGGCTAGAGTGCAATGGTGCAATCTCAGCTCACTGCAACCTCTACCTCCCGGGTTCAAGAGATTCTTTGCCTCAGCCTCCCAAGTAGCTGGGATTACAGGCATGCTCCATCATGCCCTGCTAATTTTGTATTTTTAGAAGAGATGGGGTTTCTCCATGTTGGTCACTCTGGTCTTGAATTTCCCACGTCAGGTGATCCGCCTGCCTTGGCCTCCCAAAGTGCTGGGATTACAGGCATAAGCCACCACACCTAGTCTCACGAGTTTTAAAAATAAGTACAAGACTTCAAAAAAAATTATCTATGTGGTAAATATAGTTCACTCCTGTCTCTTATTATGGATAATTGGATGGAATATATGAAGAGCACTGTACCACAAGCAAACAGAAGACTCCGATATACTGCTAATGTGTTGAAAAATATACACATTATTTGGCATAAACTCTTCTGTGCATATCTGTATAAACATCATTTTTATCTTCAATGATCAACTTTGGCCTCCTCCACACCTCCCCTGGTTTGATGACAGACCATAATAATGTCACTTGGCTATTCTTGAAAAACAGCTACTAAATGTTGATGATACTTACTACAGCAATATTTATGTGAGAATCCTAAAATACTTGGGAAAATGTTTTGAAGGTGCAAAGGCAGGCATACTCGTAAATTCTGAGTAATGCTGCAGCTGGGCAGAGATATAAAGTTCAATGGCCTCTGCTTTTCTGCATTGTTTTATTCATTGTTTTGTACACTCGTGTGACACCTTCTTAGTTTAACTGGACATGGAGCTCTTCCTAGCCAGTTAACTATTGAACTGAAGCATTGAAGAATGTCATTAATTCTTGAGTTTCCTTTGCTTCTTGGGTAATCTTTACCTAGAATGAAGAAATCAATTCAATGGCCTAATCAGAGTAACCAAACTATGATTCTGGGTCATTTAACTTGGATTCTTGAAGATTACGGTTTAGATTTTTTTTGTCCAAATAGAAGTAAAAATATGGGAAAAATTGGAGTCTTCAAAATCATGTCTATAACATAAAACGTCTGAACACAATGGTGTTGATAACAAAAATACAAAATTCTGCCTTTGAGAGGAATTTTTAAAGTTACTGAATTTACTAAACAATGCAGATACAAGAATGGATGTGATATATTACAGAAAGAGGAGTTTTATAGGCAAAGGCAGCCAGCCCCTGATTTATAAACAACAGATTACCAATTATCCACAAGGGCAAACAGCTGCTATTTCCCAATTCCAGTTCCCATTTCCCACCAACACCTCAAACATGTGGGTACCAGGCATGTGGCAGAAGCATTTGGATTGTCTCATTCCCTTGGAATATCTCTCTGTGCTTAGCAGAGTACCCAGGGCATAGTCAAAATATATAGGCACTGAGTCAAACTGGATCTACAAGTTATTAAAACATCCTCTACGATGCTCATCTCAACCTGAGGGATTGGCTTTTCACTACCTTCAATTCCATCACAATTTTGGTTATACCTACTCCACTTCAAAAATTATTCTCCAGATGGAGATGCAAAGTAGAAGGTGAGTGGTTCTATTTTCTCCCAATTATTATAATATCATAACTGCTTAAAGCAACTAAAGAGTTTTAAAAGAATTAAGTTTTAAATTCTTGATTATTAAAGAATTAAGAGTTTTAAAAGAATTTTGCTTTTATTTATCCTTCTGTCAAATATTTGTAAAAAGGTAACATTTATTTTTTCAAATACATTGTATTGTTTTTGTGTTTTTCACAAGTCCCTGTTCCTCTGTGTAAGACCATGACACTGTATTATTGGTGACATGTCTTCTCTCCATGTTTAGTGCATACCCAGAGCTCATTTGAGGGAATCTGGACAGCTACACCCATCTTGTTAGATACAAGATCCCTACCCTTCAATCATTTGAAATCATCAGACTTTCCTTAACAGAACCTCTCATCAAGTTGCTACCTTCTTATAGTCTTTGGTCAGCTATTCAAACCTGACCAAAAAATATTTTCTCTGAGCTTTAAAAAATCTGCTTTCACAAACTCCAAATTTTATCCAACAATGTTCAGTTTTCTAGCCGTTTGTCACATTAAAACTCTAGGATGAAAAGTAATTTTTCCTACACTTTCATTAATTTTCACATTCTTGACTATTCTTCTTTATTAATCAAAATAACAGACTACAATAACTCTTTCTAAGCCCACCCTTGGGGACCCACTATACCATCCTAATATACACACACAATTTTTTTCCTCTGTGTGCTATGATGTCTCTAGACTTCTCCAAAACAAATTTTTGAGTGGGGCAAATATGTAGGGTCATAGCCATGAAAGAAAAGAGCCACCCCAGTTTTCTCAGTAGCTGTAATCTCATAAATAGAATCTGACTTTTGCAGGGCAACTAAAGAACACATCAGATTAGATGCTATGCTTTGCCAGAGTAAAACTTCCAGCAGAGGGCCAAATACTTTATTTGGAGTCCCTCGTGTCTGCTTTACCTTGACTGTGTTATTGTTGTTACCTGAATTGTAATAGCTTATTTCAAAACCTTCATCTGTTCAGTCAACCTTCAGATTAATAAGTATATTCAGTAGATATAGACAGATAGATGATAGACACATATATACACATGTATATACACACACATAGGTATCATATACAAACACACATATATGTCTACATATATATGTTACTTTTTGGAGATGTAGCTTTACTCTTTCAGGAATATTACTCTGTTTAGTGTAAGCCCTTGTTGATGACAAAGACCATCTGGGAGTTCTTTTTTAGCTTCTTTGCCTCTTTGCCTGGTCAATCCAAATTCAGCACTTACATTTAATAGTAATTTGGTATGAGAGAAAGAAGATGCCTCTTTATCCACCCTCGAGTTTAGAGTGGTAAAAGATAAAAAGTTATGATAGCATTCTGGTTTTAAGAGAATCAGAATGCCTATTTATTTCTCTTTTGTGGAAGTGCACTTGAAAAGTAAAACGTGAAAACCTACCCCAGTGTGAGATTAAAAGCAGAGGGAGGTTTTCCTCATAACTACAAATGATCTACACTGAGAGAACAAGTAATGATGAGTTTTTGAAAATGATAAGATTGTAGCAATCCAAAGCGCTGCAAGAAATTGGCAAATTGTAAAACGACCACACACCAGAAGGAGCCGCAGCAAAGCTCTAATTTTACAGACTCCCCAGCCTCAGTGAATGGAGGAGACGAAGGCAGCAGGAATGCTTTTCCTCTTTCGGGGGCTGCCAGACCTTCCACCTCATGAGATATAGGTTAGCTGTGTGGTCTTTGTCTGAGAAAGTTAAAGGGTAATGGCCACAGGCCACAGGGCAGTTGAGATATCTGTAAACTCATTTCTGTCATTGCTTTAGGGATATAAATCCTGTTGGCTTTATTGAATGTGGTAACTGCTGGTATATAATGAACATCAACTGGGTCTGCAGAAGTGACTTGCACCATTGACTAGATGGCTCCCTTTGGACAACTTCCAGGGATCTGGGAAAGTGATGCCAGTTTAAGGAATGGGAACTTCATAGGTGGGTAAGACTCTGGAGACTCTGGAAGCTAATGGTCATCTACTGGCAACTAATTCCTTGACATCTACAGACCAGAGTCCCATCCTGGTTTAAAGTTCTTCATTCCTTTGGAATAAAACTAATTGCAAATAAAACCCTAATAATTAAACAAGAAAGTAACCAAATGTTATGTGTAGTTTGCAGATGTATTGAGACCCAAACCTAAAATAATTTAAAATGTATTTGAGGTTTATGGTCATAGTCATAAAAAAATGAACCATTAAAAATTCTAAAAAACCACAACCTCCTTGATCAGATTAAATGATCAATTTATCAGTCAGCTGATTAGGAAGTCCACCTTTTTCTGCCCTGCCACAAGTGCTATGTACTAGCCCCAAAGAACAAGCTTTCCATGCCTGATGGTGCTAGAGCAATAGATTGTGTCTTGAAGAGAAAATGATCAGTATTTCCCCTTCTGTACCATTACAAAATAGGTCCTTTTGTAAAGTCTTCATTGCTAATTATTTTCCAAATGTCAGTATTGCCTACTCTTCCCTTTATTTTTGTTTAGAAAGAGAATATATAAGCAATTAGCTTAGTATCTTATATATTAAAAAAATACAAAGTGAGCTTTATACTAAACTTCACGTCTTAAGTCTCGTTTTCTCATGGGAGCACAGTATACTTTTTAAAGGTCTTTGATCGCTTCAGTTCATTTAGCTTTCATTGACTTGTTCATTCAACAAACATTTATTCCCTCCGCCTTCTTAATTTTTACTTTATAAAATATCTTGTCCAAGACAGTTTTGCGGTGGTTGGTAAATCATGAATGAAGACTTCCTGTTCTTCCAATTATTCCAGTGTAAACATTTCCAAACCGCTTTTATTTCCATTGATTTTCACACATTTTAATCCTTTAACCTTTTGCTCATTCTAAGTAATAGATTTTTCTTCCTTTGTATGCCTATGGTTAAATATTTCCTTTATTTGTTATATGTACCTTTTCTTTGAAAAATAATTATAGCTACAGTGTAATTATGGTGTAATCATTGCATCCATTCTGTTCAATGATCCCTTTACTAAATGGAATTACAACTCAAGTTAACACTCTTATCAAGTGCTAGTTTTCAAAGAACAAGCTATGCAGGCTTGCTGAGTTTTCCTCAGCACTTGCCTGTTCCAGAACAAAGCATTCTTGCAGAGTGAATCATTTACAAAAATCTGATAGCAACTCAGTCTGATAGGAAAATGAAAACTCTGTATTTTTGTCATATGGTAGACAAGAAAGAACCAGTAAAACTAAATCTATTTTCAAAATGTAGAAATTGAATGTCTTTTTAAAGATACATTAAATGGTTCACTTCTTAAGATTCATTTTTTTAAGATGTATTTGCATTGACATCTCTTGCTCTTCTAATGACTGCTGTTTTCAGATATTTTGCTCTGAAGAAACATCACTGGAAATAAATAAATAAAATTAACAAGTAATTCCTACTTTGCCTTTGGTTTTTATTTTATTTTGAGGATTTATTTTTATTTTGAGGATTATTTTTATATTAAGGATTATCATCTCAAATCCTCTTTTAAAATAGTTAGTATAAACTAATCAATAAATAGGATAATATCTTTATTAGCAATATTTATTTTTAAGCTCTTATGTACAAGATATCTTGCTATAGGCTTTACATGGATCATCTCCTTTCATCTGCAGACAAAATGATGTTGGTCCTATTATTATCCTCATTTTACAGATGAGCTAACAGGTTTTTAAAAGGTTAAATGACTTCCCAAAGTCACACAACCATTGTGATTATAGCATCAATAATAAGTGACCTCATTTGAACCCACATGCTGATGAGGTCTGTGAACTTTCAAGTTATATAAGTTAAATAGCATTTCCAAGGGTCACGATGGAAAAATCAGAATCTATTACCTTAAAGTCACCGAAACACAGGAAATTCACATTGTATGCATACTTCAGTATCCAACACAGTGGATGCAACGTGCCCAGAAGGGCTTTTGGGGGATCAAGCCATGAACAGGATAGATGAGAACTTTAAATCCATCTCAGTCCCTATCCATAGTCCATTGACACCACCTGGCTGCTGTATTATCATTTTTTCATTATAACCAAAAGGTTTTGTAATAATTAGATTACAAATTAAAAAGACCAGCCATAATTTTACAAGCTTCAAACCAACACCATCTTGATTTGCTAAGTGTCAAAAATGAGCCACAAAAATGTCATATACCTGTTTGCGTATCTTTACATACGTATGTATGTATCATATGTTGTATACATCATATATATAAGGACAAACATAATTTATTAGTTTGCACATCTTTAAAGAACGAGCTATTTATATGCTGTTATCATGAGATGTGTGTTTGTGCACCTTTTAGTGAGAACTCCTTTATTCAATACAACCTAAATGTATAATATTTTTGGGTAATCCTATATTTTGTTTGGGAAGTCACCACGTATATCACAGGAATTATCTCTGCTTAAAGAAATCAAAAGCAATAAACATCAAAACCTAGTAAGACTCAACTTAATGTCTTTCTTCAGATTCTGAAGAGGCTTCAGGATTTTGCAGTGTCTCAGGCTTATAATAGTGATTAATATCATCGTTTCCTCAATGAATCACAATTATGCCAATTAATAGAAATTTCCAGGTAACAAGATGCTGATAACAGACATTTTGTTACTTATACACATACACACACACACACACACACACACACACAACATCCACAAATAAAGGGGGTAGTTTAAGCTCCAATTCTCCAGCAAAAGCTCAGTAACTTACATTATTTGTAGCCTTGTTGCCCATAAAACTTTCAACAGCTGAATAAATATCTGAGTTCTACCCTGTCTTTGTTTCAATTTACTTGCATACCTGTGAGCCCCTTTCCATTGCCCCAGACGGAAACCAGGAGCCCAGTTTCTGGTGGTGTTAATAGGAGTTGAGTACTTAATTTCCAGCATGCTGCATATAAAAGTACCCTTATGTGTCAGGCTCCAAAAGCATAATACAAAAAGGAATAAACACTAGTTTTATATGGAATCCTTCATATATAAATTATTCCAGAGAGCTTTACAAACAATGAATTTGACACTGGTAGTGCAGGTATGTGTAAACAAATGCAGCAGCCATCGAGTGCTCAGCGATAACTCACACAGAGAGTCCTCCCTGAAATGTCAAAATGTATATATCTTCCCTAGGATTCTTTCCCAAAACATAGCGTCTGCTTATGGGCTTGCTGTCAATCACAGAACTCCACTCACACTTAGTAGAAGGGAAGTGAAAATTCCTTAAAGAACTGATAACAATCTTTGCACAGAAACTTCCCCAGGGGAAATGGCGAACCAAAGTTAAATCAATTTACTTGGTCCAGGTTACTAGACCTAACTTATTGATCACTACTGGGTAGGTTTAAATATGACTCTTCATGCCTACCCCACCCCCAGTGTCTCCATGCTGCTTCATCCCCACACACACCTAAATACCAGTTTTTGTTTGCTTGCTTTTGTTTTTATTATCTTTTAAAGAAATAGCTTTATTGAAATATAATTCACATATCAAACAAGTCACCCATGTAAACCATTAAAACTCCATTGGTTTTTGTTTTAAAGCCAATTTTAAAACGTTTTTGGCACTCAAAAACAAACTCATTACCCTTGGTATTCATTCCCCAGTCCTCTCCCCCGCCACCTGTCCTCTCCCCACCACCTCATCATTCAAGGCAATCACTTAGCTACTTTGTGTCTCTAAATACATGCCTGTTTTGGACATTTAAAAAGAACAAAATCTTGCCATTTGCAGCAACATAGATGAAACTGGAGAACAGTAGGTGAAATAAGCCAAGCACAGAAAGACAAATACCACATGATCTCACTCATATGTGGAATTGAAAGAAGTTGATCTCATAGAAGTAAAGAGTAGAATGGTGTCTACCAGAGGGGAGGAGACAACGAGGAGATGTTGGTCAAAGAATATATAATCATAGTGAAGAGGAGCACAAGAAATAAATAAATACCAGTTTTGAACAACCAAAGAGTGTGTACTTTAACATTTAACTCACACTCAGCATATTTCCTATCCTCAATTTCTTGTTAGTCATTCATTTTATGAGTTGTATACATATCTTCCTTACCAAACTAGTAGTTTCATAAGAAATCATGTGAAATCTTTGTAGCCACCACCGCCCCCCACTCCCCTTGCGCAACAGTATCTCCACAAGTCCCACTGAGATGTTGACACCTTGATAACAAATTCTCAATAAAAGCTGACTGAATTAATAAAGTAAGGTTATTCTAGAGCTTATACATCAAAATAAAGAAAGTTAAATTTTATATCTTTAGCTTTACAGAACCTATGTCTAAATCACTAGAAAAAATGAAGGGCTATTTTAAATGTTAGTGGAAAGAAATGAGCCTTTCCAACAATCCACTTAGTAACTTCCAGATATCCCTCATCAAAATTTCTGTGAGTTCCTTTGTGTCCACAGTAAGCTGGTTCTGAGGGAATAGCATGAAAAGTAGAACTTCAAATCATGATTGTTGCCTTAGGAAGTTCCTCCAAAGTATTATTAGCAGCAACAGCTGTACATTTTTCACTTAGAAAAAGGGGCCAGTACTGATAGGCTTCTTGATATCACTCTTTGCTTGACAGTTTCAAAAAAGTAAAAGAAAAGGACAAACTTTCGTTTCCCTTTGGGTTTTTAAGAAATGATCCTTAGGTCACGTGAGGTCTCAGGCCACTTCATACCAGTACTGATGTACTTGCAGCATATTTTAATGTCAGAAATCAATATGGACATAGAGCAGCTGGATAAATGATTGTCCCAGCCCCTGCCCAATCTCTTCTCTCTATACCTGGCTCTCCTTTGCACAGGGAGGCTCTCTGAGGAGTACCTTCTAAGTGCAAGAGCCTCCTCCTCATCCATTTCCAGCAAGGTTCATCTGGGGTACTGGGCACTACTCACTCAGCCCATCTGTCCTCTTCCTCAACTTCTTTCAAGGCTCCCGAAGCTCAGACCTTAATTTATTTTGCCTTTAAACCATACTATGACCCTATTCTCCACTACCCTGAGCCAGGTCCTCTGCTCTCTTTTCCGGTGTTCATGGCTGAAAGACCCACAGCCATCATGAAACTCATTTACAGGCCAAAATCTTACCATGTTCTCCTGATTACGGGATCACATTTTGTCTTCTCCAGGAAACTTACATCAGGAGGAACTCTTCTGATTCTGAAATACAGTAGAGTAATCTCTGGAACTAGATTGCCAAGGTTCAAATACTGTCTGTACTACCTCAGGTTGTATGACCTTGAACAAGTTAACAGTCAGAGTGCTTCATCTTTAAGTAGGGATAATAAGAGTACCTACCTCATATTTCTTTTACTTGAATAAATTGAGTTAATATATATAAAGTGCATTTGACACATAGAAGCACTATATATGTGCCAATTATTTGGTTATTGATATGATTTGGCTGTGTCCCCATCCAAATCTCATCTTGAATTGTAGCTCCCATAATCCCCACATGTCCTGGGAGGGACCCAGTGGGAGGTAATTGATTCATAGGGGCAGGCTTTTCTCATGCTGTTTTCATGGTAGTAAATAGATCTCACAAGATCTGATGGTTTTATAAATGGCAGTTCTCCTGAATGCATGCTCTTGCCTGCTGCCATGTAAGATGTGCCTTTGTTCCTCCTTCACCTTCTGCCATGATTGTGAGCTCCCCCGACACCAGCCACGTGGAACTATGAGTCCATTAAATCTTTTTCCTTTATAAATTATCCAGCCTCAGGTATGCCTGTATTAGCAGCATGAGAAGGGACTAATATAGTTATTGACACTGAATTACTTAGACCATGCCAGCAACTGTAACAGGAAAACTCTGAAATCTCACTGATTTAATGTAATAGAAATTCATGTCTTACATGTACAAAGTCCAGCTTGGTATTCTGATCAGTGTAGTGGGTTTCTTCCCTGGGTGATCCAATGACCCGTACCTTTCTTCTTGTGACTGTCATTCCCTAGGGTCTTAAAGTTCACTATCAGATCTTCTTGTTTGACCAGAAGACCAGGAAAGAGGGCAAGCAATGAGCAAGAAGGATTGGGAAGGCAGTGTTTATGGGCCTGTCCTGACAGGGGCAGACCCCACTCCCTTTCACAACCCAACAGCCAATGCAGTCATAAGACCACACTTAACTGCAGAAGAGCTTTTGTCTAGTTGTGTGCCCAGGAGAAAGAAGGTAGGTTAGCTTCGTCTCTGTCACAACCATCTGATGACCCTCAAGGGAAATTTTTTCTGCACATGCCGCAGATCTAATTTAAGACTAAAGCAATTTAGACTCTAATTAACTCACTTTGAGTTATCAATTATTGATATTATCTCTTATCGGCCATAACCCATCCTCTCTCTCATTTCCTTATCGTTATCTGCATGGACCAATAAGGTCTCCAAGCTAGGATGGTTGCAGGACTGAAGAGCTGAGAGGGAGAGACTTAGGTTTCCAGACTGATTATTTCTTTGTCATTGGGAATGGTACAAAAAAAGGAGTCATTAATCCCAGCCCTGCCCCTGCACTGAAGATTCCTGACACACACTGTCTTCACCCATCTTTTGGAGAATCAAGAGGAACTCAAGTAGCCTCTCTCTGCCAGGTCAGGAACAGAACTATCTCTCTGTGGTCAAGGACCCTGCTTTCCCTGTCTCCCTCTGGGTGTGGAGCTTCTGCTGACCTGAGGACCCCCTTTCTATATTGAGATAAAAATCATTATATAAAAGAGTTCTTCTGACAAATTTCCAATTCTTTTTGAAGGTTAATGGTTTTATGCTCAAAAATTAAAGTGCACAATTTTCATATCCCTACCCCTAAATTCACAAATAACTTTGTGCATTAAGTATTTGTGTTTTCCATCACAAAGTCCATCCTTTTATCTCTCAAGGAGATTAGAGTTCTCATTGTTCTTTTCTTCCACTTTACTGCATACATTTGAAGTAATTCTGTCCAAACTTTGTTGTCACCTTGGTGCTACCTTACATGCATGTAAATTTGATAATAAATCATTCTATAATAAAACATTTTTAAAGAATTTATTTTTTTTTAAATTTCAACCCAAGCCTTTGTCCAATGCCTGCCTTTCGTAAAATTTTTCTGTTGCCCAACATCTCAAATCATTAGAGACCCATGAGGCTTGGCTTCAATATTACATAAGTTACTGGCTTAGTTAGACTTTCTCGTTGTGGCCGCTTTCTTCAGGCAATATAATGTAAGAGTCAAGAATATAGTCTTGGGACCAGACTGCTTTGGTCCATATTTAGGTTATAGCAATTGTATGACCTTTGGCCAATTACTTAGTGTTCACGTGCCTCAGTTTCTTTCATGTATATAATTAGAATAGCAATAATATCTAGTGAGGTTGTTGTAAACATTAAGTAATACACAGAGAATGCATAGAACAGGATATGGCACAAAGTACATATTTACAATCATAATTGCAAGCTACACATAGTTCCTCTAAAACAAAAATTGCCAGCCTCTAAGCTATTAATGAATATACTAGGGTTATAGATCCCTTCAGTCTTCAGAGAGGCTGGGGAAACCATCATCATCTCCTGCTATGAGAAGCCTCAATACTTCACTCAAAGGGCTATATACAAATATTTTTTTGATGTGCCATGGTGTGACAAAGCAGGAAAACACTGCCATATAAGTTCCTAAAGAGAAATCATGATCCAAAAAAAGGACCTTTTATTCTTCTGAAGTTGAAACAGCAAAAGCAAGGATATACTCAACCCAATTTTCCACCACATTAAGGCCATTAACTTCTGACTGGGTTTCTGAAAATTCTTTTACAGAACAGCTTATTGCACTAGAAGAGAGAAGACCAGACGATGCCAGATTTCTAAGCACATAAATGAAAATTTCTACAAGGACCTTTAACCAGGAATTCTGGACAGTGCCTGACAAAGGAAAACTTTTCCATTCCCAGAATGCCAGAATTCCCCCAAGCATGGTTGTGAATCCCATGGGAACACCCAGTTATCACTCTACTATGTATGCTTGGGGAAGTCTGACCCTCCTCGTCTTGGAATCTGTGTTCTAAAAGGCATTTCTATGATCACACTGGGAGTTATGTCCTCTGAGTCCCCAGCCTCATCTGGTTTCCAAAATCATTCATGGAGAAGGCAAATACAGGCAGTGTCTCTCTAGCCACCCACATGACAAACACCAAAAACCAAAAAGTATGTACACAAACTGTGTCTATACTTGTGGCTTTTGGAGACAGCAATGCTAAGACTTTTATAACAAATGCAGGAATGCTACCAGACACTCAGAAGTCACTGCAGCACTGGTACAAAGCTAAATTCTGACCTCTTTCAGGTCTCCTTAAATTAGCCCTCCAACAAATCATCCCAAGACAAAATAAGTTATTAATATGGCACTTGTCTCAAGTCCACTACGTAAAAACATATATAGATGGAAACAACAATCATACCACTTTGTTTTATACAAAACCATCCAATGTTAATGATGCTTTCATATGTTTGATCATAAAAAATACCATTCCATTTTACTTTTTCCATTCTAAGATCCCTCGAGGGGAAATGTTGAGATCCTTACTGGAATCCAAACACCAAAAAGAATTTGTCCTCATACAATACATAACAGATAAAATAATTTAAGAAGCTAATAATTTGGCCAGGCACAGTGGCTCATGCCTATGATCCCAGCACTTTTGAGGCTAAGGCGGATTAATCATGAGGTCAAGAGATCAAGACCATGCTGGCCAACATGATGAAACCCCATCTCAACTAAAAATACAAAAATTAGCTGGGCATGGTGGTGCGTGCCTATCGTCCCACCTATTCAGGAGGCTGAGGCAGGAGAATTTCTTGAACCTGGGAGGCAGAGGTTGCAGTGAGCTGAGATCTTTTGCTGTGCAGAAGCTCTGGAGTTTAATTAGGTCCCATTTGTCTATTTTGACTTTTGTTGCCAAAGCTTTTGGTGTTTTCTTCATGAAGTCCTTGCCCATGCCTATGTCCTGAATGGTTTTGCCTAGGTTTTCTTCTTGGGTTTTTATGGTGTTAGGTCTTATGTTTAAGTCTTTAATCCATCTGGAGTTAATTTTAGTGTAAGGTGTCAGAAAGGGGTCCAGTTTCGGCTTTCTGCACATGGCTAGCCAGTTTTCCCAACACCATTTATTAAACAGGGAATCCTTTCCCCATTGCTTCTTTTTGTCAGATTTGTCAAAGATCAGATGGTTGTAGGTGTGTAGCATTACCTCCAGGCCTCTGTTCTGTTCCATTGGTCTATATCTCTGTTTTGGTACCAGTACAATGCTGTTTTGATTCCTGTAGCCTTGTAGTATAGTTTGAAGTCAGGTGGTGTGATGCCTCCAGCTTTGTTCTTTTTGCTTAGAATTGACTTGCCTATGTGGGCTCTCTTTTGGTTCTATATGAAGTTTAAGGTGTTTTTTTCCAGTTCTGTGAAGAAGGTCATTGGTAGCTTGATGGGGATCGCGTTGAATCTAATGAAGGCAGAAATAAAGATGTTCTTCGAAACCAATGAGAATGAAGACGCAACATACCAGAATCTCTGGGACTCATTTAAAGCAGTGTCTAGAGGAAAATATATAGCAATAAATGCCCACATAAGAAGCAAGGAAAGATCTAAAATCTACACCCTATCATCAAAATTCAAAGAGCTAGAGGAACAAGATCAAAAAACCTCAAAAGCTAGCAGAAGACAAGAAATAACTAAGATCAGAGCAGAACTGAAGGAGATAGAGACACAAAAAACCTTCAAAAAATCAATAAATCCAGGAGCTGGTTTTCTGAAAAGATCAACAAAATAGACCACTAGCCAGATTAATAAAAAAGAAAAGAGAGAAGAATCAAATAGATGCAATAAAAAATGATAAAGGGGATATCACCACAGATTCCACAGAAATACAAACTACCATCAGAGATTACTACAAACAACTCTATGCACATAAATCAGTAAACCTGGGAGAAACAGATAAATTCCTGGACACTTACATCCTCCCAAGCCTAAACCAGGAAGAAGTCAAAACCCTGAATAGACCAATAACAAGAGCTGAAGTTGAGGCATCAATTAATAGCCTACCCACCAAAAAAAGCCCAGGTCCAGATGGGTTCACAGCCGAATTCTACCAGACATACAAAGAGGAGCTGGTACCACTCCTTCTGAAACTTTTCCAAACAATCCAAATAGAGAGAATCCTTCCCAAATCATTTTATGAGACCAACATCATCCTGATACCAAAACCCGGCAGAGACTCAGCAAGAAAAGAAAACTTCAGGCCAATATCCATGATGAACATAGATGTAAAAATCTTTAATAAAATACTGGCAAACCGATTGCAACAGCACATCAAAAAGCTTATCCATCACGATCAAGTAGGCTTCATCCCAGGGATGCAAGGCTGGTTCAACATACGCAAGTCTATAAATGTAATTCACCACATAAACAGAACCAAAGACAAAAACCACATGATCATCTCAATGGATGCAGAGAAGGTCTTTGACAAAATTCAACAGCACTTTATGCTAAAACTCTCAATAAACTAGGTGTTGATGGAATGTATCTCAAAATAATAAAAGCTGTTTATGACAAACCCACAGCCAATATCATACTGAATGGGCAAAAACTGGAAGCATTCCCTTTGAAACCTGGCACTAGACAAGAATATCCTCTCTCACCACTCCTATTTAATATAGTATTGGAAGTTCTAGCCAGAGTAATCAGGCAAGAAAAAGAAATAAAGGGTATCCAATTAGGAAAGGAGGAAGTCAAATTGTCTCTATTTGCAGAAAACATAATTGTATATTTAGAAGACCCCATCGTCTCAGCCCAAAATCTCCTGAAACTGATAAGCAACTTCAGCAAAGTCTCAGGATACAAAATCAATGTGCAAACATCACAAGCATTCCTTTACACCAATAACAGACTTATTGAGAGCCAAATCAAAAATGAACTGCCATTCACAATTGCTACAAAGAGAATAAAATACCTAGGAATATAACTAACAAAAAATATAAAGGACCTCTTCAATAACTACAGACCACTGTTCAGTGAAATAAGAGAGGACACAAACAGATGGAGAAACATTCCATGCTCATGGTTAGGAAGAATCAATATCATGAAAATGGCCATACTAAGCTTAATCATTTCTAGTTTTTTTTTTTTTTTTTTTTTTTTTTTTTGAGACGGAGTCTCGCTCTTGTTACCCAGGCTGGAGTGCAATGGCGCGATCTCGGCTCACCGCAACCTCTGCCTCCTGGGTTCAGGCAATTCTCCTGCCTCAGCCTCCTGAGTAGCTGGGATTACAGGCACGCGCCACCGTGCCCAGCTAATTTTTTTGTATTAATAGAGACGAGGTTTCACAATGTTGACCGGGATGGTCTCGATCTCTCGACCTCGTGATCCACCCGCCTCGGCCTCCCAAAGTGCTGGGATTACAGGCTTGAGCCACCGCGCCCGGCCCGTTTCTAGTTTTTGATTTAAAGTGAGAGACATAAGAGTCGTCATTTCACTTGAACACTTAGAAGCCATTGTAAGGTTATTCATTGGCCTAATTTCAATATTGTTGTGTCTCAGGGAATAGTTAGGCCCAAAGAGAAGGAAAAGATGGGGGAACCATGGTCAGTAGAGCAGTCGGAACACACACATTTATCGATTAAGTTTGCTGTCTTATATGGGTGTGGTTTGTGGCACCCTAAAACAATTACAATGGTAACATCAGAGATCATTGATTAAAGATCACCATATCAGATATAATAATAATGAAAACATTTGAAATATTGCAAAATTACAAAAATGTGACACAGAGACATGAAGTGAGCTCACGCTGTTGGAAAAATAACACTGATAGACTTGCTCAACATAGGTTTACTACAAAGTTTCAATTTGTAAATAAATAAATAAAAACTCAGTGGAAAATAAAGTACAGTAAAAAAGGCATCCCTATATTGAATATTTTGATGAATTAAATATTTAAATTTTTTTCTTAAATCATTAATATATGCTCTGAGCTCTTTGAAAACTAAAATGCATTGATATTTCCCCCTTCAGAGTTGATGAGAATGACAACCAATACATATAAACCCTCAATTAATGGGGTGCCAATTTATACACACATAAAATCATTTCTTCCCTCTTATGTTAATTCCAATTTAATGCTAATAACTAATATAGTTCATTAGTTCAAAGTTTTAAGATGTATATAAAATGTGTTATAAATTTCATCAATCAATTTTTATACAATACAATAATTTTGCATTCTTATTGGGATGAATGGTTCACTCAAAACTCCTGTATTTAATCACATAATTAGAAAGTGAATGTACTTCACCAGTTTATCATCTGGTACTTTTACATTAGAATATTCAATCAGATCTACCTTAAAAATTTATCTAATACTTTTTGTTTTTAACCTTTGTATTTCCAGGGAAATGTGTTTTAAATAATCGTTTTAATAACTTAATGGGTTTGATATTTTATGTCCGAGTAACATTTAGTTGCCAATTTCACACAAGCATGCTTAACGTTCAACAATGCAATGGTTATCATGGGCAAATCAGAAAGATTTAATTTATCTACTTTAATTTATCCCTTCGGTGTTTTAAATTCTTGTTTTTATTTTGCAAGTCACTTTTTAAAGTCCCTTTTGCACAAAATCATTCTAATATGCTTTTTTTTTTTTTTTTTTTTTTGAGATGGAGTTTTCGCTCTCATTGCCCAGGCTGGAGTGCAACGGCGCGATCTCGGCTCACCGCAACCTCCGCCTCCTGGGTTCAAGCAATTCTCCTGCCTCAGCCTCCCGAGTAGCTGGGACTACAGGCGTGCACCACCATGCCCAGCTGATTTTTGTATTTTTTAGTAGAGACGGGGTTTCACCTTGTTGACCAGGATGGTCTCGATCTCTTGACTTCGTGATCCACCCGCCTCGACCTCCCAAAGTGCTGGGATTATAGGCGTGAGCCACCGCACCCAGCCTCTAATATGTTTAGAATTTATACACTGCTGTTGTTTGAATGAATATAATGTTATCATCAGATAATGACTGAAGGCAAAATTAATTTCATCATTATTTTCAATGGAGTATTTGCCATCATTTGCAGATATTTATGGATTCAGTGAAAATATCTGTATTGCTATTTTTTGTAGGTCAGAAACAATCTAATGTTCTGAATTTTCATATGATTTGATCTAATTTACAAGCACACACTCTACCCTTAAATTACAGCAGCTAAATTTTAAAATTCAATAAACGTATTTTCTGAGAGGTTGCATGGTATAGCAGAAGAGTATAAATTGAGTTAATCACAGATGGTTTTGAATCTCAGTTCTGCCTACATACTAACTCTGTGACCCTCCAAAAATTCTTAACTACTCTGAGCCATTGATTTTCTTGCCTATCAAGCAGCAATCTGTACCTGGAAGATTATCATGAAGATTAAATAAGAAAACACATATAAAGCAAACACAGTGCCTGGCACTGAGAACTCATTCAACAAATATTTGGTCTTTTCTCTTTCTTTCCTCCTCTTCCTAAATAGACATTGAATTAGCTCTATCAACTGTAGTCTGAAGGACAATTGATAAACTGATCAAATAAGCACTACTAATTTGCTGTATGAATCAGGGGTAGATGTGTGTGGCGGGGGGAGGGTAAGATGAGCTACATATCACACTATAACTTGACTTGCCTTTCTGGAAGGAGCTGCTCTTATTAAATGCCTCCCATTTATTTTTATCTCAGACATATATTCAGTAAAATTTTCATTTTTTGTTACAAAAAGACTTTTATGAATTATTAATCATTTACCAAATTCATTAAATCATGTCAGGGTTAGTAACCCTGTGCTTTTAAAATATATTAGCTACCTGAATTTTACTACTATAACACTGACTATAAAGAAACACTAGAGATATTTTTTCCCCTTCTGAATTATTTCTTTATTGTTCACTTGGGAAACTAATGGGCAGTGAGTTTCAGTCTTTTCTAAACTGGAATTTTCCATTAAGACATCCACTAAGAATTTGTATCACATCTGCAGTGACTTGAAAATCTATGACTCAAAAAAATGATATTTTAAATTATTTCTACTTCTCCAAAATTGCTTTCAAAGAAGGAACAATGAAAAGAGTAGCAGTTTTTAATATACCAATGTTCATAAGGCCAAATGCTTTGTTTGTAGCTTTGTGTTCTTTGTTTAAAAAAAAAATTCTGTCCAGTTTCATTTTGGAGTTTTACTAAAATCTTGCCAAGTTTTTGGTGTTGGCTTCAGTGCTTTATATAGTCTCTGTTTTATTCTTTGATCTCCTGCTTTAGTCCTCCAGAGTCAAAGTGGAAGTCATGACTAAACCCTCCTCAATTCCTGCCTTTGAAAAGATTGGAAGCTAGAGGCAGTTAAAACCTAAAAGAAAAAAATATTCAAAGCACCTGTACCTTAATTGATCAGGTTTTAAATTCAAGTTACTATATGAAAAGGGAATTATTCTATTATAGACATTATATTTAAACTATCTGGGTCTTATATTACTTCTTTATGACAAAGATTAAAGTGTTACTTCATTTATCCCATGACGTGTTCCAGAACAGAAGTTGAGGTGATCTTTATATAAAATATAAAACTATGCTACCTCCCTGCCAAAAATTGTTATTGACCTCCCATTGCTCCTACAAAAAAACCTATATTCCTATCTGTGTATTAGCTGCCATTTGACTGTCTAATACCTAAATTCCTTTCCTGTATGGAGGGATATCCCCACTGTGTGAGTCTTCCAGAGTCTAAGGGTCCAAGCATTCCTTTTCAACCAATTGGCAGCTTGTGCACACACCCATGATCTAAGCATAGCCAGTTGGGCTGTTGCAGGTGAAATTCTGAATCTTGAGAGAAGGCCGTGAGATAAGTATGATATTCTTCCTTGTTAACATCAATTTAAAGGATTAACTATCCAGTGAAGACACAAACACTAGCAGTACCTTGAAGACCTATAACTCCTTTTACCCTTTCTTGGTTACTGTTCATTTGCCAAACTTATTTCTCCATGTTTCTCATCAATTATGGATGCAATTCATTACTGTATAATAAACTCCTCTCTTCTTAAGATAGCCATTGCTGCTACCTTAATCTGTTTTGTGCTGCTATCAAAAAATGCCATTCTGGATAATTTATAAAAACACAGAAATTTATTTCTCACATTTCTGGAGGCTGGGACGTCCAAGATCAAGGCACAGGCATCTTGTGTGGGCCTTCTGCTGCATCCTCACATGACATAAAGAGGAAAGGCAAGAGAAAGTGATTCATCTTCTCTAAGCCCTTCTTATAGTAGCATTAATCCATTTGTGAGGGTGGAGCCCTCATGACCTAACATCTCCCGAAAGACCCCACCTTCCAGAACTGTTGCATTAGGGATTAAGTTTCCACACATGAATTCTAGGGGACAGATTCAGACAACAGCAACTGCCTTCTACTGTTTGCAACCAAGAACTTAACCAACGTATGGCCTATAAACTCTCATTTTTACCAAACTCCCTACCAGGTTGGCAGCACTCCATTTTACTGGACTTCTTTTTGGTTCCCAAAACATTTGAATCTTTTTCTTGCACATTCAGTTCCCTTTGCCAAGAGCTCTTTTCTTTCTTTGAATATGTGGCTAGTTCCTTTTCTTCATTTGAGTCTTAGTTCAAATGTCAACAGTTCAAGCAGACCATCCCAAATGGTAGAGATAATCCTTTGGCCATATTGCTTCCCTCTTTTCTCTTCTTCCTGAGCATGCATATTAGTCCATTACTTGGCAATTCTTAATTGCAAGGGAGCACAGAAAAAAATATATCACATATTCTTTAGATCATAAGCAAATAAAAGGCTAAAATTTTATACTACTCCCATTATCATTTAAACTTAACATATATTGCAAGCAAAGACCATACATTGCTTTGAACATGAAGTTTAACTGTTAAAACGTGTAAATATCACACTTTAAGTTTTCTTACCACAAGTTAGCATGAATAATCCTCAAGCCATAAAGCCATGAAGAGTCAGAGTCAGACTTGAGCAAAAGGGGAATGGAAACTTAGAGATATTTGAAATTCTAAAATTCAGAATGTACAATTTAATCTGAATGTTATAAACTTTATGCCAAATGACATTTTCTTGATATCTATTTTAATGTCAATAAAACAAAAGACTGATGTCTCAAAAATCTTAAGCTTCTCTATATAAGTAAGCTCAGGAGACTTCTGCTGGATTTTGTTAGAGCAATAGTATTACAAGATTCTTACATTTTCTCTATACTTGGGGACATTAAAATGAGTATTTTCAGACTATAAATTGGATATCTGAGACTTGGGGGACACTGAATTAATCTGTGCTGAAGAAGCAAGTAAAGATGACAGCAGAGATTGAAAGATCCTCTTGGCTTCCTTGAGACCCCTGGGTGGTGGATATATATCATAAATATGATATGTATATTATATATGTATTGTGGGACTTCAGCATAGAACCTTCTGAGAAAGGCACAATAGCAATAGGCAATAGGCATGCTAAAGAGGATGATACTTTGGGTACAATGCCTATTTTTGGAATAGAAAATTCTTATTTTTTCCTTCCGTGGCACAGCAAGAAGAGTGCCTCAGTACTTTGTCAATTCCACTTCATATTATTATGCTCTTCACCCCCTTCATTAAAGCACTGGTATGCAAGTGATCATCCCTAATAATAGGCTCTCCACTATTAGAAGTGGGCCTTTTTCATTTTTCACCAAATTATGAAATAGCTTCCCATTATAACTTATGTTCTGTATACTCCAGCCAAGACTTTTCTCTCATCTTAAAATGGTTTGCTTTAAATGGGCCTCTAATGTATAATTTTATTGTTTGAGCATTTCATTTTCTTTTTTGATTTATGTTTCTTTATAGCTGGTTAGACAGCTCTTTGCGATCTTTTGATGAAAGATTCTACATAAATAAAATTGACTGAGAAGAAGGACCTTGATGGTAGCGGTAGAGAATGCCCCCTGCTCTCCACAAACTTAAGATCAAAATTCAAATCTGAAACAAAAATTCAGAGAAGGTTCTAGCTTTCCCTCTCTCTATCTTTTATTTTAAAAATTCAGATTAAAGTTGGTGATTTTGTCCTATGCTGGATTTAAGCTGTTGTATACTGATTCCAGGAGTAGTTTGGGATTTTTTCACCAAAATGTACTGAGCTGTGAAGGCTAGAGTAAGTAAATAATAAATATTATGTGGACTGAATTCAATGCCATTTAGCCATTAAACTTTCAATCTGAAGAGCAACAAAAAATATTTGGTATTTAGAACAGACAATGAAACAGGTGCTAGTCTTCTACAAGCAATAATTATCTGAAAATATTTAGATCTTTGGGTTATTTCTAAAATATTTCCTACAGATATTTTCAGTATTTCCCTATTTATATACCTTACATTTATTTACTCCTGTGGTATCAACTAGTTTTAATTGTTAGTGAATCACTGATGCAATCTAAGAAAATGTCTTCTCCTCACTATACTGTTATATAATCAAATACAGGTGGTTAGAAGCCTTTTAACGCATTTACATAATAAAGTAGTAGCAAAAATTTATTGAGCACACATAATGTGTTGGACACTGTGTTAAGTAGTTTAATGTCATTGTCTCATTTCTTTCAGCCAACAAGCCTGTGATATAGGAACCATCATATAACCTATATGGTGATCCAGCTCAAAGCAAAATCAACTAGGTTGGAAGTTGAACTGGGAAATGTCATGACTACAATTTGGTATATATTGAATGTAAAGTATTGGCACATCACCCATGATGCTTAGAAGAGAGTTGGAAATATAGATCAGGGCAGGATGCAGTGGCTCACGCCTGTAATCCCAATGCTTGGAAGGCTGAGGCGAGAGGATTGCTTGAGACTAGGAGTTCAAGACCAGGCTGGGCAATATAGCAAGACCATATGTCTATCAAAAAAAATTTTTTTTTAATCAGTCAGGGCATGATGGAACAGCTGCTCAGGAGGCTGAGGTGGGAGGATCGTTGGAGCCCAGAAGTTTAAGGCTATAGTAAGCTACCGCATCACTGCAGTCAAGCCTGGGTGACAGATCAAGACCATAAACCCAGGAATTGTCTATTCCCAGAGCATTAGCAGGGATAAGAGCAAATAGCCAACAAGAGATATCTTGGTTACCCCTTGATTTTCATAGAGAAATGTATACAGATGGTAATTGGAAAGAAAGGTTACAGGATAGTTTAGAAAAGGAAGAAAATAAAGAAAACATAAGCTATCTCTCACAAACAAGATGTGTGCATCTACTATGCACCAGGCACTATATCACCAATTGGAATTTGAAAGGAAGCAGAGAATTATAAATAGAAGAACAACAGAGGGGACATCCTGGGAAATTGTGGAGTGGGAAAATCTATGCTATGGCAACAATCTCAACATCTCAGTGACTTCACACTGCAAGGTTTATTTTGTGTTCATAGTCCATTGCATTTCAACAGCAGTGCCTGCTCTTTAGCCACTTAGACTGACAATGAGAGAACCATACCAGGTGTAAAGTATCTCCTTCTTGGTCATTGAAAAAGAAAGTGGAAGAAAGAGAAACTAACTAACTCACTAGCAATTAAATGCTTCACCCCAATGTAAAAACCAGTCATATAAGAAGTAACTAAGTCACATAGGAAGTAAAGACCTGGGAATTGTCTTTCTCCTTGTTTCCAAAAGAGAATGAGTTAATTTCCATTTTTATTCCACTGTAATCTGAGAAGATACTTGATATATTTACAATTGTCACTTTTTTGTTCCAACATCCATAGACATATTTTGACTCCCAACTTCAGAAAAAAACAACATTAATACTCTCCTTCCCTTTAGCTTTCCTTTACCATACAACTTCTACCTTTGCTGGTAATACTTATATTCTGATATTATAATTAGGTCTTGTGCATTGTCTGTACATTGGAAGTTGGAAATTTGACTATGTAAATATTTCTCATTGGAAAGAACAAGAAAATTGATTATAATTATATTTGGTTTCATTTACAGCTATTTCTTTCTTGGAATTTCTCATTGTTTTCCTTTCCAGCAACAATTAGTCTGTGTCATTATCTTTATTTTTCTAATTCTCCATCTAGTTGTATATTCTATTCATTTTCCCTTTATCCAGAAACCTCCTTCCCAGGATTGTTGCTCTTTCATTTCTAACCTAGACTGATTGCTCCCCAGGCATGCCATTTTGCTCTCATTCTAAGACTCCCCTTCACAACTTTCTTAGGTCGGTTCTACTATTTCCTGAATCTTATAATTTCTTGTTCTTGCTTACCCCCTGATTTCTTAGCGTACATTTTCAAGTATCTTCCTGATAAAGTGGGTTTGGGAGTATCATATTTACTCTGCTCTTCAGGATAGATACAGCGCCTTGACCTGCTTATGGTATTAGTGACCCAGGAAGCTGTCCACACTTATATCTCAGAACTTTCAGTGGGCCCCAGTTACCTTCTGACTGTTAGGATCTACATTCTGGGCCTGAGGACTCATTTTCCTGGAATACAGAAAGCCATGCTGCCCACGACCAGGAATCTAGAAGTATATGAAAATACTCACAGGTTTGGATTTAGTTTGTTCTTGTTTCTCTAGTTTCCTGAGGGATGACCTTAGATTATCTATTTGTTTCTTTCAGACTTTTTGGTGTAGATATTTAATGATATGAACTTTCCTCTTAGCACTGCTTTTGCTGTATCCCAGATGATTTGATAAGTTGTGTCACTATTATCATTCAGTTCAAATAATTTTTTAATTTTCCTCTTGACTTCATCATTAATTGGAAGATTATTCAAGAGCAGATTATTTAATTTCCAGGTATTGCATAGTTTTGAGGGTTCCTTTTAGAGTTCATTTCCATTTTTATTCCACCATGTTCTGAGAAAATACTTGATATGATTTTGATTTTCCTTAATTTATTGAGACTTGTTTTGTGGCCTATTGTATGGTCTATTCTATCTTGGAGAATGTTCCGATCCTAAAATTCATATGAAAGCAAAAAAGAGCCCACATAGCCAAAGCAATACTAAGCAAAAAGAATACATCTGGAGGCATCATATTACTCAACTTCAAATTATACCACAAGACTATAGTTACCAAAGCGGCATGGAATTAGTATAAAAATAGGTATATAGACCAATAGAACAGAATAGAGAACCCAGAAATAAAACTGAATACTTAGAGCTAACTGACCTTCAACAAAGCTTACAAAAACATCAAGTGGGGAAAGAATACTCTATTCAATAAATGGTGTTGTGGTAACTGGCAAGCCACATGTAGCAGAATGAAACTGGATTCTCATCCCTCACCTTACACAAAAATCAACTTAAGATGGATTAAAGACTTAATCTGAATTTTTATGGCCTGCAACCATAAAAAATCTAGAACATAACATCAGAAAAACTCTTCTAGACATAGGCTTAGGCAAATAATTCATAACTAAGAGCCCAAAAGCAATTGCAACAAAAATGAAAATAAATAAATGGGACCTTATTAAACTAAAAAGCTTCTGCACAGCAAAAGAAATAATCAGCAAACAGACAACCCACAGAGTAGTAGAAAATATTCATAAACCATGCATTAAACAAATGACTCATATCCAGAATCTAAAAGGAACTCAAATCAGTAAGAGAAAAGCAACTAATTCCATCAAAATGAGGGCAAAGAACATGAATAGATAATTCTCAAAAGAAAATATACAAACAGCCAACAAACATATGAAAAATGTTCAACATCACTAATTATCAGGGAAATGTAAATTAAAACCCAATAAGATACCACCTCACTCCTGCAAGAATGGCCATAATTTAAAACATCAAAAAATAATAGGTGTTGGCATTGATATGGTGATAAGAGAACGCTTTTACACTGTTAGTGGGAATGTAAACTAGTACAACCACTATGAAAAACAGTGTGGAGATTCCTTAAAGAACTAAAAGAAGAATTGCTATTTGATCTAGCAATGCCACTACTGGCTACCCAAAGGAAAAGAGGTCATTATATGAAAAAGACACATGCACACACATGTTTATAGCAGCACAATTTACAATTGCAAAAATACCGAATCAAGCTAAATTCCCATTAACTGAGTAGAAAAGAAAATGTAGAATACTACTCATTCGTAAAACAGAATAAAGTAATGGTCTTTTCAGCAAGCTGGATGGAGGTGGAGTCTATTATTCTAAGTGAAGTAACTCAGGAATGGAAAACCAAATATCATATGTTCTCATTGATAAGTGGGAGCTAAGCTATGAGACTGCAAAGGCATAAGAATGATATGATGGACTTCGGGGACTTGGCAGGAAAGGGTGGAAAAGGGGTGAGGGATAAAAGACTACATATTGGGTATACACTGCTCTGGTGATGGGTGCACCAGAATCTCAGAAATCACTGCTAATGAACTTATCCATGAAAAAGAAAACCACCTAATCTCCCAAAAACTATTGAGATAAAAATTTTTTTAAATAAGAAAACACTGAGGCATTAATATCTGCTGAGAACATGCCTAAGTAAAAACTTTCAGGACTTGTATAAATACCCCAGCTCCCTCTGCCTTTGGACGCAATAATTCTAAGTTAAGTACTTTGTACCATTTCCCAAAATCTCCAGTGTACCTAAGTTACAGTTGCCCACAGTGATAGCTGGTTTAGTATAAGCAAGCCCTCCTTTTATTCACTATCCTTCTTCTGTTTTACTTCCCTTTACTTCCCTACTAGTGTTGCCAGCACTTCCCATACAAACTTCTTAACCTCAAATTTATGGTGCAAGACCTGCTACAGGGGAAACTCAAACTAATTCAGGACCTAGCAGTTTTGAGTTCCTATTTTGTGATATATGCTGCATTATTTAATCCCTACAACAACCTTCTGAGAAAAATGATTATAAAAATTAGAATAATATGTACATGATTTAATTAAACCTGTAGAAATGGAGGTCAGCAAGTTGATGGCATGCAAAGCACAGATTCTCACCCATTCTGCCTGAGGCCAAAGCCCAGACTCTGTGGCTTTGCATGTGGCCCTGTTCATAGACTGAGGGAAAGTAAGCACTTCCTTGCAGCCTCTACCTCATTCTAGAAGAAAACCCTGAACCCCTAACCCACATGAACATTGAAAATCTTTTTTTTTTTTTTTTGACACTTCAAATTCCTTATGGAACTGCAAAATATTCATAAATGAATATATTTCTTCTATACCTACTGCCTAATTTTCAGTAAACCAGTCCTAATTTCCTTCAGACCTTGGACCTCTATAGGCCAGTGCTTATTTTCATGGCTGATTAATGGTTCTGATTAGTCCTCGAAGCAGGAAATCCAATATCCCTTAGGGGAACCCTAAAGATGCAGATGACCATGAATTCAAGGAAGCCTATTCACAACAAAAATCAATGGAGAAAGGAGGCAATGTTAATGCAGACAACATTCTACCAGTTTCTAAATGCAAGTCCTCAGAAAGAGAGAGTGGAGGGAGGGGAGGGGATAACAGAGAATGTATTCAGAATACCACATTGCAGTTTCATCACTCTAAAAGCCAGTTTTAACAACTCCCTTCCCAATGTGGAAATTTAAAGCTTGCTTTTTGTGAATTTTGACTGGTTTATAGCACTGAAAGAAAACTTTACCTCTCTCAGAGATTACCTCTTAGATTGAATATGTGTCCAGGAGTGAAGAATGCTTGATTTCAGAGAAGCTACAACACAACCACAGCACAAGCACCATTAGAATAATTTAAAGATAATAAACTTTAAAAAAAAAAAAAAACCTGTGGAAATGTGAAAACTACACCAATTTTTGTAACGTAGCTTATCTGACTGCAGGTATCACTTTTAAGATGATCATAAAGTTTTCTAACAGATTTTCGATAGAGTAGATATTTTTCAATCCAACAAATATAACTTTTCCTTTGTCACTCTTTAATTATTCTGTTGTTTAATTTTTTTATACACAGCAGGACAATATTGCATCCCTTCCACTACCTTCTGCCTATCCTTCCTTCTGAGCAACATGAAGGCATAGGAAGAAGTGCAGATTTTTCAAGAAATAAGAGGGAGAGAGGCTTTGCTCAGTAACTGTCTCCTGTCCCATGCCTAACTCAGCCACAAAGGACAGTATCTTCCTAACTTTTCTTAATCTTCCTCAAGATCTATTCAGGCTGCTAAACAGCAAGCTGAAGTCACAGTAACTGTACATAGCTTATGAATCAGAAAATTTTACATCTACATTTCAAAACATTAGTGAACAATTATCATTCTGTTTGGTGCAAGCCTCTGTGCTAAACAGTAGAATGGATACAAAATGATGGTTTTTCCTTATATTTGAATAGTATGTTAATATAAATCGTTTTGAAATTGTGTCACCCATTCTCTGCAGTACCAGGGAATTGTTGGGAAGGGGCAGGACATAGCAGCTGACAGCTATCTACTTCCACCTATGTCAAATGTTGTTACTCAGCTTTATGTTTCTTTAACCTAGTGGGTCATTAATTCACATAATTATGTTACAAGGCAAAGTTTTTTCAGAAAACAAAGTCAAAGAATCAACTTAACTAAGATTGGGAGTTCCATATCCATATTACCCCAAGAAATAATCTTTCTCCTCTTTCTCTTATACATTCTCTCTCTCTCTCTCTCTCTCTCTCTCTCTCTCTCTCTCTCTCTCTCCATGCCCTACCCCCCGCCCCTCTCTTCAGGACTGTCTTGCAAATGGGATAGCATAACAAAAAGAAAAACACTGTGTGTGTTACATAAAGTAACGTATATAAAGCACAAGCATACTACATGGGAAATAGTAGAACTGTGATAGATGTTTGGGCCAGTAGGGGACATCTGTTGTTTCTGCCAGCACCTATACTCTAAATAAGCCTTGGGAAACAACCCTGCCTCTATTCTTAACACATGTATTTGGGCAGGATTAACCCCAATGCCAGTTCCAATAATAGGTCTGGATTGGCCTAGACCAACTGGCATATCCCATTCCCCTCAAGGTGGCTGGCAACCGGTGCATGACGCCATCAGAGCCAATGAGACCTTCACTGAGCCTTTTGGAACACAGCAAGGACTCTTCTCAGATGGGTTTGAAACTTGAAATAAGGAGGATAGAACTGCTACTGTCACCTTTCCTCCAAATGAAGTCTGAGAAGGAAGTTAATGCTTAGAGAAAAGCAGAGCTAATAGATGGAAAAATGCCCAGATCTTGATCACCTTAAGCCATGATTAAGCAGTATTTCTGGACCACTTTGTTATCTAAGCTAATAAGATAACTTTTTGGTTTCATCTAGTTTAGATTCAATTCTTTGTCACTTGCAATCTGGAGTAGGTCCTAAGTAATATGGTGTATATGTCCTCTCTTCCATGAACCTGACGACTTTACATAACCTTGGCATTGATATGACTGCAGCACAACATCCAAACTCCAAATATTATTGGTCTTATTGGCACTTCATACTTACATATGCAGAGTGATAGATTTAATTGTTCATGTTGAGTGTGTCTTTTGACTCTACAATCTCTTTCCTAAAACAATAAATATCACCTCTGACTTTTTTTTTTTTTTTTTTGGAGACAGAGTTTCGCTCTTGTTACCCAGGCTGGAGTGCAATGGCGCGATCTCGGCTCACCGCAACCTCCGCCTCCTGGGTTCAGGCAATTCTCCTGCCTCAGCCTCCTGAGTAGCTGGGATTACAGGCACGCGCTACCGTGCCCAGCTAATTTTTTGTATTTTTAGTAGAGATGGGGTTTCACCATGTTGACCAGGATGGTCTCGATCTCTTGACCTCGTGATCCACCCGCCTCGGCCTCCCAAAGTGCTGGGATTACAGGCGTGAGCCACCGCGCCCGGCCACCTCTGACTTTAAGTACATTAAATTATTTCAAAAAATAAAAACAAGGACTAACGTAAAAAAACAAAGATGAGTGTAGGACTGACCCTTCCAAGTCTAAATCCAGAATTTTAGAGAGTAATGACATAGTCTACCAAAATTAATAAACTTGGCAAAAAAATAATTTACATAAAATTCCAAGTACCCACAACTTCAGTCATATGACAGATTTTAATGAGCTCATCAAAAGTTCTGTATCCAAATGCACACTGCCCCCTGCAGAGGCCATATTGCACAGTAACACTGCTGCCACTGTCCTAAATATTTGGAATTCACAGGCTAGTTGCACATTCATTTGAGTACAATATTTTCAACGGTGAAGAACTTTTATCCTTAAAGCACGGGTTTGAATTTTTGATATAAAATGTATTCAGAATCTTGCGAATAAGAAGTTTGAATTAGCTGATTAGCACCATTTTGTTTAAAAATAATATAGAATAAGATTCATTTTTGTATGACTTTAAAATGACTTATGAAAGACTCCAAACGTATTTTAAACAACTATTGCTCAATAAACTTCTAAAAATGGCTTTTTCAAAGGTAAACAATGCTTGGGTAAACATTTAAGATATTTTATGCTTTCAAAAAATACCAGTCTCATTACTTTTGGCCTGGTCCATTGAACTTAAAATTTTTCCCTTTCAAGATATCAAGTTATGAAATAATGAACTTATGCAGAATTTGGAACATAATCAAAGCTATTTATATTTTTAGTCCTATGGTCATGCATATTTTTAAGAGTAATTTGAGGCTAAATCTAATGCAATTTCACTAACAATTTCTATCTGTGATTATCCATTAAACAAAGAAATACCACCTATGATATTTTCTTCCTGAATATTTGGATGATATGAAAACTAAAACTAAGCCTAAACATGAATTTTGAAGACATATTTCTGCAGATAGACTAATTGAGCAAAAATGCAAATGCATACACTAAGGTCATGCATTCTGGATGCAAAAAAAAAAAGATGAGTATACATTCTGCTTAAAGAAGTTTAATAAACTGATATTAATATAAATAATAGATGACTTCATTTCTGAATGAAATGAAGCAAGTAATGAAGAAGAAAAGCCAGTTTTCCCTTAAATTGTTCTATGCAACTTATTGATATACCTGCCAGGTTCAGCCCTAAGTAGAGACTGGCATCTCTACCACAATATGCAAGTTTTTAGCTTTGATTTAATGGCTAGATTGGAGAGAATGAAGGCAAGAACATTTCTCAGCAACCCTTCCAAAACCCCTAACCCTAATCCTGCACTCAAGCCATGCCAGGTGGACATTCAAAGGCAGTAGATGGAACAACATTCTGGTGAACAGACTTAACTTCAACAACTCAGCCCAAGTATGTCCCATAAGGAAACACACACTGTTCAGCCCCAAATCTGACCCTGCTCAAAGCCAAGCACTGGTACATCTACCAGTGGAGAATCATCTAGCTGACTGTTTGCCTCGCTGGTATCTCGATTGCTTTTTCTAAAATCAGTACCTAATAAAATGATGTTGGGCAGATCGGAGTCTGCATGCTGATAAACCACAGATGAAAATGCCACATGATTTCATTATAATATTTAAGATAAAAATACAATAATTTTTTCTTTGGAATTTATCTATATTGAATGGCAAATAAATGTATCAGTAGGATTCACATCATTAAATTGTGTGAGTTATCAAAAGCTCTTACAAAAAATAATGAAGACAGTAAACCCCTAGTTTTATAAAGGAATACAGTATTTTTTAAAGTTTTATTTGAACTAATTTTTTACCTTCTTTGGTAAGTGACGTGGTACCAATTTGTTTAAAGTACACAAGTAATTTGGAAGGAGATCCAGTCTCAGAAATAATATTGGTATGTATTTAATGTATCTAAGTGTTTATTAACATAGTCCATGAAGATAAAAGTAAGAATTTAGCGTGTCATGTTTCAAAGACTGGAATGAAAACCTTTTCTTCCCATATTATTTCCTAAAATTTCTGTTTCAAATTGTTAAACTAGATCCAAATAATTTTAACTTTTTTACTGAAAGTTTTTAAGCAAACTAAGAGTAGAGAAAATAGTATAATAATCCCCTCATATCTGTTATGCACCATCAAAAGCTATCCACATGTGAACATTTGTTTCATCTGTACCCCTTCCCACACACACATTGGATTTTCAAAATGACAAACACAAAGGGAAAGAGGAGAGGCACTCGATGTATGTTCTCTAGGCCTTTTAGAAAACATGGAGTTGTTCCTTTGACCACGTATATGCAAATCTATAAGAATATCTTTCTTATAGATATTGTAGACATCAAGGGAATGGGTACTGTTCAAAAAGGAATGCCCCACAAATGTTATCATGGCAAAACTGGAAGAGTCTACAATGTTACCCAGCATGCTGTTGGCATTGTTGTAAACAAACAAGTTAAGGGCAAGATTCTTGCCAAGAGAATTAATGTGCATATTGAGCACATTGAGCACTATAAGAGCCGAGACAGCTTCCTGAAACACATGAAGGAAAATGACCAGAAAAAGAAAGAAGCCAAAGAAAAAGGTACCTGGGTTCAACTGAAGCATCAGACTGCTCCACCCAGAGCAGCACACTTTGTGAGAATGAATGAGAAGGAGCCTGAGATGCTGGAACGTATTCCCTATGAATTCATGGCATAACAGGTGTTAAAAAATAAAAGACCTCTGTATTTAAAAAAAAAAAAGATAAGAAAAAGAAAATATCCATGCCTATGAGATAAGGCCTTGACTCTTTTTTTTAAACAGGGCTTTGACATCATTGCCACACCTAAAACAGTAATAATAGCTTCTTAGTATTATCTAACATCTAATTCAAATTCAGATGTCTCTGATTGTATCATAAACGTGTTTTGTTTAGTTTGAATCAGAATCTAAAGGAGATTAATACATTGCATTTAGTTGACTTATCCCTTAGACCTCCTGTAATAATACAGTCTCCCTTGTTCTTCTTTTTACCCCCTTCCTCAACTATTTATTAGTTTTAAAAATAGGGTCACTTTCCCTAGAAAGTTTCACACATCCCAGTTTTGGCTGAATACACGCTGCCATATTGTTAGTAAAGTATGTCCATCTATTCCCTATATTTCCTGCTGTCAGTAAGAGTCAGATCCTTAATCAGGTTCAGACTCAACTTTTTAGAAAGAATGCTTCATAGGAGGTACAGTGTATGCCCTCTACATCACATCAGGAGATTCATAATAAATGGTTTTCTCTTTTTCTGTGACTGAGCTTGATCTGTGAGCTTGGCTGTTGTCAGCCCTCTCCACTGGTTATAGTTTCCCATTAGTCTCCAACCTAAACTTTCCAGCAGCCATTGATAATCACTGCCTAGAACCATTACTTCCAGTCATTTTTAAATTAATGTATGTATAGCATTTCATATTTTAGAACATACATTCACATCCATTATCTCACTAGATGTCTCATTTAGTTATACTAGGCCTCTGTTCCAGTAGCTACAACACGGAAATTATATTATTGACTTGCTCTATTTCAGCAAAATTTTACTTATAGAAATGTTTTCTTAAGGTAACTTATTTTTTCCAACTGTACCACAAACTTCATTTACATCTCCTTAAATTCATTTTTAGCATTCCCTATTTGCATGTTTACATTTTTATATTTTTAATTACTATTTTTAACTTTGTATTGAAGTATAACTTTGAAATAGAAGAAGACATAAATCCTAAGTACATAGGGCAACTATTTTTCCCACATAAAGACATCTGTGTAACCACCACCCAGAAAGAGCGAGAGACCATCTCCAGGATCCTAGAAGGCTCCCAGGCAAAACCACCCAAATGTAAGCACTAATCTAATTTCTACTACCACAGATTGATTTTGCCTGTTTTTGAGCTTCATATAAATAGAGTCAAACAGCTGATATTCTTTTGTGTCTTGCTTCTTTTGTTCGATATTATAATTGGAGGTTCATCCATATTTTTGCATGCAGAAGTAGTTTTTTTCATTGCTATGCAGTATTCCAGTCTGTATATATACCACAATTTATATATTCAGACAGTAGCTTAAATTTCACTTTACAAAATTAAGTAAACTGTTAATACTTGCTTCATGTCCTCTTAGACTTTCACTTTCTACTTCAGTTGCCTATTTTTCAATCTACACTAGCCGTCAGTCTTTCTGGAGTTGTGAAATACACTATTTGAAAATAAATTGAAGTGTTAGAATTTGTTGAAATTGAATATCAGTGGTAAAAGAAAATTATCCTGTCTTTTAACTGACTAGTCCATTCCTTGGGAAAAACTTACTTACATAGGTATAAGATTCAAGGGGTTTAAAATCTTGAGTATGAATTTACCATGTAATTATCTCATCTCTTTGCCTAAGAACATTCTCATCTATAAAATTAGTATAATGAAATTGCTTTACTTTCAAAAAACCATAGTAATAGGTATAAAATTTAAAGATTCAATTATACAATAAGACAAGAAAAAGTTTAATGTGACATTAAGACTAGTTAAGTATTTCAAGTATCAAATATTACCTCATTTATTCACCAAATTAATAGTCATTGAGAACTTGCTCAGCCAGGTGCTAAAAGGGAGTGGGGGTAATGTATAAATAATAATGGAGCACTTAGAATATATACGGTACTAATTTTAGCTGCATCATCTCATTCAATCTTCAACTATGAAATTGATGCTACTATTAAACCCATTTTACATGTGAGGCACAAAAAGACTAAGAAATTTGTTCAAGGTCTCATGACTAGCTATGAAATTTGTAATATGCTATAAGAATGATTGGCAGATTAAAATCAGTGTGAATAATATAAATCCATAATTATTGTTAAAAGTGTCACTATGATCATTAGTAAAGTACACAAAACATGCATAAGGATGTGCATTGCAGTAAAATACAAAACAAATTTGGAAATTACCCAAATATCTAATAATAGAGTTCTAATAAACTAGGGAAAATCCACAGGATAGAAGAATTGAAGTCTCTGACAGCTGTATTTTTAAGAATATTTAACAAATGGTAAAATAATTGTAAGGTATCCTTAAGTTAAAAAAAAAAGGCCATAAAAAATATGTACAGTATGATACTGATTCTGATAAAGTGGTATGGGTTTATGTGTGTTTATGGGTATGTAGTAGGCATTTGCTGCTTTAGACTACCCAATAGCCATCCCCCATTCTTCTTGATAAGGTACCATCAAAGTTGGATCAACTTTGATCAGGTACCCAAGGGTTCCCTACGGGCTTAGGTGCTCAGCAAGAAGTTGCTTCCTCACCTAGCTCCAGGATGAGCCTTGTCTGGCCTGAGCAAATCCCCACACTCACAATTGGATCAGGGACAGGCACGCAATCCAATTCAGACCCAGGAGATGCAAGATTTTTCAGGGAACTTCTGGGAAGGAAAGAAAATAACTTCCTAGCTCTTCAGAAAAAGCAACTAAAAGAGCCATTCTGCCTTCTTCTGGTTAGCAGAGTATAAGAACATGCCACCTGGAACTGCTACAGTCATTTCTGCTATCATGAGAGAGCCAGCCTGAGGCTAATGTCAGTGCAAAGAGGAGACAAAGCTGAGAGAATCACAGAGAAGCAGAGCCAGAGTCCTGCTGTAGTTATGAACCCCTAGATTAAACCATGCCTACAGCTAGAGAGAGACCCTGGCCTGCTGGTTCCACGAGCCAATAAAGTCCTTTTTCTCCTTAAACCAGTGTGGGTGAGAGTTATTCCAATGTAGGGAATCCCAATTGTACAGACAGTATGTACAAAAAGATTGGAAATGCCTGGTATTTTTGTTATGCTTTTCTGTATTTTGCATATTTTCTACAATACATGGTATGTTATCATCAGTAAGAATAATAAATACCATTTTAAGTAGTCCATTCAAATGCTCCACGTTGAATATGTTTCTTGATTATTTATATCTGAGCTCACCAAGCAATTAAAAAATCAGTCTGCTTTGCAGAACCTTAACATTTGAAATAATGATAATAATAGCACACATTTATGTAAGACTTGATTGTTTTCAAAGCACTTTCACATTTGGTAATTTGAGCAAATCTATGAATTAGGTAAGAGAGTGTGGCAGAGACTGCTGTGAGTTCACAAAAGCTCATTTTCTTGTACCCCTGGGCACACAGATATATGATGTTTCCCAGCCTCCCTAGCAGTTGGCTAAGCCATGACCAAGTTCAGCCTAATGGACTATGAGCAAAATGAGGTGAACTGGTGCTAGGTACAACCTATTAAAAAAAAACTTCCATGAATGACTTTCCCTCCCTCCTTCCTCTCTCTCTATCTCTCTCTCTCTCTCTCTCTCTCTCTCTCTCTCTCTGTGTGTGTGTGAACTTATAAAGCCACAAGGCCCTAGAATTTATAAAGCCACAAGATGGCCCTAGAACTTTAAAAAGCCATAAGATGGAAAACGCCTAAATCCCTAATTAACTAAGTAAAAGGCTGTGTAATAACAAGGAGCATCTGTATTTGAGTTTTCAAGAAATGAGATGTTACTAAGCTGTATTAGAGTTCTCCAGAAAAACAGACCAAATGGGGTATGCATGTGTGTTTAGAGGAGAGAGAGATTTATTATAGGCTTGGGAAGTACAAAATCTGCAGGACAGGCCAGCAGGCTGGAGACTCAGGGAAGAGTTGCAGTTAGAGCCTAAAGGCTATCTACTGGCAGAATTCCCCCTTCCTCCTCCAGGAGGCCAGTTTTTTTAAGGACATCAACTGAATGAATGAGCTCCACCTACATTATGGAAGGTAATCTGCTTTGCTCAAAGTCTACTAATTTAAATGTTAATCTCATTAACATTCACAGAAACATCTAGAATAATATTTGATTAAGTATTATTTATTCTTTGGCCTTCACAGAAGCTTCTGGAATCATATTTGACTAAATATCTGGGTACCATGGCCTAGCTGAATTGACACATAAGGTTAACTATCACATAAGCCAGTGGGCAGCACTTGCTGGGCTTGAGTGCAACTGCTGCAGAGGAATCTGAGTGCCAGGCTCTTGTGATGAATCCCATTCAATGTCCATTTTCACAGTCATCTCACTTAGTCAAGAATGTGTCCCACACTCCCAATGCCCTGGAAAACAAGTACAGCCTTCTGATCCTCCTTACCTGATTTTCTATAATCATGTATGTTTTCTGCTTTAGAGAGTTTTCCCTTGACTTTATGCAAGAAAACCACTCTATTTTCTCAGTTCACTTCTCTTCAAAATAGGATATTAGGGAGAATTGTCACGTTTGTTTTCCTTTCTTCCTTCTTTCCTTCCTTCCTGTTCCTTCCTTCCTTCTTTCCTCCCTCCCTCCTCACTCCTTTCTTCCTTCCTTCCTTCCTTCCTTCCTCCCTCCCTCCTCACTCCTTTCTTCCTTCCTTCCTTCCTTCCTTCCTTTTGTTTTGATACAGGGACTTGCTCTTTCACAGAGGCTGGAGTGCATTGGTGTGATCATGACTCACTGCTGCTTTGACCTCTGGGACTCAAGTGATCCTTCCAACTCAGCCTCCCAAGTAGCCAGTTAGGCAAGTGCATGCCACCATGCCTAAATTTTTTTGTTATTGTTGTAGAGACCCGGTCTTGCTATGTTGCCCAGGCTGGTCTTAAACACCTGGATGCAAAAGATCCTCCCTCCTTGGCCTCCCAAAGTGCCGGCATCACAGGGGTTGAGCCATCACGCCTGGCCTGTTTTGTTTTTTAATCACCTTCTTTCCTCTGTACTGCTTCTTGAAGACTAGAAGCAAAATAAGGAATAACACTTCTCTATACACCAGAATCTTCCATTTTTTTCATTCATCACTACTGTTTGAAGCTTATTAATAAAAAAAAATACCCTTTTGTTTACTTGACTGCTGTTGGGAATTTAAGGCCAGACCTCTTACATTTTTTTTAACTTTAGGAGGGATACTCTGTGATCCTTCCCCACTCTGCCTTTTATATCCCTAGAATCAAATTGATTATATTCAAAGGAAACTCTTCACTATGGTTTCCATATGGTTTGTTTGTCCCCACCGAAAGGTATGTTGCAATTTGATCCAAGGTGCAGCAGTGTTTGCAGGTGGGGCCTAAAGGGAAGAGTTTGAGTCATGAGGTCTCTGGTCTCCTGTGTAGTTTGGGGCTGTTCTGCAGATAGTGAGTGAGTTCCTGTTCTAGCAAGACTAGCTTAGTTATCATGAGAATAGGTTACCTCCCACAACAGTGGGTTTCTATAAAGCTGGGATGCCCCTCAGGTTTTGCCTCTTCACACCCACTTCCTCTTTGTCCTTCACTGTATTTTTACTCAGAACAAAAGCTGAATAGATACTGGCACCCTGGCCCTGGTGCTTCCCTGCTTACAGAATCATGAGCCAAATAAACCTCTCCTCTGTATAAATTACCCAGTCTCAGGTATTCTGTTAAAGCAACACAAAATATACTAAGATGCTCCCCTATGAAAATGTGTTCAAAGAAAGGTTCTGTTTTGCACAGCAGATTCACAATCTAATCTCAAATAAGAGTTTGGGCAGAAGATAATCAAATTTAGTGCCAGGGACCATATACAAAATCTTTCTACGCCTAGAAGAAATTCTGAAAATTTTATCATTTAAATATGATTTTTATTTCAACATATCTCCCTGATGACTACATTAAACCACCTCTCTGTACCATATGATGATACAACTGTGATTTAGAATGCTAAATACAATTTGATTAAAACTACAAGACTTAAATTCCAAAAGAGCTATGTATTTGCTAGAAGGCCATTCACTATATCGAAACTCAATGAAAATAATGTTATTTTAAAATAAAGCAGTAATATTCCCCCTTAACTTACCTGTTTCTGTCTATCATTGCACAGTACCTTATGTTAACTGTTCCCTGTAATAGCAGAAGCATGAGCCTGATGACCTCTCAAGGTCACCTCAAGCCTTTTGATTATATGAATTGTGTGCTGAAAATTACATGCTAAAATATCTACACGAAAGCTATGTTATTTTCTTTCTACAACTGTCATCTTTAATGCTACCTTGGGTTTTATATTTAAAATGTATGCCCATGTTTACTTGTTTCTAAAATGGTTTAAAAAGTGTTACAGGCCATTCTCAACTTTCAATAGCAATAGAGGTAGATTTCACACAAGGTTAAACAAAACTGACTATGAATGTCGCATTTCGTATATGTGGTTATAGCTCTCATTTTGTTTTATTCTCTGTAAGCCAGACAATCAAAGATAGCTATAGCACATCCATTTTTTAAATTGTTTATGTTTATATCTTTTCATAAGATACTAACACCCTAATAAATTTCCTATAAATAAAAATGATCATAGTTTATTAAAACAGATTTAAACAAAATTTAGGTTACTATAATTAAGCTTTTGTAATAGTTATTCCTTTATCCACATGAAGTAGCCACCACAATTTTGAAAGTATTTCACCAGCTGACACTCATTGACAGGTAACTGCCAGTTTTTTATACTTCAAATTGGCTACACAAAATCAACATAGTTGACATGCTGATTTTAGTTATTCATTACTTTCAAGTGCCCAGAATTTCATGCCCAAAATTCTAGTTTACGATGTAAAAGTTCAACTAAACTTTTAGAGTATCTCTTCACAAACACTAAGACCTTTTTACACAAATTTCTTTTCTTGTTAGACAATAATTTGCCCTTGATAAAACACTGAATACAGACATACCTCATTTTATTGTGTCATTTTATTGTACTCATAGATATTGCATTTTTTATAAATTGAAGATCTGTGGCAATCCTGCATATAGCAAGTCTAGAGGCACCATTTTTCCAAAAGCATTGGCACACTTTATGTCTCTGTATCACATTTTGGCAATTCTAACAATATTTGAAACTTTTTCTTTACTATTGTGTCTCTTATGGTGATCTGCAGTCTGTGTTATTTGCTCTTACTATTGTGATTGTTTTGGGGCCCCATGAACCACACTCATATAAGATGGTAAACTTAACCAATAAACGTTGTGTGTTTTCTGACTCCTCCATCAACCAGCCATTCCTCTATCTCTCTCCCTCTCCTTGGGCCTCTCTATTCCCTAAGACACAACAATATTGAAACTAGGCCAATTAATAACACTACTATGGCCTCTAAGTGCTCAAGGGAAAAGAAGAGTCACAAATAGCTCACTTTAAGTAAAAAGATGGAAATGATTAAGCTTAGTGAGGAAGCCATGTTGAAAGCCAACACAGGCTGAAATCTAGGCCTCTAGGCACCAAAGGGTTAGCCAAGTTCTGAATGCAAAGGAAAAGTTCTTGAAGGAAATCAACACGTGAATTGTCTTATTATTCATGTGTTCAACCAGTGAACACATGAATAATAAGAATTTGAAACAGCCTTATTGCTGATATGGATAAAGTTTTGGTGGTCTGAATAGAGAAGATCAAACCAGCTACAACATACCCTTAAACCAAGCCTAATTTGGAGCAAGGCCCTAACCCTCTTCAATTTTATGAAGGCAGAATAAAATGAGGAAGCTACTGAAGAAAAGTTGGGAACTAGCAGAAGTTGGTCCATGCAGTTTAAGGAAAGAAACCATCACTATAACATAAAAGCAAGGTGAAGCAGTAAGTAGAACTGATGTAGAACCTGCAGCAAGTCATCCAGAAGATCCAGCTAAGATCATTCATAAAGGTGGCTACACTAAACAACAGATTTTTCCATGTAGACAAAACAGCCTCTATTGAAAGGAAATGCCATCTAGGACTTCATAGCTAGAGAGAAGTCAATGCCTAGCTTCAAAGCTTCAAAGGACATGCTGACTCTCTTGGTAGGGGCTGATGCAGCTGTTTACTTCATCTTGAAACCAATGCTCTTTTAACATTCCAAAAATCCTAGGGCTCTTTAGAATTATGCTAAATCTACTCTGCTTGTGCCCTATAAATGAAACAACAAAGCCTGGATGGAAGAACATCTGTTTACAGCATGGTTTGCTGAATATTTAAAGCTCACTATTGAAATCCACTCCTCAGAAATAAAGATTCCTTTCACAATATTGCTGTTCATTGACAATACACCTGGTCACCCAAGAGCGCTGATAGAAATTTACAAAGAGATTAATGCCATTTTGACTCCTGATAATACAATGTTCCTTATGTAGCCCTTGGATCAAGGAGTAATTTTGAATTTCAAGTCTTATTATCAAGGAATACATTTTATATGACTATAGTTGCCATAGATAGTGATTCTTCTGATGGATCTGGGAAAAATAAATTGAAAACTTTATGGAAAGCATTCACCATTCTAGATGCCATTAAGAACATTCATGATTCATGGGAGAAGGTCAAAATATCAATGTTAACAAGACTATGGAAAAAATTGATTTCAGTCCTTATAGATGACTTTGAAGAGCTCAAGACTGCAATGGAGGAAACAACTGCAGATATGGTTGAAATAGCAAGAGAACCAGAATTAGAAGTGAAGCATAAAGATGTAACACAATTGCTGTAATCTCATGATCAAACATGAATAAATGAAGAGTTGCTTCTTATGGATGGGCAAAAAAAAGTAATTTTTTGAGATAGAACCTACTCCTGGTGAAGATGCGGTGAAAATTATTGAAATGTCAACAAAGAATTTAGAATATTACATAAACTTAGTTGATCAAGAGGTGTCAGAGTTTGAGACAACTGACTCCAATTTCTTTTCAATTTTTTAAACTTTATTTTTAAAAGGCAATGACTTATATGTCATTAAAGAAGATATGCAAATGGAGAGATGTACCATATTCATGGTTGCTGCTTCTTAATAAATTGGCCTATGAATTTAAGGCAATTCTTATATATATATATTTATTATTATTATACTTCAGGTTCTGGGGTACATGTGCAGATCTTGCATGATTTTTACATAGGTATACACAGGTCATGGTGGTTTGCTGCCTCCATTCCCCCTGTCACCTACATTAGGTATTTCTCCCAATGTTATCCCTCCCCAGTCTCCCCACTACCCGCTATCCCTCCCCTACCCCTCCACCCACCAATAGAGCCCAGTGTGGGATGCTCCCCTCCCTGTGTCCATGTGTTCTCATTGTTCAAAACCCACCTATGGGTGAGAACATGTGGTGTTTGGTTTACTGTTCTTGTGTCAGTTTGCTGAGAATTATGGTTTCCAGATTCATTCTTGTCCCTGCAAAGGACATGAACTCATCCTGTTTTATGGCTGCATAGTATTCCATGGTATATATATGCTACATTTTCTTTATCCAGTCTATCGTTGATGGGCATTTGGGTTGGTTCCAAGCCTTTACTATTGTAAACAGTGCCACAATGAACATTCGTGTGCATGTATCTTTATAATAGAATGATTTATAATCCTTAGGGTATATCACCAGTAATGGGATTGCTGGGTCAAATGATATGTCTATTTCTAGATCCTTGAGGAATTGCCACACTGTCTTCCACAGTGGTTGAACTAACTTACACTCCCACCAACAGTGTAAAAGTGTTCCTATTTCTCCACATCCATTCCAGCAACTGTTGTCTCTAGATTTTTTAATGATCGCCATTCTAACTGGAGTGAGATGATATCTCAATGTGGTTTTGATTTGCATTTCTCTAATGACAGTGATGATGAGCATTTTTTCATATGTTTCTTGGCCACATAAATGTCTTCTTTTGAAAAGTGTCTGTTCATGTCCTTTGCCCACTTTTTGATGGGTTGATTTGTTTGTTTTTTTCTTGTAAATTCGTTTTAGTTCTTTGTAGATTCTGGATATCAACCCTTTGTCAGTTGGGTAGCTTGCAAACATTTTTTCCCATTCTGTTGGTTGCCAGTTCACTCTAATAATTGCTTCTTTTGCTGTGCAGAAGCTCTTAAGTTTAATTATATCCCATTTGTCTATTTTGGCTTTTGTTGCCATTGCTTTTGATGTTTTAGTCATGAAGTCCTTGCCTATGCCTATTTCCCAAATGGTATTGCCTAGGTTTTCTTCTAGGGTTTTTATGGTGTTAGGTCTTATGTTTGTTTAAATCTTTAATCCCTCTGGAGTTAATTTTTGTATAAGGTATAAAGAAGGGGTCCAGTTTCAGCTTTCTGCACATGTCTAGCCAGTTTTCCCAACACCATTTATTAAACAGGGAATCCTTTCCCCATTGTTTGTTTTTGTCAGGTTTGTCAAAGATCAGATGGTTGTAGATGTGTGGCATTGCCTCTAAGGCCTCTGTTCTGTTCCATTGGTCTACATCTCTGTTTTGGTACCAGTACCATGCTGTTTTGATTACTGTAGCCTTGTAGTATACTTTGAAGTCAGGTAGCATGATGCCTCCAGCTTTGTTCTTTTTGCTTAGGATTGTCTTGGCTCTGTGGGCTCTCTTTTGGTTCCATATGAAATTTAAGGTAGTTTTTTCCAGTTCTGTGAAGAAGGTCAATGGTAGCTTGATGGGAATAGCATTGAATCTATAAATTACTTTAGGCAGTATGGCCATTTTCACAATATTGATTCTTCCTAACCATGAGCATGGAATGTTTTTCCATCTGTTTGTGTCCTCTCTTATTTCCTTGAGCAGTGGTTTGTAGTTTTCCTTGAAGAAGTCCTTCACATCCTTTGTTAGTTGTATTCCTAGGTATTTTATTCTCTTTGTGGCAATTGTGAATGGTAGTTCACTCATGATTTGGCTCTCTGTTTGTCTGGATTGGTGTATAGGTATGCTTGTGATTTTTGCACATTGATTTTGTATCCTGAGACTTTGCTGAAGTTGCTTATCAGCTTAAGGAGATTTTGGGCTAGACAATGGGGTCTTCTAAATATACAATCAAGCCACCTGCAAATAGAGACAATTAGACTTCCTCTTTTCCTAATTGAATACCCTTTATTTCTTTTTCTTGCCTGATTGCTCTGGCTAAAACTTCCAATACTATGTTCAATAGGAATGGTGAGAGAGGGCACCCTTGTCTGATGCCAGTTTTCAAAGGGAATGCTTCCAGTTTTTGCCATTCAGTATGATATTGGCTGTGGGTTTGTCATAAACAGCTTTTATTATTTTGAGATACATTCCATCGATACCTAGTTTATTGAGAGTTTTCAGCATAAAGCGCTGTTGAATTTTGTTGAAGGCCTTTTCTGCATCTATAGAGATAACCATTTGATTTTTGTCTTTGGTTCTGTTTATGTAATGGATTACATTTATAGATTTGCATATGTTGAACCAGCCTTGCATCCCTGGGATGAAGCCCACTTGATCATGACGGATAAGCTTTTTGATGTGCTATTGCATTTGGTTTGCCAGAATTTTATTGAAGATTTTTGCATCAATGTTTATCATGGATATTGGCCTGAAATTTCTTTTTAAGTAATAACCCTATCAGGTTTTTGTATCAGAATGATGTTGGTCTCATAAAATGAGTTAGGGATGATTCCCTCTTCTTGTATTGTTTGGAATAGTTTCAAAATGATTGGCACCAGCTCCTCTTTGTATGTCTGGTAGAATTCGGCTGTGAGCCCATCTGGACCTAGACTTTTTTTGGTTGGTAGGCTCAACTAAAACCAAAATTAGTGATTAACTGCTCCCTCAACTTCATATCTTGTTATTGGTTTATTCAGGGGTTCAACTTCTTCCTGGTTTAGTCTTGGGAGGGTGTAAGTGTTCAGGAATTTATCCATTTCTTCTAGATTTACTGTTTTATGTACATAGAGTTGCCTGTAGTAATCCCTGACAGTAGTTTGTATTTCTGTGGAATCAGTGGTGATATTCTCTTTATCATTTTTTTTTTATTGCATCTATTTGATTCTTCTCTCTTTTCTTTTTTATTAGTCTGGCTAGCAATCTATCTGTTTTGTTGATCTTTTCAAAAAACCAGGTCCTGGATTTATTGATTTTTTTAAGGATTTTTTGTGTCTTTATCTCCTTCAGTTCTGCTCTGATCTTAGTCATTTCTTGTCTTCTGCTAGCTTTTGAGTTTTTTGAGCTTGCTCCTCTAGTTTTCAATTGTGACAATAGGGTGTCAATTTTAGATCTTACCACGCTTCTTGTGTGGGGATTTAGTGCTATAAATTTCCCTCTAGTTACTACTTTAAATGTGTCCCAGAGATTCTGGTATATTGTGTCTTCATTCTCATTGGTTTCAAAGAGCATCTTTATATCTGCCTTTGTTTCATTATTTATCCAGTAGTCATTCAGGAGCAGGTTGTTCAGTTTCCATGTAGTTGTGCAGTTTTGACTGAGTTTCTTAATCCTGAGTTCTAATTTGATTGCACTGTGGTCTGAGAGACTGGTTGTTATGATTTCTGTTCTTTTGCATTTGCTGAGGAGTGATTTACCTTCAATTATGTGGTCAATTTTAGAGTAAGTGTGATGTGGCGCAGAGAAGAATGTAAAATCTGTGGATTTGGGGTGGAGAGTTCTCTAGATGTCTATTAGGTATGCTTAGTCCAGATCTGCATCTAAGTCCTGGATATCCTTTTTAATTTTCTGTCTTGTTAATCTGTCTAATATTGACAGTAGAGTGTTAAAGTCTCCCACTATCAATGTATGGGAGTCTAAGTCTCTTTGTAGGTTGTTAAGAACTTGCTTTATGTATCTGAGTGCTCCTATATTGGGTGCATAGATATTAAGGATGATTAGCCCTTCTTGTTGCATTGATCCTTTTACCATTATGTAATGCCCTTCTTTGTCTCTTTTGATCTTTGTTGGTTTAAAGTCCATTTTGTCAGAGACTCGGATTGCAACTCCTGCTTTTTTTTCTCTCTCTCTCCATTTGCTTTGTAAATCTTCTCCCATCCCTTTATTTTAAGTCTGTGTGTGTCCTTGCATGTCAGATGGGTCTCCTGAATACAGCACACCAATGGGTGTGCTGTATTTACATTTAAGGTTAATATTGTTATGTGTGAATTTGATCCTGCCATTTTGATACTAGCTGGTTGTTCTGCCTGTTAGTTGACGTAGTTTCTTCATTGTGTCAATGGTCTTTACATTTAGTACATTTTTGCAATGTCTGGTACTGGTTGTTCCTTTCCATGTTTAGTGCTTCCTTCAGGAGCTCTTGTAAGGCAGGCCTGGTGGTGATGAAATCTCTCAGCAATTGCTTGTCCATAAAGGATTTTATTTCTCCTTCATCTGTGAAGCTTAGTTTGGCTGGATATGAAATTCTGGGTTGAAAGTTCTTTCCTTTAAGGATGTTGAATATTGGCCCCCACTCTCTTCTGGCTTGTAGGATTTCTGCCAAGAGATCTGCTGTGAGTCTGATGGGCTTCCCTTTGCGGGTAACCTGAACTTTCTCTCTGGCTGCCTTTAGTATTTTTTCCTTCATTTCAACCCTGGTGAATCTGATAATTATGTGCCTTGGGGTTGCTCTTCTAGAGGAATATCTTTGTGGTGTTCTCTGTATTTCCTGGACTTGAATGGTGGCCGGCTTGCTAGGTTGGGGAAGTTCTCCTGGATAATATCCTGAAGAGTGTTTCCAGCTTGGATTCATTCTCTCCATCACATTCAGGTATACCTATCAAACACAGATTGGGTCTTTTCACATAATCCTATATTTCTTGGAGGCTTTGTTCATTTCTTTTCACTTTTTTCTCTAATCTTGCCTTCTCATTTTATTTCATTGAGTTGATCTTCAATCTCTGATATCCTTTCTTCTGCTTGGTTGATTCGCCTATTGATACTTGTGAATGTTTCACCAAGTTCTCATGCTGTGTTTTTCAGCTCCATCAAGTCTTTTGTATTCTTCTCTAAGTTGTTTATTCTAGTTAGCATTTCATCTAACCTTTTTACAAGGTTCTAAGTTTCTTTGCATTGGGTTAGCACATGTTCTTTTACCTCAGAGAAGTTTGTTATTACCCACCTTTTGAAGTCTGTTTCTGCCAGTTTATCAAATTCAGTCTCCATCCAGCTTTGTTTCCTAGCTGGTGAGGAGTTGTGATCCCTTGGAGGAGGAGAGGCATTCTGGTTTTGGGTGTTTTCATCCTTTTTGCACTGGTTTCTTCCCATCTTTGTGGCTTTATCTACCTGTGATCTTTGTAGTTGGTGACTTTCAGATGGGGTCTCTGAGTGGACATCCTTTTTATTGATGTTGAAGCTATTTCTTTCTGTTTCTTAGTTTTCCTTCTAACAATCAGGCCCCTTTGCTGCAGGACTGCTGGAGACCTGTCTAGACCCTGCTTGCTTGGGGATCACCCATGCGGGCTGCAGAACAGTAAGGGTTTCTGCCAGTTTCTTCTTCTGTTATCTTTGTCCCAGAAGTGTACCTGCCAGACATCAGCCAGAGCTCTCCTGTATGAGGTGTCTTTTTGGATACAGGGGGATCAGGGAGCCACTTGAGGCAGTCTGTCCCTTATCAGAGCTCGAGTGCTGTGCTGGGAGCTCTGTTGCTCCCTTTAGGGCTGCTAGGCAGGGATGTTTAAGTCTGCTGCAGCAGAACTCACAACCACCCCTTTTCCCAGGTGCTCTGTCCCAGGAAGGTGGGGTTTTATTTATAAGTCCTTAATGTGCTACTGTCTTTTTTCAGAGATGTCCTGCCCAGCAAGGAGGGAGTCTAGACACTGTCTGCCTGCAGAGGCACTGCTGAGCTGTGGCAGGCTCCGTTCAGCTGCTGTGTAACCTTCCCCTCACAGGTAAGTTTGGAACTGCCTAGGCAATGGCAGACGCCCTTCCCCCCACGGAACTCAACCATCCCGGGTGGAGCTCAAAATGCTGTGCTGGCCAGGCGTGGTGGCTCACGCCTGTAATCCCAGCACTTTGGGAGGCTGAGGCGGGTGGATCATGAGGTCAAGAGATAGAGACCATCCTGGTCAACATGGTGAAACCCCGTCTCTACTAAAAATACAAAAAATTAGCTGGGCATGGTGGCGCGTGCCTGTAATCCCAGCTACTCAGGAGGCTGAGGCAGGAGAATTGCCTGAACCCAGGAGGTGGAGGTTGCGGTGAGCCGAGATCGCGCCATTGCACTCCAGCCTGGGTAACAAGAGCGAGACTCCATCTCAAAAAAAAAAAAAAAAAAAAAAAAAAAGAAATTGCCACCACCACCTCAACCTTCAGGAAACACCACCTTGGTCAGTCAGCAGCCATCAATATCAATGCAAGACCCTCCACCAGAAAAAAGATTATGATTCACTGAAGACTCAGATAACCATTAGCATTTTTAGCAATGAAGTGTTCTTTAAATTTTTTTTAGGGACAAGGTCTTGTTCTTTCACTTAGGCTGGAGTGTCATTGTGTGATCATCACTCACGGCAGCCTTGAACTCTTGGGCTCAGGGGATCTTTCCTTCTTAACCTACTGAGTAGCTGAAACTACAGGTCCACACTATTATATCTAGTTGTAATAAAACATTTTTAAATTAAGGTACGTACATTTTCTTTTAGACACAATGCTATTGCACACTTAATACACTACAGTACAGTGTAAAAATAACTCTGTTTTTTGAGACAGGGTGTCACTCTGCCACCCAGGCTGGAGTGCAGTGGTGCAATTATGGCCCACTGGACCCTTCACCTCCCAGGCTCAAGCAATCCCCCCACGTCAGCCTCTTGAATAGCTGAAACCACAGGCACATGCCACTGGACACAGCTAATTTTTTGTTATTTTTGGTAGGGATGGGGTCTCACTATGTGAGAACCCAAATTCTAGGTTCCAGCAATCCCCTCCAACCCTCTACTTCATCTCAGCATTCCAAAGTGCTGGTATTACAGGTATGAGCCACCACACCTAGTCACATAAACATAACTTTTATATGTACTGGGAAACCAAAAACTTTTCATGATTCACTTTATTGTGATATTCACTTTATTGCAGTGGTCTGGAACTGAACCTGCAATATCTACTGGTTATGCCTATATTTTATTTTTTTATGTTTTTTTTTTTTTATTTTTATTTTACTTAAAGTTCTGGGATATATATGCAGAATATGCAGGTTTATTACATAGGTATATATGTGCCATGGTGGTTTGCTATACCTACTGACCTGTCCTAAGTTCCTTTCTCTCACCCTCCACCTCCCAACAGGCCCTGGAATATATTGTTCCCCTCCCTGTATCGATGTGTTCTCATTGTGCAACTCTCACTATGAGTGAGAACATGTGGTGTTTGGTTTTCTCTATTCCCATGTTAGTTTGCTGAGGGTAATGGCTTCCAACTTCATCCATGTCCCTGTAAAGGGTATGATCACATTCCTTGTTATGGCTGCATAGTATTCCATGGTCTATATGTACCACATTTGCTTTATCCAATCTATCATTGATGGGTATTTGGGTTGGTTCCATGACTTTGCTATTGTAAATAGTGCAGCATAAGCATACATGTGTACGTGTCTTTATAGTAGAATGATTTATATTCCTTTGGGTATATACCCAGGAATGGAATTGCTGGGTCAAATGGTATTTCTGGTTCTAGATCCTTGAAGAATTTCCATACTGTCTTCCACAATGGCTGAACTAATTTACATTCCCACCAACAGTATAAAAGCATTCCTATTTCTCCACAGCCTCGCCAGCATCTATTATTTCTTGACTTTTTAATCATCGCCATTCTGATTGCCACCCTAACATCACAATTAAATGATCTAGAGAAGTAACAGCAAACTAATCCAAAAGCTAGCAGAAGGCAAGAAATAACCTAAGATCAGAGAAGAACTAAAGGAGATAGAGACACGAAACACCCTCCAAAAAAATCAATGAATCCAGGAGCTGGTTTTTTGGAAAAAATTAACAAAATACCTCACTAGCAAGAATAATAAAGAAGAAAAGAGAGAAGAATCAAATAGATACAATAAAAAATGATTAAAGGGATATCACCACTGATCCCACAGAAACACAAACTACAACCAGAGAATACTATAAACATCTCTATGCAAATAAACTAGAAAATCTAGAAGAAATGAATGAATTCCTGGACACATACACCCTCCCAAGACTAAACCAGGAAGAAGTCAAATCCCTGAATAGACCAATAACAAGTTCTGATATTGAGGCAGTAATTAATAGCTTACTATTAATTACTAATAGTAATTAGTAGTAGACTAAGAAAAGCCCAGGACCACTGATTCACAACCAAATTCTACCAGAGGTACAAAGAGGAGTCAGTATCATTCCTTCTGAAACTATTTCAAACCATAGAAAAGAGGGACTCCTCCCTAACTCATTTTATGAGGCCAGCATCATCCTGATACCAAAACCTGGCAGAAACACAACAAAAAAAACTTCAGGCCAAAACTTCAGGCCAATATCCCTGATGAACACTGATGTGAAAATCCTCAATAAAATACTGGCAAACCAAATCCAGCAGCACAAGAAAAACGTATCCACTATGCCTGTATTTTAAAGGCATCATTCATCAGATTGATTCCAAATGAGGTATGCCTATAGATGCTCTGTCTTTATCATCCAAAAATTCCCACTCTCCTTCCCTCTCTCTCTCTTTCTCTTTCTCTCTCTCTTTTTGTCTCACTCATCAATTTCCTTGAGTCTAATCTTTGGTATTTTGCTTGCTTCCCCTCTCTTTGAGAAAAACAGATCACAGTTTTCAAAATTCAACCTTTATCTACTTTTGCAATCTCTATGGGAAAGAACCAACTAAGATTCTCAGTGACATGCCCTGTCACTAATGCCTTCTAATGTCTGGGGGAAAATCCAGGAGACTTTTTAAATGTGCTTTGTTTTGTTCTCTTTTTACTTTCTCCATTAGCAGCCTTTAACTGCTGAATATTTTCTTACATCTTTTAATCTTATTTTCTTAATCTTATTTTTATAATGTATATAAAATTAATACATTATTTTTATCCCCTTTATCTTATTACAACTATAATTCTTAAATTACTAGTCACTTACACATTGTCATGACTTTTAGAGAAATTGTATTGCTGTGTCTTATTTTTCCTCCATCAGGTCCTACCCTATTCTAAACAATTTCTGCATTCTATTAAAACCTTTCAAAGTTTACTTGTTTCTGCTCTATCTTGTTTCACTTTCATTTTCATCCTGATCCCAAACACAATGAGATTGAGATCGCTATTTCCAAGATTCCTCTGAACCATTCTTTCTGCAATCAAATCCCATGCATTACACACAATACCCAGGCTGGTATTGTTTCTCCTCCTTATTGGCCGTCGGATGCAGTGAATGAGAAAGCAATCCTATATCAGAGCTACAAGCATGTAGCCTGCCTTATCTGGTTTGCCTCATAAAACACAGGCTATTCATAAGAAACTCAATTCTGTTGGCCACTACTGGCCCCTTGAATGTTTGCACACTTCTTTTTTTCCAATAAGGCAGTCATTTCTTTACTTGAGGGCTTTATCTAATTTTGTGATTTATAAAAAATTATAGTAAGCATTTTACAAAACTTTTCCAATGAAATTCTACGGTTTCAGGGTCAAAGAAAAATACTTCCTCTGTCAAATGAAATATCACATTAATCATTTTGCATTACTCATCTATCAACTGATAATATTAAAGATGTTTTCAACAAATATCAGAAATATAAAATAGTTCATCTAGTCTTCCACCAGAAACAAAATTTTTGAAGTCTCTAGGTTGCTGAAAAGAACCTTAAAATATTAATTTAGAAGAGAGAAGCAAAATGAATGCAGAGTATGGTTGAAAAGTTACCTTTAGTTCACGGATGTTGTCATTAACAGAATGAGTAAGGTATATCCCAGTCAATTTGTAAAATATTTATAAGGTGTTTTTAGATGTGAAAAATAAGACATAACCAAAAATGTATTTGATCCTACTTTTTGTAAAACAATGGCAAAAATTATGTATATACATGTACATGTATTATGTAGATATACACATACATGAAATCTTATACATACATCTTGTTATACCTGTATCATGTATATATACAAATATGCATTTACATATTATATATGTATAACTTTATACATGTACATGTATATATTTTATAAAATAAGCAATGATACATATATTACAACATTGCATACATATTTTTTTCTTTTTTTTTTTTTTTTTTTTTTGAGACAGAGTCTCCGCTCTGTAGCCCAGGCTGGAGTGCGGTGGTGTGATCTCAGCTTACTGCAACTCCGCCTCCCAGGTTTAAGCAATTCTCTGCCTCAGCCTCCCGAGTAGCTGGGATTACAGGCACGTGCCACCACGCCCGGCTAATTTTTAGTAGAGACGGGGATTTCACCATTTTGACCAGGCTAGTCTTGAACTCCTGACCTCGTGATCTACCCACCTCGGCTTCCCAAAGTGTAATTTACAGGCGTGAGCCAGCACGCCTGGCCATATTTTTTTTAACTCTTACCTGAGGTTGTATCACAAACGCACATGCTGGTTGTAAACACTTCCAACAATGCAGAAATGAGCAAGGGGAAAGTGGAACTTGGTGTAGACATGGCCACAGGATCACACTTTTGTTCCTGTGGGATGCTTGGGTCGGTTTCCTACAGGCTGAACCCGTCTGTCTGGGCGCCCCACGCTGCCTGCCTCCTGGGCACTGGGGCGACGTGGACAGATGCACGCTTGTCTAAGGTTCGGTGCGTGCAGTCAGGATTCTGCACCAAGAATGATCCATCAATGAGAGAGAGTCCTCCCTGGGAGAGGCTTCAGTGCCTCCCATTCTGGGCACTTCCAGACTTTCTGCAGGAAGTGTTGTCCTTGAGTCATTCTGTTTTGTCCCAAGGCTGCTGCGAGGAGGGGGACAGTTGAGCATATGTTGGAGGGTGGAGATATGCGGGACGGCGTCAGTCCAGGCACAGCCACAGGCCCCGGCTGCCCCGCTTTCTCTGGCCCAAGAAGAGCAGCCCCCAACATGCTGCGGGCACAGACCGGGCTCAGGAGCTGCCTTAATTTTCACCTTTGTTCTCTCCTGCTTTCCAGCTTTGGAGTCCTCGTTAAGAGGGACTCAAACCAAGGCTATAAATACAACACCTGCATTCCCTTCCAGTCATTCATGATTTTCTTATTTACACACGAAGCTTACCACTTTTACTTTTACCAACTTTTTAAAAAACAAATTATCCTTTTATCATATGCTGAAGCCCTATCAATAACAAGCCCACTTCTGCGTTTGACTCTGTTCACTGGCCTTTCATTTACCTCCTAAAACGACCCTTTTGGTAACTTTCAGTGAAGAGGTGGCTTTAATAAATGTATTCTCCAGAAATCTCCAGAACCTTTGCGTGGGTCAGGGTGAGAGGTGCCACCACGATGTAAACAGAACAGCTGAGCCCTCCTGGTGGGTGCCAGGTGCGATCTGCACAGACCTTGTGTGTGGGAGGCACGGAGTCAGAGACATTTCCTCAAAATGCATCTCCTGTCTCCCGTAGAGCACACAGGCCTCAGGGCCCTGTGGACAGGGCTGGTCCCAGTTTATTCAGGCCACTTGCTGGGCTTGTGGGGTGATAGCCAGAGGCTGCCCGCAGCAAGAGGCCGGGCCTCTCGTTACACTTGGCAGAGACCACAGAAGGAGCCAGGGGGCAGCATCAGAGCCTGGGGCCTGGCCCAACAGCACAGCTGCTGCAGGCCATTGGAAAGGCCCGAAGACGGTGAGTGGAAAGCGGGGGGCACGTGGAGAGACCCCGAGAAGGGGCTGTTCACCTGGGAGTCCTGCATTTGCTGTTTGTCTCACCCGGCGATTTTGAAACCAAGTTTTTCTCCGGACCTCCGAGAGCTGCTTCTCCCTGGCCAGACTCTTCCGCTACAGGTACTGGTGATGCCGGAAGACGCCCTCCAAGGCACAGACCTGCTCCGTGGCGAAGGCTGTGCGGACACTGGGGGCCCGCCAAGGGTTTGGCTCCTTACTCAACCCAGCCAGGGTCCTCTCCGGCGCAGGTAGATTTGAGGACCTAGCCTACTTGATGCTGACGGCCTGAGGGGACTCCCAGGTGCCGGATATCTGCCGAGCCAGGGAGGCTTTCCCAGGAGACGTCCGCAGGCCTCGGGGTGTGCTTCGGCCCTGAGCAGCTGCTCTAGGAGAGCCAGCCCACGAGCCAAAGCTGGAGGCTGTTGTCGGCCACCAGGTGGGGAGGAGGAGAGACGCCTGGCGGTCAGGTGGGCCAGAGGGAAGGCCGGGCGGGGCTAGCAGGGCGCAGGATCCACAACATTGCATGTATTTTAGATCATTACTGAATAAAGCACAGAAAAATGTAACAGATTATTAATTGGGATTCCTTCGGGTAAAAGCGGATGTTTCATAATGGGAGAGAAATATAAGAGGAGGAGCAAGAAGTAAAAAAAATAAAAATTATTTGTCCTTTATTAAAAGACACCATGTGTAATATAATTCCACTTGTATAAAATGATGTGTTTGTATGTATAAAGAGATTCATGAAAAGATGTTCACTGAAATATTAATGCTGCAAATTCAGAGAGGTGGGATTTAAGTTAAGATTTATTTTCTTGCTTATGGTTTTCTGTTAATGTTTGAATTTTTTTCAGTGAGCATGTTATCAGGTATATTATTGAGGGGAAAGCACAATAAAGTTATTTACATTACAGATGAAAAAAAAGAAACAGGCCAGGCATGGTGGCTCTCACCTGTAATCCCAGCACTTTTGGGAAGCCAAGATGGGCGGGATCATTTGAGCCCAGGAGTTGGAGACCAGCCTGGCCAACATGGTGAAACCCCGTCTCTACTAAAAATAGAACAATTAGCTGGGCATGGTGGTGTGTGCCTGTGGTCCCACTACTTGGGGGACTGAGATGGGAGGATCGCTTTAGCCCAGGAGGTGCAAAGTTGCAGTGGGCCAAGATTGTGCCACTGCACTGCAGCCTGGGCAACAGAGTGAAACCCTGTCTAAAAAAAAAAAAGAAGAAGAAGAAGAAGAAAAAAGCTGAAAATTTAAAAAAAAAAAGAAAGAAAGAAAAGAAAAAGAAGAAACATATGGAAGAGTGTTCACCCTTCAGGCCTTCATGGAGATTCTGCTTTGGCTCCAATACACTCTTGTGCCTCTGCTTTGAGAAACCCCAGTGAAGATGTACCCAGCCTACAGAGGAACAGACTGAAGTGGAAGATTTGATTTCATGAGCTTTTGAGTGAGGCTCTCATTGACGTTTGGCAGCCAAAGAGCTGCAAGAACTTTTGGCACAACCAGTCAATACTATCACATCCTCCAAAGGGAACACAGTAATGAAAAGAAACTGAATCAATCTTTCTCAAGTGTAGCAGAGGGAATTGTTTCCAACATGCCCAGCCGCTGACTGAGGGGCCTGTACAGGCTACTGTTGGACTCCAGGGTCAGTTGCCTGGATTCAGATCCTGTTCCCACCTCTTAGGTTTTCAGTTCCTTCATACATAAAAAAGGCATAATAATATAAACTAGTGGAGAGGGTAGTTATGGGAATTAAACATCAATGTACTCTACTTAAAACCATTCCTGCCTCATTGTAGGTGGTCAGCGTGTTAGCTCCCATGCATGTGTGCCTGTCATTTCAGAAAGAAAAAGAAAAATATTAAGTTGAAGCATTTCCTTTAGTTGTTATTTATTTAATTAGTGATTTATATTCAGTTATTCATGGCTTACAAATCCACGTTTAAGGAGAATGCTACTTTGACATCACATTAAATATTTAAATTTTGAGACAAAACTCCAGAATATATCATTTATGCAACAAATACTGAACCCCACGATGTCTGGGTGCTGCTACCTGCAGGATCGGGTTATCTGGATATGATAAAACTTGGCCTTTATTCGCATCTGCAACAAATGAGTTTCAGTTTCCAATCTACACTTAAAGCATATGCATTAGTTTACAATGTTAAAAGCATATTCTCTCCCTATCTCAAAGCACCTTAGATTACCGAGAAATAAATACCAAATGAAAAAATTAGTGTGAAAAAATGTTCCCCAAGTTGGTGCGAAGGTAGTGATTGATCACTATCCCCTGAGGTCTCTAGAGGAGGCTTTTGCATCATAGGTAACAGAATAATATGAAAAGAAAATTGCAATGCATTTGAGGGTATCTAAGTCATTCCTAGTCAAGAGGTAATTTTCAAGCTTTGAAAAGCTGTTTTCCTGGTCTACCATCTTGTGTGTATGATTGAAAGAACAAAAAAAAAGCTCTGTCGCCCAGGCTGGAATGCAGTGATGAGATCGCAGCTCACTGGAGCCTTCGCCTCCCGGATTCAAGCAATTCACCTGCCTCAGCCTCCTGAGTAGCTGGAATTACAGGCACCAGCCATCATACCTGGCTAATTTTTTGTATTTTTGTAGAGATGGGGTTTTGCTATGTTGGCCAAGCTAGTCTTGAACTCCTGACCTCAGGTGATCCGCCTCCTAGGCCTCCCAAAGTGCTGGGATTACAGGTGTGAGCCACCATGTCCAGCCATGCATGGTCCTTCTTAAACCTCTCTTTAACCTACACAAGTCTTCTATCCTCTAATACAATTCCCTGTCTCAAAATCCAGTTTAAGGTTCTTAGCTGCTACCTATTCCCCCATCCACAAAGGGCAAAGAACTTCTCACTACATTTGAAATTGAAAGAGTTTTTACCCTACTTTCCAGTGGCATCATTATTCACAAACATTGGAGCAATCATCTTAAGCATCTGCTACCTCAGTGTCATTAGGGTTACTTACAGGGTGGCATTGGGGTGGGTTTCACTTCTGTGATGGAAAATACTCTAAACTAACACCTTCTGGCTTCTCTTCTCTCCACATTTATTACATACCAGGGAAGGATGCAAAACATCTGATTGGTTATTTAAGAAGTGTTCCTCAAACTTTTCACTCTCACTCTCAGAATTCCTGCACTCTGAAAATTCATTAATGACTACTAAAAGCTTTTAGTTGTGAGGGTTAACATTTATTGATGTTTTCTGTGTTAAAAATTAATACTGAGAACTACATTTAAGATAGCAATAATAAGTATATGTTAACATACATAACATTTTGTGAAAGAATAACTATATTTTTCCAACAAAATATAGTAGGAAAAAATGGCGTTGCTTGACACTTTTGCAAATCTCTTTCTTTAATGCCTGACTTAAGAGAAAGAAGATGAATTTAAGTATCAACTTCTATATTCAATCTTTTTGCAATATGACCTGCAATGCAGTTTCTGAAAAATTCTATCATACAGTCTTGAAAGAGAGTGAAAATGCAAAAAAGTTTTACTATTATTGTAAAAATCATCGTGAAATCAGGGAACCTGGGACGATACATGAGAACCACCAACTTAGGATAAAGATGTAGGCATGGGTCTCTTGGCCACTTGGTCCCCTCCCTTGGGAGCCTACCTACCCCTAGAGAACACTCCTTTCAGCTTCACTTCATCCTGCCTGCAGTTCTCCCATGCTGCCTGGGTTAGGTAATTCTGTCCCATTCTGGGCTTGGCTTTTGAAAGTCCTTCATTGCCTACACCCCCTCAACTGTGTTATCCAACATCTCCATCCAACATCTATATTCCATCAAGAATAAAATTAGAGTTTCAGTCTTCATCTGCCTGATTCCTTTGTCTTTCTCTCAGTTACTGTTATAAACAGCACTGATTTTCATTTTAAAGGTAGAGCATGGCTTAACTTTGTTTTACCTGTCTGACCGGAACTAACGTTCTCATTCCCAGACTGTACCAATTATTTGAATACCTGATATTCACACTTGTCAGATGTAAATCCAAGGGTCTTTCATGCTCTTAGATTCCAAAAGGTGGCTTCTTGAGGAAACTTGTACCAGGACCTCTATCTCCACAACCCCCACCTGGGGGAGCTCCAAGGACAAGGAGCTGAATATACATATATGTGCTCTGAAGAAAGGTATGTTTGCATGCATTGCTGCGCAGCATAATAGAAAAATCAATTTGATTCATCTTTTCCATTTCTGCTCTAAGCAGCAATCTTGGTCCAACTGTTAAGTACATCATGCTACCCCAAACACGTATGTACAGTGGGATAGTATTTACTATGTGCAGATGCTACTGGAAGCATTTTACTAATAACAGCTCATTTATTCTTCATAATAATCTAATGAGATAGGCACAGATATGATTCCCATTTTACAGACAAGGAAACTAAGGCACAGAGATGCTAAATAACTGCGCAGTTGCTGTGCTGGGACTCAAACTCAGGCATCTGGCTTGGACTCTACATGCTTTGGGATCCAACCCTACCCTTACCCTGGAGATTCTTGCTCTGGAATATTTTGTATAAATCTCCTGAGTAACCACAATTGCACTGACTCTGTCCACCCTAGCCTTTTCTTTTGTAAACTAGACATTGCTCCCCATCATCATATATGTGGCTCTAAGAATCTCTTCCAGAACATCTGCTTATTCCCTCTTCAATGATTCCCTTCAGCTAAGATAAAGACCAAGGGGCCACCAGCACACAGGCCTTCCAAACCACCCAAGAATTGGTTATTGTGACATTTAAGCCTTCTACACATTTTTTTTTGGGGGGGGATATCAATTAAACTATTGTAATATTCAAAAGGACATTGATATACTGTGCAACTTGCATTTTCAATCTCAACGTCCTATTGAAGCACTTGATAGCCCTCCATGTAACAGAACCATAGATAATAAAAACAGTGGCTATTAGAATACTTCAGATGTTTATTTTCAGGCATAGTGAGTGTCCTTTCCCTGGTATGAAGTTTCTGATTCACCCTGCTGGGGCTGAGCATTACCTTAGGATCCTAGACAATTCTTTTATCTGTCTTTCACATAAGATCCTTAATCCAAGTGAACTTTGAAAACACATCAACAGCTGTTATAAGAAACACCCACCTCCCCAGCTAGGTGCAGTGGCTCACGCCTATAATCCCAGCACTTTGGGAGGCTGAAACAGGAGGATCATTTGAGCCCAGGAGTTCAAGACCAGGCTAGGCAACATAAGGAGATCTTGTCTGCACAAAAAAAATAAGCTAGCTGGGTGTGGTGACATGTGCCTATAGTCCCAGCTACTCAAGTGGCTGAGGGGGAGGATCACTTGAGCCCAGAAGATTGAGGCTGCACTGAGCTGTGACCACAACACTGCACTCCACCCTGGGTGACAGAGCAAGACTCTGTCTCAGGGAAAAAAAAAAAAAAGGAAAGAAAGAAAAATCCCCTATTATAAACAGATACTAGCATCCATATGTAGAAACACAATTCTGATCTCTTGAGAGAGACCAAGCCAGTTTGTGTTGACAATTTGCAAAGTGACCCATTGAGCCATTCTGCTCCAAGGACCAGCTCACCTTTCCGCCCCTTCTGAAGCCTCCCGAGAGACACACTCCACATACTCCCCCCACTCCACCACATGGGAAATCTGATTTAACAATCAAAGAATTTTGGAGACATCCTTATTAGTTATGCTAATTCAAGTTGGGGGAGAAAATAAATGTATTACAAGAAAGATTATTTAAAACCCAAATATATGTGGTTTAATTGGCCATTTATGATTCATCAATAGTTTGATATTTCTGTAACATATGAGAGTTGTATGCATTTGGGGTGAGAAGTGTTAATAAGCTAACAAGCTCCTGAACGAGATTCTGATGAAATTTACACTTCTATAACTGAACCAAACCCTTTATTTAAAAAAAAAAATAACCAATTTAGCTGTCAACATAAAATATTCATTTTGTCATTCATGTAAGTAATGATCCCCAGCAAATGAGATAGTTTAATTTTCAATGTGAATTTCATTAGTTACTTTTTCTTCTTCCCTAGTTCCAGGCAGGATTGTGACAGCTGTCCAAGGGCCCCAATTAAACATCGAAACTGGTTCATATTATGCCCACCAAAGCACTTTTAAATTATCACCTAAAAACAGCCTTCACCAAACAGCTCATCGAAGCCTGCAACTCCTGAACACATGCTGCAAAGCCCATTTACGTGGGCCACCAAGTTAGGAACCTTTCATACTCGCAGGTGGGGAAGAAAAGGCAAGCAGATCAAAGGTATTTGGGCCACCCACTTCTTTAGTAAAGAAACAACTACGACTTTCAGATAAGCAAGCTCTCTGAGAAGACATTTCTTCTTGGGCCCAGCCTGTCTGTTCACTGGGCACAAGGGTGGTTCTCAAGAATCAGGCATGAGTATCTTTCTCAGACCTCCCAACCTGCCCTCCCCTGCCAATCGGGAAACAGCAGCAATCCATCAGACTGTCAGACACACTTGAGAAATTCAGAGACATTGAGCAGTGAGTCTATTCGGGAGCTGACAGTGTCTTGCACGTTCAATCTCTTCAGGATGGTACTTTGACTGGCTATGGTGGTGCCAGCTTCTACATTTTGATAAACTTTTCCCAGAGTCATAAGTTCATTCTACCTATAGAATTTTTAATACAAAAACTATCCAGGCATGGTGGCGCATGCCTGTAATCCCAGCTACTCAGGAGGCTGAGGCAGGAGAATCGCTTGAACATAGAAGGCGGAGATTGCAATGAGCTGAGATCACACCACTGCACTCCAGCCTGTGTAACAGAGTAAGACAACATATCAAAAAAAAAAAAAAAGTTATCTGCCAAATAGCAAAAGGCCATTCCATCTCAAAACAAAATAATCCAACAAGAAGTATAAAGTTTTATTGCTTTCCTCATTACTTCCTGTGACCAAAACTGAGTCAATGGGACCTGATGCAGGAACTTTGTTGCAAAGAAAACTCAAAAAGAAAACATCAAAAAACAAGTTATTAGAAGTCAGACAAGGTATACATCCTATTACAGTCACAATTAGGACCATTCTTCAAAATCTCATCACTCTTTTTCTGCAAAACAAGGGGAAAGTTATTTCAATCTGTCCATATAAAACTGCCTCCATTTTCTGTAATGACAATATTGTCTTGGGATGCCAGACAGATTTTGTTTAGTGAGTTGGCTGGGGTTTTCTCTTTGTAAAAAGCTTTTAATACTCTAAGACCTTCTGTTTTGTGAGTTTTGGTAGGCATACTTTGCAGGAATGAGTTAGAGTTGCTCAATATTCTAGGGGAGTTGAGGCAAGATTTATAAAGAGATATTGGTGGGTGAGGTAGGCAGGGTTGGTGAATGATTGTGTCCTTATAGGAGGTTGATTAGATTCTGGTGGGATATTGATCTGGATTATACTTGTTGAATGGGTTGTGATAAATGGATTATGCAAATCATGTCTTTGACAGTCCTCTAACCTTAGAGACTATTCCCAAATTTTAGCAGAATACCCTGCTTTCTACAGCTTCCTTCCTCCTCCCTCTCTCTCACCCTCTCCCTTTCTTTCTCTCTTATGCCCTTTCACTAAGTGATATCCAGAAAGTACATGGATATTTATGAGCCCTTTCTTAAGACAATTTTGCATTTATTTCAAAAATTTTACATACAAGGAAAGATGTTGATTTATTTAAATTAGTAAAAGAAAATTCTGCAGAGTATCCACTTCAACTACAATTCCAATTACTTTTTTCCTTCTGTCATCACAATCATCTGAAAATTATAGAAGTCTCAGCACCAAAGTTTGCAAACTCAAGAAATGGAGTGTTTTCACTAATACATACTTTAAAAATAGAAACAAACATCACTTTAAGCCACCTCATTTTAAAGGTAATACAGATGGTCCAAATATATTATTCAGAATTACTATTTTATAATAATAAACATATTGTGCCACAGTGCTATTCCTAATAAGTCACTTTCTGATAATTAGATTTTTCAACATATGTTTCATTAGAGTTGGTTCTGCTGTACCTTTCAGTGGACACAAATTCTTCCCCTCAGACCTGAGCTTTTCAATACAATAACCACTAGCCATATGTGATTATTTTAATTTAATATAAATTAAATTAAACATTTAATTTCTCAGTTGCACTAACATTTCAGAGGCTCAAAGGCCACATGTAGTTAGTGGCTACCTTATTGGATAGCACAGATTATCAAACATTTCCTTTATTGCAGAAACTTCTCCTAGACAATAGGATGCCTTAGCTAAAGTCATGAGTTCTTTCACATCAGAAATCATGGCTAGTCTTCAGTAGGAATAGAGCAATTTTATAAGACTATAACATTTAGTCCTAAAGCATTCAAAGTCCAATTTTCTCATTCCATTTTACAGTTACAAATTTCTCTAGTTTTGATTTAAAAATTACCTGACCATATTTGCTATCTCCCCAACTAAGCTGGAAGCCTTTTAAGAATGGGGCCACATATAAAAACACCATTGCCTCACACATTAGTAAGTACAAAACTTTTTTTAATGTCTTGAGTTGAATTAAAGTGTAACATAGCCTACCTACTTACTCCAATGCTATGCATTGTGGGCGCTCAACTTATTACAGCAACCCTTATAGAAAGGGCACTGGTTGCTTAGTGAGGCAAAGGAGGGGCAGTAGGTGCCATGTCTGTGTTCCAGGAATGTAAACTCCCCTTTGCTCCTCCTGGGAGCCAAGTCATAGGGAAGAAGCTCTGAAACCCCAATCTCACTATTCAAAAGCTGGGCACTTGTTTACTTTTCCAGCCAAAAAAAAAGTTCTCAGCGTCACCTGATAATCACTTCTTTGACACTGAAATGTATTCATTCTAAAAATGGGTATTAAAAACCTCTTTTATGCCAATAATTGTGCTTGACAATGGAGACAGGAAGGAATAAGGGAGGAAGATAGCAAGCAGCCAACCAATATTTCACTTAAACCTGTGAAATGCTACAATAGAACAGAACTCAGTGGTCTGATAAAGGATTATGAGAGTGAGGGGGCAAACCTTAGATTCAGGTAGCAGGATATGCATCTGGAAAAGTCGACATATAAATTGAGGCCAGTGGATGAGAAGAGCTAGCTACATAGAGCCAGGTGGAAGAAAAGGCAAACGCAAAGGCATTGCATTTTGGAAGATGGTTTGATCAAGGAATTAAGAGGTAACTAGTGTGGCTCAAGATAGTGAAGAGAAAAGTGAAGGAGGTGAGGAAGGCAGTGACCATATCATGCCATTTCATGGCCATACTGCACATGGCCTTATTGACCATGACAATTGAGATTTTAAGTGCTTCGAAAAGCCCCTGAAATGTCTAGATCAGTGTAATAATATAAAGACTGGATGAGTGAGTGGGTGTGTGAATGAATGAATGAACCTACTTAGTCCTGAGAAGCAAGAGTATTTAAAATGAAAAAAAAATCATATTCTACCGTGAGGCGTTTGCTTTCCTTAAATAAATACTGCATTTCCTCTTTATTCAACTCTGCTTTTTCTTTTGGATTAGGGGGAAGATATATTTAATTGGGACTTTGGAAGTGACTTAAAGATATATCTACATTCACTTTTTAAAGAAAGCAACATTAACTGGAAGGCTTCCCTGACCCCTTCAGGCAGAATCAGGTCTTCCCTCCTCTGTGCTCCCTCACTGCTTAGCAGATTCCTCTAACAGTTATCACTTTGAATTATAAGGAAGTACTTTAACAGGCTGTGAGCACAATGAACACACCTCTGCCACTGCACCTCCTAACTCAGCACACAACACACAGTTGGTCCTCAATAGATGTTTTCAAAAGGAGTAAAAATAAGAGAAGTCGATGGAGGTCTTCTTAAGTAAATGCAGACTCAAAACCCAGTTTCTATGCAAATTAGTACTAAAAGAAGATTAATTTACTGTCTCTGTAATCAGCTTCTCTGACCTGATTATATATTGGAGTCCTGAGCATCTCTGCTAATATTACTATTTATGCAGCATGTAAATTAAGACAACTCTTAGAAAACTGAGAGGTTTGAATTCCTGTTCTATAATACAGGGTTTCTTAATTAATTCAAAGTACCTTTTTATAAATAACAACCTAAGAAGCACCAGTAGTTTTGTTGAGCAGTTCCTGTTCTGTGTCCAAAATGTAGTATTTGATCCTCCTGTCCATGGAAGGTATTGAGGAAAAGTATTCTTATCCCTACCTCATAAATGAAAATATAACCCACCCAAAAGAAAATTTATTTAAAGTTACCCAGCTTGTATGTGGAGGAGCCAATGGTACAAGAACCCGTTTCCTAAGACTCTCTTCTTTCTTTATGCCACAATGCCTGGATCAATAGTTTTCAAGGTATATCCTTGATCAGCAGCAGCCTCACCTGGGAAATTGTTAGAAATGCAAATTCTAGGCCACAATTCCAAACTTAACTGAATCGAAAACTGTGGGTGGGGGCTGGAGGAAGAGGGAAGGGAGAACCAGCAATGTCTAACAAGCCCTCCAGGTGATTCTAAAGCACACTGAAACTTGAGAAGCACTGCTCTAGATAATGTTTCTAAAAAGATTAATATTAAAAAAAGATTCGAGCTATATACGTAATTTGTTTCATGTAATACAAAATTGCTTAAACTGAAGTTAAAATCCTGCCTGAAATTTTAGATATATTCATTATCAATTCATAATTTATTATTTTGCTAGATTGTCAAGTTAAACTGTTTATTCAAGGACATAAAATTTTTGCCTTATGTAATACTATTAAGCATTTTGTCACAATTTTCCAATTATAGTTAAGGTTGAATAAAGTAATTGTGATAAACTCAAAATTGCACTTAAACTTAATCTGATCCCATCAACATTAATAACAACTTTAGTGCCTATAGCTTGACCATCACACTTAAAAGGGCAAAAGAATATAGCAAAAATTATACCACAGGGTTCATTTGAGGAAGAGATGTTTATTGGTTAAATATTGAAATAAATGGAAAAGATAATGCAATTTTCCATATGTATGCCAAATGAAATCTTTGCTGAAGAAATTCATCCAAAAACTAAACTTGGCAGTTTTCCCCTGGAGAAGTCAGCTCAATTTTTTGAGGGTGACGGAGTCCCTGAATGATCCCTGACTTACTGCCTTCAAGCAACTGAGAGCTAATCAAAGGTCTACGAAAGGGTCTTCGAAAGATTCTACTCGCAGAGATAGAAGCAGCATGTGCTGCTATTAACATATAGAGCAGAACAAGCCATTGAAACTGTGTAGGAAAAAGAGCAAATAGTCTTCCAGTAGATTTCAATTATGAAATACTCTTAATTTAGGGGAAAATTGCTTAAAGGTGGTATGCTAATGATCCTAATGCACTCCAGCGTTGTTACACAGCAGTATTTGTGGTCTAAGTTGAGAATTTTGGGTCTTCATCTTGAACCTTTACTACATTATTTTAAAGAAATTCAGATGTGCTACTAAATGAGGAAAAGAGATCAGTGTCAAACCTTGAGCCGACTCACAATATTTTGGAGCTGATGATCCAGGCTAAACATTATGGCCTTTTTACATTTATGCCTTTAAACACTTTAGCAACGAAATGGCCTCCTTCTTCTGCTTGCCTCTTCTTTCCCCCACCTTTAAATATCAGGAATTTCAACAGCTGTTAATACTCCTTGATTAACTTTGGCAGATTCTAGTCTCTAAATCATTTTCATGGTGGCACATTGCATTCTAGGACAGGTTATCAATTTTGTGTCCCAATGACAGTCTTGTCCTTTTCCACATACATCCTTTTCTGTCTGCCCAAGGAGAACTGATCCTAACCATAAAGTGGAAAACTATTTGAGGAAAGTGGCTAAAAGGTTTGGGTGCTGACAAGCACAAAAATCTGAGCTCAAATAAATACCTGTGATTACGTATAGACTCAGCTGCAATACAACGCCTAATATGAAGTTAGCCCTCAATTAAAATTGGAAGAGGTGAAAAATAGTAGTAGTTATGTCTTTTATTGATGCTGTACTTCTGTGTACCATGTCCATTTCTAAGCAGTTGACCAACACTGTTTTACTTAACCTTCACAATAACACTTCATAGATAGGTGGCATCATTTCCATACTATAGCTGGAAATTGTGCACTAATAACCAAAGCAGGACCTTTGGGAGAAACTTCAAACCCAGGTGTTCCTGACTTCAGAGTCTATACTCTTTTTACTACACCACAATGAATGAAAGAATCCAGTGACAGTTGACAGAACACAGACGTCTAGAGCCCCTTTACTCATAACAGACTGATTTGGAGGAGGCTCATCATTAATAAAATGTCTCCTTCACTGCCCTGGTTAAGGTTATGATGTTGCCAGCACTGGAGTAAACTCCTCCTGAGTCAAAGCCTCTTTTCTCCCAGATGCTACAGTGCAGACTGTTTACCTGAGATGGTGCCAGAAGAACCCAGTTACATCTTTGATTGAGTGCAATAATCACTAAACTTCCATAAACAAGAGTGGGTGAGGAAAGGCATGGAGCAAGAAGTCCTGAGAAGGATGGCCAGTAGTTTGGGCTGGGGAAAGCAAAGGCCATTATGAATGCAGGGGATCCCAGAAGAAACAGAGGTAGTGGAGTAGGGGTCACTTTACCTACTTGGACAGTTTGCTCTTGTTCAGCAGTACTAATGATATTTGCAAGGCCAGACTCAAAACTTCCCAAAATACCTAACTTTTTTTTTCAAGTCACAAAATTATTAAATCTCCCTTTGTCCTCTTAAAGAAAAAAAAACTTTTATGGTACTGAGACATATGTCCAAGAAAAAAGAGTGCCTCAATTATTCCTTTAACAAATGTTTATTGAACATTTCTTATATGATAGGCACTGAAAGAAATTTAAAAATGAATAAGACCATCCACTTTGACAATCTATTTGAAGACACACCTACATGAACAACTGCAATATAATTCAACAGAGGTTGTACTAAAGCTTGTGCAAGGCCCGACTGGAACAAGAAGGGAGTTGCATACTTAGCCTATCTTGGAAAAAACTCACCAGAGAAAGGATGTTTGAGCTGATATCTATGTGCAAATTTCCAGAGGTGAGACAATATGTGGCTTGTCTGAAGAATAGTGTGAAAGTCCATATGCACATAGAAAGAGTTTTTAATTTATTTTAAGTTGTCTAACTTTTACTCTTCAAAGCCCTTTACATGCATTGGCTTACTTAATCTTCAAAATGTCCAAAACAATTTTACAGATAAGAAAACTGAGGTTTAGATAAGCTAAATAACATATTCAAGATCTCACTTGAACAAAACTAACACACAAACCCAGAGAGCCAAGCTCTAGTGCATAAGTTCTAACCACTACCTAGCACTGCCCACACTGCTAACACATAAGGATGGAAATGTAAGTTGTAAAAGACTTTATATATCCTGCAACAGAGTCTGAGCTTGATAGTGTGTGACCACCAAAGGTTTTGAGGCAGAAAAATAACACAATCATATCGTGGTTACAGAAATGTTACTCTGGGGTCAGCATAAAGAATGGATTGGAGACCAAGGAAACTGAAAGCTAGAAAACCTGTTAATATTTTGTTTCAAAAGCACAGGCAAGACAGGCGGAGGGTTTTAATCGTGATGATGGGTCTACATAAAAAGAAAGAGAATAAAGAGATATTCAGTGGTAGTACTAACAGGGTTTGGTAACCCTGGGAACACTAGGTGGAGGGTGAGGTGAAGATCAGAGTCCAGGTTGACACAATTTCTAGCCTGAGTAACTGGAGACATGGTGAGAATCCCTTGGTCAAGCATTAACCAAAGCGGAAATGTGAGAAAGGGGAAAATTGGTTAAGGCAATTAGTAAGTTCACATTGGAGTACGTTGAGTTTGAGGTAATCCTAGAAATCCAGTACTTTAAGGAACGGTGATGCCTAGAGATATGAACGTGCTTGTCATTGTCTTGGATTTAGCTGAAGTCATGGAGGCAGGTGAACTTAGTGGTGATGATAAATTTCAAGCAAAGGTGGAAGAAGAGATCCTTTACAAGGTAATCCTTGGGCATGAGAGCTGAGAAGAGGAAAAGACTCAAAAACAAAGAAGGAAGAGAGGAAGGAAGGAAATGAGTGAGGGAGGAGGGAGAAAGGGAGGAAAGAGAGCAGAAGGAAAAGAAGTGAGAGAGAGGGAAGGAGGAAAGCACAAAGGGAGGAAGGAAAGAAGAAAAAAATGGGAAATAAAGGAGAAAATTTTAAGCAAAATAAAGAATCTGATTATCTTAAATTTCTGAAATATATTATCACTCTAGGTAGAGATTTGACTTGCAATTTCCCCATATTTCATCTTCTCTTCCATTAATCTGAGTGGTACTTTAAAATATCATTATTTTAATAGCTAAATAATTTAAATTGTCTATCATTTACTATATTATTTTCAAGTAAGCAACAAAGACATCTTCTAATGTGCACATTCTCAGCCAAAGTCAATAATTCCAAAAGAGAATCTTTTTTAATGTTCTTCTTGTTTTCTTTTTGTTGTTGTCATTGTCAGCTATTTAATTAGGTTTTTCTTAAGACATTTAGAACACAAATTTGTGAGGATAAATTCCATTCATCAGGGCAAACACAGATCACAAGTAGCCCTGGAGCTGAGGAATAGCTTTGATTTTTGGTAAAATTTGTGAGTCCACAGCATTCTGTTCAATCTTGCACTGCTCTGTAATCTCGTATTTCTCTTTTTCTGTATCAAAGATCTCACCTTCCTGATGTCTGGGCTTCCTCAGCTTCTTCTTCTTGAAGTAAACATCAGTAAGATGTTCTGGGATTTTCATATTGCATATACCAAGGTTTGTCACAGACTTCAGGGAAAACCTGAAAGCATTACAAAAAACAAAACAAAACAAGAAAAACTTCCATGTTGAATGTGCTTAGGCATTTTCTCCCTTTGTTTTTCAATGAGAGCAAGTTCAGATCATTTAACAAATGGTATTGGTATGTATTTTTCAACAAAGTGAAAATTGCACCAATTAAGCAAGCACTGACACTTAACAATTCTCAGCTTGAGACTTGTCTCCACTAATTAAAAGAGATGAATATTTGTATTACTGATAAATCACTACCATTAAAAGTCATATTTTTCAAACACAAGAATGCTAGATTTTATTAGAAATACTTTTTCAATGATATAAACATGAATCTATGTGTATGAGAAAAGTATACATACTTTAACACTGTGGCAAGATAAGCAAAACTACACTTAGTATCCAAGTCTCTTCTTCCAGTGCACATGAGTCCAGAAACAACCAGAGCAGGAATCATCTATGAGTGTCATAGCCAGCACTGGCTAATTGGACCCCAAATGCATAGCAGTGGTTTAAAAGGCGGAACCACAGAAATGAATGACAGCTCCCTTGGTTATCTTCTTTCTTTGGCTATTTGTCATTCCACTAGTTGGATTTTGGTGAATATCAAAACTACTGGTAATATAAGTACTACAAGGGATATTATTTTGCACTTAAATTTTCAAATATTTTAAAATAAAATTTTAAATATTTGACATAGAGCACAGGTACAGCCATATTGGCAATGTCATCAACTTAAGTGGTCAGTAGCTTTGGCAGCTATAGCAGGTTGTAATCACTCATATAATATGATCTGATTTATGTGTTTAAAGGGCCACTAGCTTCTGTGAGGAGAATGAAGTGAAGGCAAGTCAGAGAATCCAGTAGGAGGCTCTTGTTGTACTGGTACAGAAAAGACGATGGTCTAAACTAAGAGTGGGAGGTGGAAATAAAAAAAGGTAGACAGATAAAATAAAAAAGATTTTTGTTTTTTTGTTGTTGTTTGTTTGTTTGTTTTTTGAGACAGAGTCTCACTCTGTTGCCTAGGCTGGAGTGCAGTGGCACGATCTCAGCTCACTGCAGCCTCCGCCTCCCAGGTTCAAGCAATTCTCCTGCCTCAGCCTCCAAAGTAGCTAGGATTACAGGCATGCGCCACCACACCTGGCTAATTTTTGTATTTTAAGTAGAGACAGGGTTTTGCTAGGCTGGTCTTGAACACCTGACCTCAAGTGATCTGCCCGCCTCGCTCCCCCCAGCCCAAAGTGCTGGGATTACAGGTGTGAGCCGCTGCACCTGGCCCAGATTGGTGGTATTTTTTATAGTCAACTGTGCATATGTGTTAATTGACTGGATGTAAGAAAGCAAAGCACTGAATAGGGAATAGCTGGATAAATGGGATGCTGCTTTCTGAGATGATAAGAGTTGTATGAGCAGGTATGGGGAAAAACTTGTGTAAAGTTTGAGATGCTTACTAGACATTCAGAGTCTAGTGAGAGTCTGAATGTCTCTAGGAGAGATGTCAATTCTCTCCTACCTTAGGTATTGACGATAATGTGTAATTTGGAGAATTGTTGTGTAGCATAGAAATAATGTATTTAACTCACCTAGCAGACTGGCTAGGTTACAACAGATGCTTAAAAGCAGTGACTATGTTTGTTATCATTGGAAATGCGCAGAAAGTGGGAAATGTTATTGGGACTAGTAGTGGAGAACAGTCAGCAATATTGATTTAGATTTTTTTTAATCACCTGCATAGCATAAGTTCAAGTCAATAAACCTTTTGAACACCTACCATACCCCAGGTTTTGTACTAAGTCTTAGGAATAGATATAAGAATGACAAAGACAGAATCTCTCCTTTCACAAAACTTGGGACAAATTACAGAAGAGAATGGAATGCTCAAAGGGCAGAAATTGGAGGGAAAAAAAAGACTGCAACTTGGTGGATACTTTGTCAAACAGGCAAGAAGAAAGAGGAGCCAACAGAGGAAGCAAATACAAACAAGGAAAGAGACAACCATTATCACAAAACCTAGACAAGCTTGGAGATGTTGACGCAAGTGGAGGGGTGTGTTTTAACAATAAGGAGTTGATCAACAAAGTTACCTAGAAAGAAAGTGAAAGATGAGTCAAAGCTAAGAAAATGTCAGAAGATTAGAGGCAACTTTCACCATTTGTATGTACAGTGAAGAGATCAGAAACTAGATTGCCTAGGACAAATGACAAAGCAGTTAGTAAGTAGTGTCCTCTGGGACAAAGAATGTATCATAGCAAAAGTTTGGCAGGATAAGGAGAGAAAGAAATAAGTACAGCTCTCATATAGCAAAACCTAATACTTAAGACTCAAGAATATCAAGGACACAGATGAAAGATTTTCATCCTAACTCTGTACCTGAGAGAATCTAAAAATTGAGCCAAGATCACTTTATTTACATAGGTGATATAATTTAACTATCTATACATACATATACACAATTAAGGACCTCTTTTAATCAATTTTCTTCACCTTATAAGGAAATTGGACCAGTGTAGCATAAATTTATGATTATAATTTCAAAAAGAACATCAAATGTTATGTTCTCCTACTTAAGCTTTTCCTTCCTACTAATACATCAGAGTAATGTTTTATTGCAAATTTAATAGAGCCGTAGAATGCTGGTTCTTTATTCCTGGTTTCAATATTAACTGATGCATGTCTCTGGACAAACAACGGAACCTTTACAAGCTTCTATTTTCTTACTTATAAAAGATGGTTGGAAATCTCCTTCATATTTAAAAAAAAGGAGGGGGTGAAACTGTCTCAGCGTAAGGTTAAGGTATGTAGAAGAAGAACCATTCTAAACATTTAAAAAGTAAGGAAAGTCCTAATTTGAAAATCAGTAAGCCTGATAATCCCAGGTTTTAGATGCTGGCATAAAGGCAGACACGGTCAGGTTGGTAGCCTGATTCACTGCTGGGTGAGGTCACTGTCAGAATAGACAGAAAAAATGACACAACTCAATGTGCAGATAAGTACATAGCCATGGTCTCCAAATCACCAACGGGAAAAATCTAGGTTGATGTTTCTACCATTAATTGAGTTATTAGTTTATATAACTAATTGGGTCACAGATTTGATTTAACATGCACAACTGGTTCATAAAGATATAGAAAGATATGCTCATTTTCAGCTAAAGATAGACAAGCAGATTACTATTATTTTTAATGATTATATTAAATATTTTAACAAATAATATTAGCCAATTGGATATTTACTCTGTACCAGGAACTTCTAAACACTTTGCATGTGTTAATTCAATGCTCACAGCCATATGAGGTAAGTCCTTTCATAACCCCCATCTTTTGTTTCTCTTTTTTATGGAGACAGTCTTACTTGGCCGCTGAGGCTAGAGTGCAGTGGCGCCATCTCACTGCAACCTCCACCTCCCAGGTTCAAGCAATTCTCCTGCCTCAGCCTTCTGAGTATATGGGACTGCAGATGAGCATCACCGCACTCAGCTAATTTTTTGTATTTTTAGTAAAGATGAGGTTTCACCATGTTTGCCAGACTGGTCTCGAACTCCTCACCTCAGGTAATCCACCCACCTCAGCCTCCCAAAGTGCTGGGATTACAGGCCTGAGCCACCATGCCCAGCTCACTCATCTTATAGGTAAGTAAGTCAGACATAGAGAAAGTTAAGTAATTTACTCAAGTTTGTACAGAAAGTAATTGGCAGTCCTAGAATTTGAACCCAGGTGGTTTGGCTCATGATATTTCACTTTAACCATCACTCCATTCTCTCTGGTATAAATATGTATCTGCCCCCTACTATATTATTAGCATTGTACTGTGCACTGCAGCACAATAGTGAACAAGGTAGACTGGGTCCCTGCCTTCATGGGCCTTCTGAAATAGTAGAAGATATAGACAAATAAGCAGTTGAAACATAGTATGCTAAATGTTATAATAAAGGAGAGATAGTGTCCCTTGGGAGCACTTAGCAAGATCACAAGTTATATTTTTGGTGGGAAAGGATATATCAGGGAAGAGTTCTTTGATGCAATAAACAATGGAAAAATGAGTAAGTTGTCACCAGGAGAAAGGAAGTTGGAGATGAAAGGATGAAGAAGGGGAGTGAAAGAGTAAGAATGTCCAAGGAAAAGAGAGAGCATGGAGCCTGAATTGAAAAAGCTATTCATACTTATGTATTTGGAGAAAAAAGAGAAGAGGTGGGAGGTAAAATCAGAGATATGGGCAGAAGCCATATCCCATATGGATTTATACCATGTTTAAAAGTTTGGTTTCTGTCCTAAATCCAAAAACAGTGACACCAAATGATGTTAGAAGAGAAAATGAAATGATGTACAAAGATCAGTATGGCTGTTGTATGGAGCCTGGATAGCAAGAGGACAAGAATAAAGGCAGCAGGGCCAGTTAGCAAGTGAGTGCCATTGGGGAAGTAAAGGGTACTAATAGCGGCCTGATCTAAGGGAGTGGCAATGTGGGAACATGAGAAGGACCAATTTAAGAGGTATTGAGATAGGAAGCACAGAACCTAGGGACAGTTGTAAGGAGGAGGAGTAGAGAAAGGGCTGTCAGGATTCACTACATTGACAAATGTTAGGTGGTCTTTTGTTTTGTTTTGTTTTGTTTTCTAGCAGGGCACAGCTTTCTGGTGTAGAAGTGGAAGATCCAAGTAGCTGAATTCAAGCAGGGTTGGGATTCCGCAGGTGTGTGAAATGCTGAAGCATGTTAGGGAAAGTTGCTGGAAAGTGAACAATTAAAAGAATAGACTATAAAACCTAATTTAAGTAGGGAAAAAGAGATAAGTTAAAAGGTAAGGGGTTCAAGGAATTGGAGGTCCTTATTAGGCTGCAGAAGAGATGACAGAGTGAGAAAAGAAAAATACATGGATCGTGGTCAGCAAATTGAGATGTTGAAACATCAGAGTTGGAGCAGTTCAATAGTACACAAGATCTAAAGTGAGGCCGAAGCGATGACATGACCTATGATAACACCAGGGGTCTAAATAGTGAATAGTAACTAATGGAGAATGGAGAAAAACATCAAACACAGAAAGGGTATCACCATAAAGTCAATGGGATGTCAGATCAGAGAAGAGGTACACAGGTGAATGGGGAAGCGTATTGGAAACAAAAGATGTATATGTCTGCTCTTCCCTCCCTTCCTTTGCCCTCCTTTTCCCTCCAGTGGATGAGATTTGGTGATTTGATTGCTCTCAGCAATAGCACAAAAAAACTGTTTTTACCTAGTATCCAGGCACTGAGAATCAAAAAGCCCAAAAGCCAGTGTTCATAGCCTGTTCTCATGAAACCTGAAGAACCCATTTTACCACTTAAGGCTGCAGACCTGTGAAACACTGTGGTTTCTGCATGATGCATACAGTTGCATAAATCACAAAGGTCTTTATGCAATCATTCATTCAGAAAGTATTTATTGAGTGCCAACTATGTGCCAAGCATACAGTACAGAGCAGGAGAGATGTCATCCTATCTAGTAAGAAGCTCAGACCTTGTCTCCAAGGATTTTTAAAACAACCATTCCAGCCTGCAGGGTAAAGAATCATGCCTGTGTTAGTCGAAGAAAAGACACCACACTGGCAATGAAACTGGTGAATTAATAAATAAATCTAATCTGTGAGGATTTTTTGTGTAGAAATAAATTACCCACTTCTCACCATTCTTTTCTTGCACTAATACCTTGAAAAACATAAATTGGACAGTGTAAACATGCAAAATTGTTGGCAGTAGGAGAGAATTTTTCTATTTTTCTTTTTTTTTAATTTAATTTTTTTTATTTTACTTTAGGTTCTGGGGTACATGTGCAGGTCACGCACGGCTGTTGCACAGGTGCATACACAACCAGGTGGTTTGCTGCCTCTATTCCCCCTTCATCTATATCCAGCATTTTTCCCCATGTTATCCCTCCCTACCCTCCCCTACCCCCACTGTCCCACTCCTAGCCCCCACCCCCCTGCTACCCCCAGTATGTGATGCTCCTCTCCCTGAGTCCATGTGTTCCCATTGTTCAGCACCTGCCTGTGAGTGAGAACATGTGGTGTTTGGTTTTCTGTTGTGTCAGTTTGCTGAAAATGATGGTTTCCAGATTCATCCAAGTCCCTACAAAGGACACGAACTCATTGTTTTTTATGGCTGCATAGTATTCCATGGTGTATATGCACCACATTTCCTTTGTCCAGCCTATCATTGATGGGCATTTGGGTTGGTTCCAGGTCTTTGCTATTGTAAACAGTGCCACAATGAACATATGTGTGCATGTGTCTTTATAATAGAATGATTTATAGTCCTTTGGGTATATACCCAGTAATGGGATTGCTGGGTCAAATAGAATTTCTATTTCTAGATCCTTGAGAAATCGCCACACTGTCTTCCACAATGGTTGAACTAATTTACGCTCCCACCAACAGTGAAAGAGTGTTCCTATTTCTCCACACCCTCTCTAGCATCTGTTGTCTCCTGATTTTTTAATGATCGCCATTCTAACTGGCATGAGATGATACCTCAATGTGGTTCTGATTTGCATTTCTCTAATGACCAATGATGATGAACATTTTTTCATATGTTTGTTGGCCTCATATATGTCTTCTTTTGAAAAGTGTCTGTTCATATCCTTTGTCCACTTTTGAATGAGTTTGTTTGTTTTTTTCTTGTATATCTGTTTTAGTTCTTTGTAGATTCTGGATATCAACCCTTTGTCAGACGGGTAGATTGCAAAAATTTTTTCCAATTCTGTTGGTTGTTGATTTGCTCTAATGATTGTTTCTTTTGCTATAAAGAAGCTCTGGAGTTTAATTAGATCCCATTTGTCTATCTTGGCTTTTGTTGTGATTGCTTTTGGTGATTTAGTCATGAAGTCCTTGCCTATGCCTATGTCCTGGATGGTTTTGCCTACGTTTTCTTCTAGTGTTTTAATGGTGTTAGGTTTCATGTTTAAATCTTTAATCCATCTGGAGTTAATTTTAGTGTATGGTGACAGGAAGGGGTCCAGTTTCTGCTTTCCGCACATTGCTAGCCAGTTTTCCTTTTCTAAAAACAAATATATTAAGCACAGGAGAAGAATCATAATACTGTATATGTAACCCAAATAAGTCAAAATTTTAAGTAAATAACTAGTCATATATATAATATAAAAACCCTAATAATTTAGATATGAGACCATATTTGTTTTAACTCCTTCCCCAATAACAAGTAGAAAATATCCAACCCACAACAGTCATGGAAAAAGCTAGTCCTTTTTTTCATTTTCCAAAAAAATCACCCTGAAAATTGTTTACTAGTAGAATGATTCAAATTCCTCTTCTCCTGATAGTGGATTTTATTTTAGTAAATTTATAAACGTACAGCTTATTAAAATGTTTAGTCTCAGTAAAGCCTACAGAACATCAAAATAATTTTAATGCCAAATAGATCATAAAAGAAAGTAAAAGGATCTTTAGTTGTACCAACATAGCTACAGTATTCAGCTTAAAGCTACAGGAAAAGATGTAATGTGTTTTCTATCTGCCTGCTTATCATCTTATTTGCCAAAATCCAACTTGAACACATTATTTTACATCAGGCTAACATCATTTTAGCAGACTAAGACTTGGCCTACATGTTACTGAATAAAGTATATGGCATCTGTGGTCTTCATAGAAATACATACGTGTGTATGCATTTATGATTTACATGTATACAGACTTATCACACACCCCGAATAGAACATAGATTTCTTTCAGCGACAGCAAGAACTCAATGACTCGCCTACTTGCATGGCTAAAATATTAAACCACTAGGTAGCTTTATGTGAACTTGAGCTTGATTGTTTCTTAGTTATGCTTCAGAACCTCATCATCATGTGCATGTAATTTCTACAGAAGCGGAAACGTGGATGCTGTGGGTCAGTGAGCATTCCTTTCCAGGGTGCTTCTGAGATGAAGCCCCACGATTAACACAGGGCCCTTAATGATGGGCGGGGTACTAAGCATTCCAAGATTGGCCTGGATTCCTGCCAGAAGGGAGAGAAAGGGGTCTTTGTATGTGGACATCTGAAGGGCGGGCATAAACATGTTAGTTGATACTTAACACCCAAAACCAGTGCCAAAACCGTTAGCTCCCCTCAATAGCCTACTCTGGTTTCAACTGTCCGCGACAATGGAGCAGCCACCTCAATATACAAAACTTGCTCTTTAAACATCCTCTGAGGAATTCCCAAAATAGCAGCTGTTAGAAGCAAATAGACTCTAATTCATTGACATATGCAGACCTTTTAATGTTTTTCTGGTGACGTTTCCATTTTTTTTTTTTTTTGTACCTACGCCATCTATGCATTTTTAATAATTACCTTGTAGATTACGTATGTAATCCCTCCAGGCACTTGAAGAAGGAGCCCCGGGATTCATTGTCAGATGATATTGTTAGTTTTTACGGCAAGAGGCCCAGCTAATTTATGCGGGGAATTTTTCATACGTTTTTCCTCTGCTCTCCCTTCCCTGCTGTCCTCGCGCCTTTCTTCCTCAGTACATTAAGAGATTCTGATGTGCCTGCAGCAACATCCGCCGGTGGTGGCTGACTGTAGAGATGCCAGCCAGACTTCCCCGCAGAGGAGCCAGGCCATGTGGGCCGCCTCAGCAGAGCGTGCTCCCTCGGAATCCCCTCTGGGAACCCCCTTCCACCAGAGCTGAATCTAATCTCACACCTTCAATAACTTTTGTGGGCTCAGTTTAGTTTCTGGCAGACAGTTATCTGTGTTACATAAATTCCACACGAAAAGTAAGCAACCTTCTATCTCTAGAGAACCATTGGCCAGGCAAGTTACTGCTGCAGAGGCAGCTCCAGAAACTTTGGCTTATAAGTGGCCATGTGCAGCCAGATAAGAGAATAAAATGGTGTATTTGTGGTGCAAAGGGCTTTGATTCCTCTCTCCCCAGGTTTATTCATGGAAAATATTAATAGTAACTCTAAGAGGCCATTGGGAGATATATATGTGTGTGTGTGTGTGTGTGTGTGTGTGTGTGTATATATATATATATATATGACAATCTGATAGATGACAGATGGTTAATACATTTTTTAATGAACCAGGATATAACTCTGAAATGTCAGTTTTCAACAAGCAGCTTGAATGTGTCTAGTACAGGACATTAGCATCAATGTGGATGCTTATTTAGGAAGGCAAAATCCTTGCAAGCATCAGCAGCTCTAAATAGATAATTATTCCTAATGAGGAAATCATTTAATGGGCACAACTACAAAACAATATTAAACGTGAAACTGTTTAATATATTTATAAAACTAAGTCTCTCCAAGAATACATATAATAGTGTTTAAATTTCAATATGATAATACATAACTTGGATATTACTAAGATGCAAAACTTTATTACTCTTAACTACCTTTAATAATTTTTTAATCATCAAACACCATAATTGTTTGATGGAGTGATATTGTTTGGGAGAATTTTTGTTTAATAAGCTCCTTTCTTTATTTGTAGTAGAAAAATAGTGATACAGTGAGGAATGACAAACTTTTGGTACAACTTAGAATTCTGGTAAAGGTGAAAGCAGACATTACAAACTTAACAAGTCTTTTGTGTGACCTAATTGCATTAGAATATATTAGCAAGATTGCATAGTGTAGGTTTTATGTTCCATTAGAAAGGTCATCACTGATTTGGGTTGAATCGCTAAAGATAGGAGACCACATTAGCAGAGTGCTCTTCCAGGGGCTGAAGGATGAACATACTTTGCTTCATTAGAATTATCTCATTGTAATGCAATATTCTAACTTTACAGTAGGAAGAGACAATAGGAAAGCTCTGAAGCCCCAGATCCCATATTTCTCTTATGATAAACCTATGCGTAATTGCACCATACCATTGTTTCTCTATAACATAAACCTAATATGGTAAAAGAAGCCAACCTATCTGTTTTTCTGATTATAATCAAAGATATCAGCTCCATGACATGCTAAATCATAGACTTTATCCTATTTTTTAAGCATTTGAATTGCTGTGTTAAAAGGTCTTATGTTATTTTAAAACAGCACAATTTTAAATTCCAGAGTTATTGAATCAAATACATTAGAAGACATCTATGTATAAATCTTAAATGTTTTTATGGATTTTACAAAAACATAAGCCATAATAATCTTCAACTGGTGTTACTTATAATTACTCCAGAAGGAAATTTTAGTTGCTATATTTCTATCACTAATGGCAAAGAGACATAAATGTACCTGATGATTCATCCAAGTAATAATTTTGTTAGTATCCTTAATGGCTACAAAAAGAAGAACAAACTATCCTGTCATTTAACCTTCAGATTACATGGGCAGACCCTTGTGTTTGACTCTTTTCTGTTATAAATAAGAAAAATATGCAGATTATCTTATATAATGAGCTTCACTGTAAGGTTGCCAAGAGAGTAAGGAAGCATAAAAAACTTGTAAAGAAGCTGAACATCACTTATGATGCCACTACAGTGTCGAAAGCTCCACAGCATCTCCAGGGATCTGCCATTTGTATGCCTCAGTTTCCTTCTCCTCTGTTTCATGACTTCTACTTGTCTGCTTTCAGGGCATCTCCACACTTTAGAGCCACTCTTTTGGTCTCCACCTCTTTTTGCATATTTTCAAGTCAACCACCCTAAGAGCAAAGATGGCCATTGGAGTAATTAATCCTCATCCAGGTTAGAACAACCACAAAAGAAGGCATTCTTCTCAGGCTGTCTCAAATGCTGACCTAGAATATGGCCTTTAACTCAGTTACTGACGCCAATCCCAACTCTGGCTGTGGCCATAGTAGCAAGGTCACATTACAAAGCAGTAAATGTTTATACAAGAAACTACCTGCTTATAAAGGGACTATAGATGTGAGGTGAGCACCAGAAGCATAGTGAGCATTCATAACCTCAATACACAACACAGAATACCTCACCAGAGAATACAGCCTCAAACTGCCTACCATCCACAGGAGAAGAACTGAAAGAACTTGCTAGCTGTCCATTCCTCTAGAGCAGTAGTCCCCAGTCTTTTTGGCAAGGAGGGGGCAAAGGGAAGAGGGGGTCCTGGAGGATGTTTTCGGGATGAAAAACTTCAGATCATCAAGGCATTAGATTCTCATAAAGAGCGTGCACCTAGATCCCTCCATGTGCAGTTTACAATAGAGTTCCTGCTCCTATGAGAATCTAATGCCACTGCTGCTCTGCCAGGAGATAATGCTCAGGTAGTAATGCTGGCTCGCCCACTGCTCATCTCCGTCTGTGCACCAGGTTTCAAATGGGCCATGAACTGGTACCGATTGGCAACTGGGGGGTTGGGGATCCCTGCTCTAGAGGGACCTAGGTGCATATCAAAAACTCACATTAGTGCCATATTGTCTTTATGGAATTGCTTATACTGGACTACTTTTTTTGTAGTCTACCCTTAGCTTTCATATTAACTGAGAGAAAAAAAAAGTCTTGTTTTTGGAAATCTTTTATTTCATTGGCTATAAGAATATTATTGAGAGTACCATTCAGGCCCTTCTTATATGAAGCTGTATGAAAGAAATTTCTTTTAGGGCAATGCGCTATAAACAGTTTTATGTGCCCTAGAGAAAGTATTTGTTTGCTCATCTTGAACAATTACCCAATTCTGCCTTTTCACTTAGGCCACTAGAAAGCTTTAAACCTTAATATATAGAGCACAACTATAAGTGTGCCCATCTTGTTTTGATCTTGATTCTTTTCCTAATTCCTATTTTCCTTAAGCCTATTTTTAATATTTTGTATTTTGCCATTCTTCGTGTAAATCAAATCCCTTGAGAAAATAGAGCATAATAAATAGTATTTGTGAAAGACACATATGGCAAATATAGCCTAAAACACAATAAAAGAACATGATATTTTATCCTATCATACTAAATTTCTGAGACAGTCATAAAGATCCCCTGTTATCTGTCTGTTCCATTGAACTAAGAATTTAGTTTAAAACCACTGCAGAGGAAGACCTGATTATAAAGAACCATTGTAAATATCAGAAGCAATTTTATATATAAAAAAGTCACAAGTATTCAAACTCTGTATACTTTGAAAGATCAATTTAAATAATCATAATTAGTACCTAATCCTATAAAATGTATAGTCAACACCATTTCTAATGGCAATCTTGCTGAGGAAAATATACAGAAATAAAAAAACAGATTAAAACTGACCACATAGTATTGATATAAATAGGAAGATATACATTGCCCATCTTTTGCTAATAAAAAGGAGGGGGAAATAATCAGCATGACTAGGAGCCTTTCTTGTTTAAAAAAAGAAAGAAAGCTTAAAATGCTTCAAAATCCTATTTCTAGTGTTGTTTCTATAGATTAAAGCTAGAGTGAATGAATAATTTTTATTTTTAATATAAGAAGGATATGCCGTAGGAAAAAGTGTTTATTACAGTCTCTGCATCTCCAGTGTCCTGAATGATGGTTTGTCTGCTACTACCTAATGTTCTATTTTTTTAATTTAATTTAATTTAATTATTCTTTATTTTACTTTGAGATGGAGTCTCACTGTGTCACCCAGGCTGGAGTGCAGTGGAGCGATCTCAGCTCACTGCAACATCCGCCTCCCAGGTCCAAGCAATTCCCCTGCCTCAGCCTCCCAAGTAGCTGGGATTACAGGCACCGGCTACCATGCCCAACTAATTTTTTAGTAGAGACAGGGTTTCACCAACTTGGCCAGGCTGTTCTTGAACTCCTGACCTTAGGTGATCCACCCACCTCGGCCTCCCAAAGTTAATGTTCTATTTAACCCTAACCACCGTTGATCTCCACAAAGAGGTCCCGGTCAAATGTGTCCAGAATTATACCAGCTGCAGGTCTAACAACAAAAACTTTCTCAAATTGAACTAAGCAGTCATTTTTGTGTTACCTTTTCAAACATGGTCCTTTTATATCTTACACACACACACACACACACACACACACACTCCCTGGTGTTCTTCTTCCAGACAAACTAATTTGCTACATCCGTAGATCCAGGTGACATGCTGCCTTACAAAATCGAACAAGAATAATAAAAGTAAAAAGAGATTTTCATTCAAGGCAGAAGAGTTTTTAAAGTGATAAAAGAGACTCCCAAGTTTTATATATCTCTCTAGTGAAGATGAAAATCATGCTAAACACCAAATACACTTGTCTAATTACATCAGGAAATACTGTTCTGTATTTGCTAATGAAATGTGATGCTACTGTATTCACCGAGAGCCAAAACAAAGTGAAGATATAACATTCTAATTACAAAAAGGCACTTGGTAAAATGGTTGTATGCTTTGAACTGTAATAAAAATTAATAAAATTATGTAAATACAAACAGTTACTGAAAATGTGGCACTCTAATTTTAGAAAAGCCACAGAACATAATGACTTAAGGAACTTCAAACCATTTATAACCTCATTCAGTTCACGGAGAAGACTAATGAGAAAATGTTTGTCTAAAAGGCTAATATTTGTTTTAATATATTTACTTCATTGCTCTAAGTACGAAAGCCACCCCATATTCTTTCAGCAGTAAGGGTAAAATCCTAAACAAATTAATAAGTAAGCACAAATTTCCCATCCCCAAGCATTTTGCAATATTCCAGCTAAGTTACCACTGATGCATTCATAAATGTCTTAATGGCCTTACTATGTAGAATTCTGTTATAATGCAGGAGCCAGAGGACACACAGAACTCTCTTACTGTATGCTTTCCAAGTTAGAGGAAAAGAAATGCACCACACATCACTATGTACACAGAGAACATGATTTGACCTCCATGATCAAATCCATGCTATAACCAGGTGCCTTGTAATAGGTTATTATCATAGCTGGTACTTACTGATTCTCCACAGTAGGCTTTGTTCTGTACTAATTTTTCATCCTGAAATCTCTATATAGCATTCATGTTGACTCAAGAAATGCAGTATCTTTAAAATTAAACTTAGGAATATATGTTCTATTAAATTTTCCTATAATTTAAACATGAAACTCATTATTAAAATTCATATAGCCTATCTCTACATTTTAATTCTTTAAAATTAATATTTTCATTAACTATGACAGAGATCAGTGAAGTGATAAGCTTTCTAACTTTCATCACTTAACAGTATCTTGTTCAAGAAGTGAATATGGCTCTAAACCAAATACGCAATTTTAAAACTCTTCAAATGTTGTGTCTCTGAACCTTCTGAATAAATACTATATTCTTTACTAACAATCTTCAATGATAAATGTACTTATTCGCAATACACTTATTCAAGGAGTTATAAAGGGAGCAGAGATAATTTAAAAGGTCCCTACTTGCTTTAATATATAGGGAAAAAAAATACTACTTCAAGTCTGAAAATATATAATGGAGAGTATATCTTCCATTTGGTTCTGATTACTTTTTGTAATCTACTGGGAGTTAATGTAAGAGCACATATCATCTGTACTTCTATAGAAGAAGTCTCCCCAAAGGTAGGTATAAGAATTGTATCATCTGCAGGGATGCGAATTTACTCTGGTAAAATTGCTACAAATATACAGTTAAAATTATCAGTATAATTTTGTGAATGAAAATTGGGAAGATTTTATTTTCAGTCACTTTTAGGATGTGAGTATGTCAACAATGAAGGACATATTTAATCCATAAAAATATATCATTTATTTTGCTTTTAACATGGATCTTTAAAAAGAACACTTCAAATAGCTAATATACTGTAACAAAATGGGAGTAGTATTTAAAACAGCCAGATTAAACATCCAAATAATAAATATTACATGGCACTGCACATCTGTTCTTTGTAGTGTTTTCTAGTAATGCAGCATAGTGCAGCATTTCAGCAAACCAATTCAAACATGAGGATTGCTACAGAGCAAAAGCTCTTGTCACTGTTTCTGATTGTCTAATGGTATATGGTCCAATCATAAAGGGCAGCTGACAGGCTGGTATAAAAAATGAATTTTCTTCTTCCTCCTGACACATCAGGGTAAGGCCCCCTGCTGCAATGCAGAAAATCTTTTATGCAAAAAGAATACACCATCTTTCAACACATGATTACTATTCAGAAGATTCTGACTAGGTTTTTTTTTTTTTTGGTGCATTTTTAAAAATACTCGTACAAAATTGCACAAAGAGCAAACTGGATCTGGGCTTATGCCTTATCTCCCCTACTTAGTCATTCTGTGACCTGGTACAAATTATCTTTTTTCTCAATACCTTCATTTCCCCATCTTTGAAATGGGGATGATAATAATAATAAAATATGTTTCCTTTCCTAGAATAAAATGAGAATTTATTAGTATTTTAGTGTCGAGGAAACAACGTTATCTTTTCAAACACTTAAAGAAATAATAATCGCACCAAAAGTCCTAATCTAAAGTAAATTGAACATATTACACAATATAATATTTTAAATATTTTGTATATGTTGCCTCAAATGTAAATATTTTCACTCTCCTTGTCACAAAGAGCTCAAAAAGCAAGCCTAGTGGATAAGTCCACGGAAGAACACAGTGCCTGTAAATGAAAACTAATATTTATCATCTGTAAACTATGTGTTAAGCACTTTGGTAAATACTTTACATTTATTTTCTCATTTAATCCTCACAACTTCTCTATGAAGTAAGCACTACTATTCATTTCATTTTCTAAATGAGAAAACTGAAGCCTAGAGAATTTTTTAAAATTGTCTCCTAATTAAAATAGTCATGGGCAGGAGAATGTCTTGAACTTTTTAAGAATTCCAGTAGTCAAGCCAGAGTCCACCCCAGACTGCACTGTCAACCACTGTGCTATGTGATATTTATTCACTTGATGAGATAGACAATATTTATGGGAAAGATGAGAGGGTGAAAAAAATGAGGAGATTTTTGAGCTGAAGAAGAGGTAAGAGATTGATGCTCACCCAGGACAGACGACCCCATTCTCTCAATAAAGCACAATTGGAGAGTGACTCCAAGAGGAGAGAGACATTTAGGTGAGCGGAGGGGCAGATGGGGAGGGTTTGTCAGAGCAGGCAGCAGGCTTCGTGGGCCTCAACTAAATTGGTCTGAGACTCATGGAGAAATGGGGAAAGGGATTGGGCAGGTGGGGTTCCCCTGGGAGAGTCAAGTACGATTATGCCAATAATAGAGGCAAGGCAGAGGTTGGGAGGCAGGCTGGAGGCACGCTAGTCACCTGGGAAAGGAACCTCTGAAGGAAAGAGGTACTAATGAATGTGATTTATGTGAGTTCATGTTCATAAGGCTGTATAAATGCAAGTTGTTATTGCTTGAGGAGTCTTAAATTCACCAGAAGGAAAGTGTTACATAAGAGAGACATAGGAATAAGATATTCTGTGCAAATTAACTGAGGCTGCCACTCTGTGGCTAAGAGCATCCTACCTCCAGCTGAGTATCCCATCACCTAGTCTGAGTTGGTTGGGGAATAGATTAGTGGTACTTTCAAGTGGTGGGGAGAGAAATCTCCAAAGCACACTCTGTCAGAGACAGAGGTGCTGCTGGAGTTTTTAAGAAACAAGAAAAAGCCCTCTCCTTTGGGAAAGGAGTGGGCTAACTAACAGAAATGCTTGAAAGGAGTCTAAGAGTGAAGGGGACGCCCCAGGAGTGCTCCCTGAATGGAGGGAGCATCCACCGAAGATGCTCACAGCACAGGCTTAAATGTGAGTTTGAGGACCTCTAACTTAACTAAAATGTCAACTTTTATTCTCATATCCAAGTGTTTCTTAGAAATGGAGGTCTGTGGGAATATTCTGAAAAAACTGAGCTTTTAAGTTCAAAAAATGCTGTCAAGTGTACACTACTTGGGTGATGGGTGCACTAAAATCCCAGAAATCACTACTAAAGAACTTATCCATACTTATCCATGTAACCAAAATCCACCTGTACTCCCCAAAACTATTGATTTTTTTAAAAAAAACACCAAAATCCTTCTGAGATTACCTATTTTTTTAAATGTGCATCTGGGGGCCTTTTATGAAATAGAATAAAATGCTATGAACAAAAATTATATACCGAAGTGAGTATGTATGGAGCTTTGAAGGTTAAGTGCAGCCTTTGGTCAGGTGGGGACCGAAAGCAGAGCAGGCAGTGTCGGGCCTGATCCACTCCACCCTGTGGAGAGTCAATATGAGAAATCGTTGAACGGTGAAAGGTTCTGGTGTCTTTGGTAAATAGCAATAAGGAGAACTTTGGATATCAGCATGGAAAGAATACCATAATACCATAACATGGAAGCCTCGAAGAAACCCTGGCATTAGTTAAAAACCAAAGATTTTTCTAATCATCCCTGGAAACTTGAAAAAGTATCAAGGGACACTGCAGCAGGAATTATATTCACGAAAAATAATCTGCCTAGAAAGGGAGTAATAATTTTCCAATTGAACTTTGCTACTTCCTCATTGAGTGATTTTATGTCATTTTATCTCTCAATGTCAATAATCAAAAGTCAATAAATATATATTTAAATCACAACATATTAATAACGACTGTAGATTGTTCTCTATTTTGAACACAATACTTTCTCATAAATAAATGCTTAATTTATTATACCTTACATTTGATCTAGCAAACACACACTCTAGGGTGTCTACCTAGAGGAAAAGAAGTCCTTATTCAAAAAAGATACTTGCACACGCATGTTTATAACAGCACAATTCACAATAGCAAAATCGTGGAAACCCAAATGCCCATTGATCAATGAGTGGATTAAGAAACTGTGGTACATATATACAATAGAATACTACTCAACCATAAGAAGGAATGAATTGACAGCATTTGCAGTGACCTGGATGAGATTAGAGACCATTATTCTAAGTGAAGTAACTCAGGAATAGAAAACCAAACATCATGTGTTCTCAATGATATGTGGGAGCAAAGCTATGAGGATGCAAAGACATAAGAATGATATAATAGACTTTGGGGACTTGGGGGGAAGAGTGGGAGGGGGAAGAGGGATAAAAGACAGCAAATATGGTGCAGTGTATACTGCTTAGGTGATGGGTGCACCAGGATCTCACATATCTCCACTAAAGAACTTACATAACCAAATACCACCTGTACCCCAATAACTTATGGAAAAATTAAATTTAGAAAACATAAATTAATTAATTAATAAGATTAATTCACCGTATTGAAAACTGTTAGGATTCTGACTCATTTCCAAGTAACTTCACTAAAACTGGAATGATATCCCTTAGGAAGAGCTCATTATTGAGTTAGTTTAATGACTAGTTTGTTTGAGGTGATTTTTTTTTAATATGTTCAGAGGAAAGACATGTTGAATCTTTTAGGAACTCTCATAAAAGCTATTGCAAAGGATTCTGAAGACAAATGCTATAAAGTGTAAATTAAACTCAAAAGAAAAGATGTTATAATAGAAAAGAAACTAGGGACAAATCCCAGTTTCATGGAACTTTGGACATTTACAAGTTGGGATCCTCTTTAAGGAAAAATTGTTAAATTATGAATAAAATGTATGTACAAAAGCAAATATTTTCAAATGAAGCTGGTAGAGGCCCTGGCAAATAAGAGGTCTTGAAGGTTAAGCGTCATTAGCTTCACAGTAAATTCACCTCCTGGAAGGAGCTAGAAATTATCATGCTCCTTCATCTTCTGAGTCACACAACACAGGGCCTGAGATCCTTTCACTAGAATAAATTAAAGGTTATCTTTCCTCATAATTAGGGCAGAAATAAAGAGAGGTTAGTTGGCATTAAAATTAACATGTCAAAATGATTCCTATAAGCAGCCAGGAATCAGGAATGCAGCAATGAGGCAGGCCTTAGGGGTAACTCTTGAGTAATTCTATAGTTTAAAAAAATGTAATCAGCATCATTTATTAGAAAATAACATAAAGTTAAACATTCAGTTGTTCTTTTCCCATGTGTGTATACTATACAATTCTACTAAGTATGTATATATGTATGAATATTGGAACAACTTTGCACTTGTCTACCAGGAGACATGTACAGGAACATTTAGACTAATATCGTATGTAAAAGCAAATAATGATCATTTTTAAAACCTGCATAACCACTACCACTACCAGAGTAGAAAAAAACTGATTTTTTTCACTTGGAGGAATATTAGATAGCATTGAAGAGAGATTGATTATGGGTACAAATGTACAATTTCATAGAAAAAATAAGACCTACTGTTTGATATATCAGTAGGGTGACTATAGTTTACAATAACTGTGTATTTCAAATAGCTGGATGAGAATAACTCAAATGTTTCTAGCATAAGGAAAAAACAAATATTTAAGATGATGACTATCTCAATGACACTGATTTGACCATTACAAATTATATGAATGTATTATCGTATGTACTCTGAAATTATGTACATCTATCATGTATCAACAAAAAAACACCATTTTAAAAAAGAAAATGTACAATCATAGAGATCAATCTTAGACACCACAATTTTGAAGAAGAAAAAAAGGTAATTCACAGAGGACTACATAAAATACTGCGTGTTCTCACTGCTCAGTGGAAGCTAAACATTAAGTACATATGGACACAAAGAAGGGAACAACAAACACCGGAGCCTACTAAGGGTGGAGGGTGGGCGGAGGATGAGGACAGAAAAACTACCTATTGGATACTATGCTTATTGTCTGACTGACAAAATACTTTGTATACCCAACCCCCGAAGCACAAAATTTACCTATATAGTAAGCCCTCACATGTACACCAGAACATAAAATAAAAGTTTAAAAAGAAGACTACATGAAGTATGTCATTTTAATAAAGTTTAAATACAAGAAATATAAAACAATATATTCTTTAGAGACACATGTGGTAAAACCAATTTTTTAAGCAAGAAAAAGATTAATCCAAAATTCAGTTCAATAGTGAGCTTTCAGAAAAGTGGATTTGGGCAGGAAATACACAGATAGACACAAGAATATGGATAATGTTCTACATTACACTAAGATGGTTGATTCAAGACTGTCTTCTTCATTAGTAAGTTCGACACCTTAGTTCTATTACATATATGGTTTGTACTTATCAAATAGTATATGTAACTATTTTAACCAATGAAAGTAAGGTTTAAACAGAGTATTTGAATTGTGTCTCATCATACTTTTGGTCGCCTACCTTACTTCATCTATAAAACCTTGTTTGGGGGAAAAATAAAACCAATATTCTGTTCGAACTATAATGCAATGGCTTTCAAATGATTTGACCACCAATCAAGCAGATGTGATATTATTTATGCAATATACAGTACATATTGGCATATTTCAATTATTTAAAATTGTCTTTAATGTCCACCTGTAGCAAAAGTTCTTCACATCATCACCAATGTAATTCTTGTAACACAAAAAAAAAAAACAGATGTCAATATAATTCGGTTTAAACCTGTGCCAGGGCTCTTCACTGTCATGAAACAGATTCCCACCCTGAACACTGCGCAGAGAGTCATCCGTGACCAGGTCCTTCCTGTCTCTCTCGTCCCTTTTCTGATGTTTAGCTTGACCTAGACAGAGGTCCTTGTAGCTGCAGCACTCTCTGGCTCTAGCTAATGAGATATGTCTTTTTTCTCATTTTTGGCAAAGAACAAAGTAAGTATGTATGAGAGAGAGAGAAGAGAGAGAAAGAGAGAGTGTGTGTGTGTGTGTGTGTGTGTGTGTGTATTCTCCAGTTACCCTAGCCTTCTGTTGGCTTTAAGGACTAGCTTAATTCTCACTAATCTTTTCCAGGCACTTCAAGTCGTTTGTTCTTTTTCATCCTTCAAGTATCAACTTAAATAGACCTCAGACTAACTGGACCAAATTAAATGGTCCTCATTTATTCTCCATCAAAGCATCCTATTTATTGTCTTCGTTGCATTCTGTAATTATTTTTCTTTCTGTGTGTATGTGATGGTTGCTTGTTTCAGGTATGGATGTGTAAATTCCATACTGGCAGAGGCCTTGTCTACCTTCTCCTATGATGTAAATTAGCATGCAGCATCTACATGGGACACAGTAAGTTTTTAATAAATATTGTATGAATCCCTGGATGTGTCCCCTTTCCTTTCCTTTCCCAAACTCTAATCTTGAGTCATTCTGAATCATTTGGCAAAACCCCCGAAACACCTGGCTTTTGTTTCAAGCCTTGGTGCTAGCTCTGTCTTCTGCCTGGTGAACGCCTTAATAAATGTTTTGATATCTTTCAAGGTTCACTTCCAGCACCACCCCTGTTGTGAGGTAGGAATTACTGATTCTCCCCAAGGGTGGACCTGAGAGTCTCCTCCAGGGTCCTCATGATTACCACCATATATTTCAATCAGCTGACCTACCTATTAACAGCTTATTTCAATCTCAGTTTTTGTTTAAGTGCTATGCCTGTTATTTAGATTTTTGTCTCTACCCTTCTCAACTCTTCTCTGTGATGATGCAGCTGGGACTGAGGCAACTACATTTCTCAGATTCCTTTGTCACTGCCTCCCTGTTAGATTCTGTCAATAAGGGGACTAGGAGACGGAGAGGCAGGGGAGAGAGATGCCACTTGATATTTTGCATTCTCTCTGTTCCTTCTTAGAGCAGCAGCTGATTCCATCTTGGTGGATCACAGCGTCTTTGTGACCTTCATAGGTATGAACAGCAGTTTTACAGGGCCCTTTTTTGAACTTCTGGGGTCTGGTAACCCTAATCTCCCCTCTATGTTCCCTCACCTTATAGGTGATAGGTGTTTTCTACAGTTATTAATACTTTCTCTCTGGGATACCTCAGTCTCTCCTCTGTGCTTTTCCAGCCCTCTAACACCTGTGCAACCAGTTCCTGATATCAGATTCTCTTTAAGATGCCCAGAGCAACCACCCCAGAACCTCTACCAGAAAAGAAAAGAAAAAGAAAAAGATATTCAGTGTAATATTTGATTTCCTACTGGACCTCAACTGATAGACATATCTACTTCATCTTCGTAAGGATGAGAGTGCTCCTTGAAGATAAAATACGTTTCTGATTTATTTTTGTGTCTTCAAGTCCTGGGGACAGAACATAGACCAAAGTAAATATTCTATAAATAAGTGTTGAATAAATGAGTTAAAGATTGATCCAGGTAGTAGAGAATGAGGAATTCTGCCAGAGCAATGACAATGAAGACGGGAGGGAAATTATGACTATAAAGTTAATGAGAAGCCAATTATCACTTCAAATCCAAAACACAGAGTGGGAAATTGGGACTGGTCTGGTTTTCATTCCAAAAAAATGCTACTTTCTCATTACTATTTTCAAATAACGTGGCAGTGAAAATCTGTCACAAAATATTCATTCTCCAAGCTTCAACAATGATGTAATACAACCAAATTTCAGTAAAAAGACTCTGACTGTGTCCTGGAGTTTGTGGGGATAAAATCTGAACTATAACAGTGGAAAGAAAAGAAGACAATCTCTAGAGAAAGGAACCAATAGAAAATTGGTAAATTTTGCTTTGACATTTATTCTGATAGAGGAAAAGACATGCAAAAAATACAAACTATTAAAGGTTGCAAAATCATTTTCACAATTCATTGAACTACTGATCCACAGCTGATTATCAAAAGTTTTTTGGGAAGGCTCAGCATCTATCCCTCATCTTTTAGTTACTCTAGCCAAAGAGCTCCCTATGAAATTCCGTCAGCAGACCTCACAGCTTATTGCTCTGTTTCTCAGGCCACAGATTGAATCTATTTTCTATCTGGGATTAGCTGGTAGTGACATTCTACACTCCTGTTTTTGTCACCCCTATTCCTGTCCCTGTTTTTTCTCTGTGTTGAATATGGCAGGTAAAAGGAAGTGTGTCTCCTCCAGATAAATTGTCATGAGGTCTGAGAAAACAATAGAAAATAAAAGACAACACAACAACATATTTTTACAAGTTTGTAAAGCATCTAGTGTATTTCCTGTTACACAGCAGATGATTAATAAATGGCAGCTGATGTGGTTGGTGCTGCTACTGTGTTTGATGCTGCTACAGCCTAGGTCATTTGCAAGTAACACTATTGTAATGGGAGACTGAAAGAAATAGAGCATATGGCTCCAGTCCTCAAGGAGCTCAAAGGATAATACAGCCACCACATCAAACAGGGAGATGCAATTACAATAAACAGGAAGACAATGCAATTATAACTCTTGGTTACTTCAAACATAGCACTTTACACAAATTACAAGGTAAATGCATAGTAAAGTCAAACTGCAAATGTCAACCAGAGCTAAGGAAAGTATTGGAGAAACTCTCTCCTTTAAACAAAACCGAAAGCCTAAAAGAGCATGGTCGTCTCCTACCATGGCTGACTTTCATCTCAGCTTTACTTGTCCTGTCATCCTATTCTACAACTGTCTTGGTGGAGAGTATGATAGTGGGAGTGAGAGATCTTTTCATGCCAGGATGCGTGTGTGTGCACCTATGTGTATGTGTCCAGTGAGACCACTGTCAAGTACATCAGAGTTTCAGCAGCTTATTTTCTTGTTCAAAATCTCTCTTCATGTGAACGATACAATTTTTAAACTCACTACAAAGGAATTACCAGTTACATACCTTCAGACTTTCTGCTAGAGGCTAAGAGTGATTCTCAAGAACTCAAAAACCCAGAGAAACTTTTTGTTTTAAGAGATGTAATTCCTTCCCTCATGACTGACAATTGATTAGAACTAGGCAGATAAAACTTCACCCCCTTAGACCAAACAAGCTAATAATGTATTAGTCACTTAACTGAGCTGTACAAGAATTACATTCAAATAGAAACAATAGAAGCCTTCTACCATGGACAAATAACAAAAATAAAACAATTTCAGATATAGCCAAAATCTTCGGTCACTCTCTCATATGCCAAAGTGCCATCTTTAGATATTTGCCAACCAATCACATAAATTAAGATTTATGTGGCACTGTGGTAGAAAGTTCGATAGAAAAGATGCAATGTGCTGATTTTTTTTCTGACAATTTTATTCCTTTATTCTTTCCTGAGAATGGCCATTCAATCGTTAATAAATATTGAGGTTACTTTGCACTAGGCACTGTTCTAGGGCCTTGGGCAACATAGCAAGACTCTGTCTCTAAAATGTTTTCTTAAATAAATAGAAGACATGACATATAATCTTTCCATATCATTTAGGGTGATGCTATTTAAAGAAAATTTTAATGCAAAAGTGACAGAAAACTTCACACAGTGGCTAATAACAAGAATTATAGAACCCAGCTAAATATACTGGCACATTTTTGATGCAGTGATTTAAAGTTTGCTTGACTATTAATACTATTTTCTCATAAATAAACATTTTTCTTTAACTAGGAAGTTACAGTTTTTCCAAAATCTTTTAAATTTATTCTCAGTAAAACAAAAAGTGATCTATACTCAGACTAAAACGAGAAATATAAGGTCTGTTGACTTCATGAAAAATATCATCAAATAATCATATTTCTTAATGAATAATAAAACAATACTATATACTCTTGTAGAGAAGAAGAATCCCAGCTATTAAATGTCTTTTAAATCCTTTTTCCCAAGAAATGTGAACTTTAATAAAAGTGCTTTCAGATGTGGTAGAAAACAAATGATTCTGATTTAGAAATGCAAAACTAAATTTATGAAATAACTTGACAGCAAATAATGTTTCCTCAGCAGAGATTCATCCTACATCTCCGTTATACAGAAAGAACATCAACTTCATCTCATAAAGTCTATCAATCAGCTTTGAAATGCAAATTTTGAGAGAGAGCAGAGAGACCACATCACCTGTGGAAAATATCTGATCAATGCTATAAAATTTTTAATAAAAGTAGTTTTTAATCTATAAACATTCTTAAAGAATTTCTCTTTAATTAATATATATATACACATATATTAAATTCAAAGAAAGCAGAATTGCTAGGGATAATGGAGGATATGATCCAATAATCTTACTAACCATTGTATTTCAGTTCTTGTTAGTACATTTCAGTCTCTTTCCTTAAGATACTTTCTACATAGCAAATGTGGAAGGGGCATAAAGGATGTTCATTGATGTAAAATTAAACTAAAAGATACTTTGGCCTCAATTATCTAGATATTTTGAGCAAATGCCAGATGGTTTCCTCATTTTTCACTTCCTTTGCAAGAAACAAACAGCCTATGTCTTCTTTCAGGAAAAACTTTGCTCCCATTATATCACTGACAAATTTCAAAAGTATAAAATGACTTAGAGATGAATCATCTCTAAGAGACCAGAGATTTGAATAGTTTCTCTTAAAGATGGACATCTTAGTGGTTCCCCCCTCTGCAAAAAAAAAAAAAAATATTCTGGCACTTTGAAACCCAGGCTAGCAGTTTGTGACCCTTCCCAAGTGAAACTTTTGTGTCTGTACTAGTCTAGCCCTGCGACATTTCGGTAGGTTCCTCAGCACTGTGTATCCCCCACATTGCCATCTAGCATAGCCCTAAGATTTAGCTCCTTCCTTCCAACTTCTTAGAAATGTCTAGGCCCCCATGGGCAGGCTAGCCTGACTCACTTTGGCTGCACCTTCTCCACCCATTCTCATGGCAGGGTTTCTATGATGATTGCAGAAAATAAGGAAGAACAAAAGACCATCCAAGGCACATGCTCTGGCTGGGTTTACCTGTCACTAAGATCATTCACTGAAACGTGAAAAATGTAGTCAGTGTATATTTATTTAGATTACATGTAACATAAAACATTTATTTTGACTATATTTTAATTCTGCATTTGCTAATTTGAATAAACTAAACCATCATATGACTATTTTTTCCGATGACAAATGATCCTAATAGCCACTTACTTTCAGAAATTAAAAAAAACTAAAAAAAAATTTTTCCTAAAAATGACAGCTCCAGGCTGATATCCTCCAAGTTTTAAGAGATTCTTAATAGATAATTCCCAACATTTTGTTTATCTTAGATTTTTAAATAATTTTTACTGTTTAACATTATATTAAGATATCAATTATCTTGATTACTGAGTTTCTTGGTTCTGCTCTTAAATTTTGCACCCAAGGCAAGTGCCTCACTCTCTTTTTCTTGAATCTGAATTTGGTTTCCAGGGCACCATTTCTCCTTTCTTCTCCAATCTCACTGTTTACTCCTTCTCAGTCTCCTTTGCTGGTTCCTCACCTCCTCCAGCCTTGAAATATTCAGATCTCAGCTCTGGGGCATCTTCTCCATCTATACTCATTCTCTAGATGATCTCATCCAGGCCATGGTTTTAAATATCACATATGCCCTGACAATTCCCAAGTTTTTATCTCCAGCCCAAACCACTCTCCTGAACTGCCTGCTTGGCATAGCCGTTTTAAAATTTAACATGACCAAACTGCACTCCTGATTTTAGCCCTTAAACTGTCTTCCCCTACAGTTTTCCACATCTCAATAAAATGCAATTCCATCCTTCCAGTTCCTCAGGCTAAAAACTTTGGAGTTACACTTACATCCCTTCTAACTCTCATTTTACATATGATCCATCAGCAATTCCCATTGACTCTCTCTTCAAAATACAGGCAGAAATCAGCCACTTGTCACCACCATTCTAGCCCAAGTCACCATCACTTCTTGCTCAGACTATTACAGTAATCTGCAACTGATTTATTTGTTTCTTTCTTTTGTTTCTCTACAGTTTATTTTCAACAAAGCAGCCAGAGTGATCATTTTTAAATGAAAATCTTATTATGGGTTCTTTGCTTAAAACCCTCCAATACAACCCCATTCCATTCAGAATAAAATTCAAAATATTTACAATAGCCTACAACACTGGTTCTCAAACTTTCTAGAGGCCTAATAAAACATAGATTGCTAGACTCCACCCAGATCCTCTGATTCAGGAAAGCCTGGATGGGGCCCAACATTTGCATTTCTAACAAGTTTCCAGGTAATGTTGATGCTGTGGGTCTGGGGACCACACTTTGAGAACCACTGGCCTACAATGCCCTGCATCATCTGTCCCCTGTTCCTTCTTTGAACTCATCCCCTATTATTTTCCTTCTTCCTCTCTGTTCCAATCACACTATCCTTCTTAGCCTCCAAGCAACCTCCTACTTCAGGATCGTTACATCTTTTCCTCTATCTGGAGCATTCCATCCTTAGATATTCTCATGACCACTACCTTCCTCAGGTCTCCAGTTAAATACTCTTTTAATAAGGCCTTCCCCGAGCACATTATATAAAATACCAAACTTACTTCACCCCTACTTTACATTGCTTTATTTTTCTTCATAGAACTTATTACCGTCTGTTCTTTATACATTTATTTGGTTGTTTATTTATTGTCTATTCCCACTGAATTTAAGTTCCATGCAGACAAAGACTGTCTATACTTAATTCAGGGTTAACTCTAGAGCTTAAAATGATACCTGGCACATAGGTGTTCAATAAGTATTCGTGAAGGAATGAATGGATGGATGAATGGATGAATGGATGGCTGATGAGGAAAATTAGGCATTCACTCCAGACCATTCCCCTTTCTGTTTCCAGGCTCTTTGGGGAAAGGGAATAATCCAATTTATCATGAAAACCTAAGCAAGTTACTTAAATACTGCACCCACAGTTTGTAAGCTTTTATTGTAAAAATCATCTTAATTTGTTTTTCGAAAAAACAAAATTGACAATAACTCAATGACTGGTACAAGGAGGCTTCCAAAGGCCCTTTATGTTTTACCCACAGTACTGACCTGATGTGCATAGAGGCCCACTTAGGGTGGCTAAAAATAAAGTCCGTCTCCTCTGTTGCCACCTGCTTCCTATAGCTGTAAGTCCCATCTGTTCCCATAGAGAATCATCTCTGAGCCTGATTTTTGTGAACTATTTTTTTCTCTCTCACTCTCTCTCCATCACTTTCTTTATTCCTTACAGACAGTCATTTGTTTTTGTCCAAGAAGCAACCACTCTTCCTCCTTACCAGGAGTGGTCCCAATGTAACTCAACTGTCCATCTTCCCTATATGACCCAAGGTAAATCCTGATCAAGAATCCAATTAGGATGATCCTGTTTTCTTTGCTAGCAAATGGTTTAGGCATGAACATATCACTCAGTTACAATCTATAGACATAGTCTGCTGGAGACTTCAGAAACAGTTAACCTCCAAATAAAGAGACACATGGAATGATTGATCTTTTCCTACTATTGGACATTATAGTATCCACATGTTATGCCTGGGACCCAGCAGCCATTTTTGTAACCTCAGGAAAGCTAGCCAAAGACAAAACAAGAGATAGCTGAGAAGAAAAAAACAATGGAACAAACCTGAGTTCTTAATGAGTCAATGAGCCAACAAATTAACAATGCTGGATCTACCCTATCTCAGGATTTCTTGCTATATAGGATAACAGGAAATTTTTATTGTTAAGACAGTAGGTTTGGAGTGAGGAATAATTGCTTGAATCTTTTCTGCTAGAGAGAGCCATACACAGTAGTAACATGACAATACAACAGCCCAATACAAACACATAATTTGCATATAAGACAAGTTCCATACCACATACGTAACCTTATATTCTGGAATAGCTCTTTCCAACCTCCATAAACTGCTTCCTCAGAATCAAATGCCCAGAGTGGGGTATTTCACACTGAGTTACCCATGTTAAATTTTATGCAGGGCCCAGTCTCTTTGAGATACCAAAAAAAGAAAGACACCTGCTTCTTTGGTGTGGCCCAGAAAGAAGCTGGTTTACATATATAAATCCGTGGATAGAAATAACTAAAGTTCATATTATACATAATGACCAAAAGCAGTAACTATTTCTTATTACTATCATAAAATGAGATCTAAGAAAGAAAATTTGTCTTGAACTTTATTGGACCTTTTCATACAATTAGCTCAATAGAACCTCAATAGAATTTCATGGATAAAAATGAAACAGCTACAAGATATTAAAAGAACCCCTACAGATATGCATAATGTGAATCATTGTGGTATTTTTAAGTTTCAGACATTCTAAAATCTCTGAATCAAAAGCATCCTAATATATTATAACTATTAAATATCTCAATGGCACTTGTGTTTATTCTCCCATGAAGTATTTGCATCACTGAGGTTTTTTTTTTTCCTTTTTAAAATTAACTTTTAGAAGTTGAATCCCACCTACAATTTCTTGTTTTAACTAGATTGCTACTGAAATCTAGTTAAAGTAATAAAATTCTGCTTTATTTCAAACTTCTTTCCGTCAGCTGCAGCTCCAGCCTTGTTTTGGCAAATGCTAGGGTTTCTTCTAGAGTTTGGCTAATAATCCTTACTCAGGAAACCTCCAGATGGACATCGCAGAGATGCTGCTTCAGTTTTTTCTTTTCAGTTTGGACATGCCATGCACAACCTCACTGATGTATAAAACATCAGTACAAAATGTAGAAAAGTTCTTCTGCTTTTTGCCTGCGTATACCCTTTTTATGATGAGCTGAGATGTTTTTCCACAGTCAAAAGTTTTCCTAAAGAAAAACTACAAAAAATAAAAACTAAAATAGAATAATCTAGAGAGAAACTTTGCATTCCGATATTTACAGTTTCCTGCATAAAAAATTAAGAGGATGCTGTGAAGTCTCTGAAAAAGCAAAAATGCCTAAAATGGCAGTTTTGAAATGGCCTGAGAGGTGTCCAAATTACATGGTGGTATATATTTCAAGGCTTAATCATTGTGGGTCAGATTATCAAAGAAGCCTCTACCCTAAATTCCCAAATTGTATTTACCCTAAATTCCCAAAGAAGCCTCTACCCTAAATTCCCATATTTTCATGAGAATGATAATAAACATTGCCCAATTGTGTTAGATGGACATTCTGACAGACACAGGAATCATGATATAAAAATAAAGCTTCTGCAGAATTTCATTATATGAGAAATGTCTAGTTCAGTAAATATTTTGAGAACATGGAATCATAAAAGTATTTTTGTTTTTTATTTATTGCTGTTATAGTTCACATGCAAATATTTAGAAATTAACGTGAGTAGTTTATATTTGAAGATATGAGAATACTGAATTCTTTTATAAAATAATTAAAATAAATGGTCTTGGTTTTTAGTTTTTATTTTTTGTTCTATTGGGAGGCATAGTGCAGTGGTTCAGATAAGTAAAATCTAATTTATCTAGGTTTATATCATGGCTCCATCACCTACTCAATCTATGCTGTTGGGAAAATCTGTTGAAATTTGAGATCCTCAGGTTCTTCATCTGTAAAATGGAAGGAAGAACCATAGCTCCCCATACTCTCCTCTATCATAAGGCTTTTCACACTGGATTATAATTGCCAGGCTACTTGTCTATTCCTCCTATGAGATTATGAGTTTCCTGGAGAAAGAAAGAATGTTGATCTCTTTAAATTGGTTCTCAACCTTGGCTGCACATTAGAATCACCTTGTGAGAGTTTTTAAACTCCCAGTACCTAAGTTGCTCTCAAACCATTTAAGTGATTATCTTTGAGACTGGGAAGCTTAAAAGCTTCCCAAGTGATTTCAGTGTGAGCAAGGTCTAGGAGAACTCCCGCTTTAGAGGCTTAGCACAATATCTAGCACATGGGAAGCATTTTAAATAAAATGAATGAGTAAACAGTGATTGAATGAAAGATGTCACACAGAAAATTGTAATACTTACCTATCCATCTTCCCCAAATAGTTGTAAACTTACAGAGAATCAGAACCATAGGGTCATATTTGTTTTCTAGCCCCATCTCCTCTCACAGTGTCTTATTCACTTTTGCATTGTTTGATATATATTAAGAGTTCAATATTTTGTTGAAATAAAATAACATGAAGAAATGAAAAAATAATTTTCTTGGTTAACTAAATTTTAAATGTTCTTTATGTAGATGGACATATTTTAAAAAATAGATTTTGCTTGTATGTTTCCAATGGAAAGATAAAGATCTCTGCTTTCATATGTAGTGTGGTAATTCCACAACTATAGAACCGTAGAACCATGTACTCCATAGCTGATGTACAACAGACAATTTAGCCTTTACTGAATACTCAGAGAAACTCATAAAGCAAGTGAGAAAACTTTTTTGGCTTTCATTTGGACATCCCTGGACTCTCCTGGAATTGTTGAGAGTACCCAAGGAAGATACTCTCATGGCTCAGAGACACTAACATCAGCAATGCATTATTTACTGGATGGCCATTTCTTATAAACAGTTTTAAGTAGCTAGTAATGTCTGTTTTCAGTTTCAGTGTATGCTTGTTCTTATATTTCCCCTGCAGTGTGAATTAGATAAGATTTCCTTGCTCCTCTGGTCTAAATAATGCTGCAGTGTTCCTGAACTCAACAAGACAAAGCCAGAGACTCCCATTGTTGAGATGTTTTCTGAATTAATTCAGCAAAATTATTTCTTTAGTATAGCAAATAGCTTAAAAGGTGTGTTTTTATATATATATATATATATATATATATATATATATATTCTTATTTTTTATTTATGCATATAGGTAAATTCATACTCATTAAATGTTTTGATGAAATTATTATGACTTTAAAAGGAAGTGTTTATAAAAAGTTCTGTATGTGAGCCAGCACCAATTGGTATGAAAGCAAAATAAAAATAACTATATAAAATAAAGGTGAAAACAGAAAAACCGCCAAGTAGTTGAATGATGATGATTTTACAGGTAGCTATATCTATACAATACATTGATGTATTTTTCTTAGAGAGTCACTGGCTTCACCTACTGGAATTTTGACATCCCATTATGCAATAATGCCAGTATGTAGATGCCTAGGATGGCAAGACTGATGGCTCAGTTGAACTTAGCTAGGTTACTAGATGAGCAGATCTTACTGGGTCAGCTATAACAACAGATTCAAAGTTATTCCAATATGTATATACTAGAAACTGGATATATGCCTTGTGTAGGGTCTACTCTTAAAAATCATAAAACATACACACACATGTAGTACATACAGCAGTGAGAGAATGTAAAAATGACAAAGCTGAAATCATGCAAAGTGACCTTAATAACTAATGAGAAAAACTCACTGGTGAATTGTACCAAATATTTAAAGAAGAATTAACATAAATCCTTCTCAAATGCTTCCAAAAGATAGAAGAGTGGGAAATACTTTTTTTATTATTATTATTTTTATTGCATTTTAGGTTTTGGGGTACATGTGAAGAACATGTAAGATTGTTGCATAGGTACACACGTGTGATTTGCTGCCTTCCTCCCCTATAGAAGAGTGGGAAATACTTTTTAACTCATTTCATGAAGTCACTATTATCCTGATACCAAAGCCAGACAAAGACATCACAAGAAAGGAGACTACAGACCAATATCTCTTTTGAATGTAAATGTAAAAATCCTGAATAAATACTGGCAATCCAAATTCAGCAGTATATAAAAAGGATTATATACCATTACCAACTTGGATTTACCCCAAGAATGCAAGGTTGGTCAACATATGAAAATCAACTGATGCACCACAATAACAGAATAAAGGAAAAAGCATTACATGATTACTTCAATCAACATTTAAAAAATAATCTGACAATATCCAACACCCTTTTAGATAAAGACATTGAACAGAAAAAAATAGAAGGGAATTGTCTCAATCCAATAAAGAACATCTATTAAAAACACACATCTAGCATCTTATTTAGTGATGAAAGACTGAAATCTGTCCCTCAAAATCAAGAATGAGGCAAGGATATTTACTCTTACCACTTCTTTTCAACATTGTACTGGAAGTACTATTCACAGCAACTAGGCAAAAGAAAGAAAAAAACTATCCATATTAGAATGGAATAAAATTATCTCTTTTCACAGATGACATGATCTTATATGTAGAAACCATAATAGAGCTAATAAATGAGTTTAGCAAAGCTGCAGGATACAAGATCACAAAACATAATTACAGTATGGTTACTTAATGACAGGGATACACCCTGAGAAATGCATCATTAGGGGGTTTCTCATTGTGTGAACATCACAGAGGGTACTTATACAAACCTAGATGATATAGCTTACTACACATCTAATCTAGATGGTATAGCTTATTGCTCCTAGTCTACAAACCTGTACAGCATGTTACTCTACTGAATAGTGTAGGCAAATGTAACACAATTGTTAAGTATTTGTGTATCACAGCTAAACAGAAAAGGTAATGGATTGAACTATGACATTACAATGGTTATGGCATTGCCAGGCAATAGAAATTTTTCAGCTCTATTATAATCTTCTGGGACCACTATTGCATATACAGTCCAATATTGACCTAAACATTATTATGTGATACATAATTGCATAGAAAAATCAGTTGTGTTTCTATATGCCATCTGAAAATAAAATTAAGAAAACAATTTAATTTACAATAGCACCAGAAATAGAAAAACATTTAGAAATAAACTAAAGTGCAAGTTTTGTCCACTGAAAACTATAAAACATGTTGAAAGAAATTAAAGAAGACCTAAATAAATGAAAAGATATCCCATGTTCATGGACAGGGAGACAATATTGTGAAGATGGCAATACTTCCAAAATTGATCTATAGATTCAATGCAATTTCTATCAAAATTTTGACTGTATTATTTTTAGAAATGGTCAAACTGATTCTAAAATGCATTTGGAATTGCAAGAAATAAAGAATACCCAAAACAATCTTGAAAAGAACAATGTTGGGGAATTCACACTTCCCAATTTTAAAACTTACAGTACAAAGCTACAGTAATCAAGATAGTATGGTACTGGCATAAGGATCAATGTATAGACTAATAGAATAGAATTGGGCATCCAGCTGAGACAATTTGTGGCTGAGAATTAAAGTCTGTCTGAAAACATCACATCCAGTAGCCAAGGTAACAAATCTCTCTTTGAAGAGGGATTAGAACCATACATCACCGTATCCACCACACTGATGCATATGATTATATCAAGATTAAAGACTTCTGTTCAGTAAGAGACATCTTGGATAATGTTAACCAAAATAGAAAGGGTTATTTTATCACCAATGTTTACAACTGATAATTAATAACTTCTAGAATATAAAAAAGATCTTCAGCAATCTCAACCAAAAAAAATGGACAATAAATATAAGCAGGTAATTTAAAGAAAATAAACCCTCACAGGCTAGAAAGCATACAAAAGTATTCTCAAACATAATGAGAGGAAAAACAAAATAAAATAACATGGAGATACACCTTCATACCTATTTGCCTAACAGAAATTAGAAAAATGGACAGCAGCAAGTTGCCAAGGATATAGGGATAGAGCAAGGTAGCCATAACATGCCAGTTTGTCTGAGACAGTCCTAGTATACACTAGTTGTTCAGTATAATTATTAGTACCTGCTTTTATTGTCAAAAGTGCCCCCAGTTGAACAATAAATCACATTGTATCCCTGGGATAGAGAGATCATTATACACTCCCGGTGTAAACGTAGGCTGGTGTGGCCATTTGGGAAAACAATTTGGCACACTATTCAGTCAAATTAAGTATTTGAATACATTGCAATGCAAAAAGATTTCTCCCTACATATCTGAACATATATATAAAGAAAACTATTACATATGTTCAGAAAGGAACATACAATAATCTGTTTATTGTAGAATTATTTGTAGTAGCAACAAGTTATTAATAGAAGCTGAGTGTTCATAACTGAGAGAAGAAAAGTAGACCATGGTGGATGTATGTAATGAGGAACCATTCAGCAATTAGATTCAGCACAATAGATATAAATAATAAAGAGAATAGACTGATATTAAAGACATACTTTTCAGTGAAAATATTATTTAAAATAGGGTGATAATATGATAGGGTAACCCCCACTGATCCACATTATTGTATAATAACCTCCGTTTCACTATGGATGGAACCTCTGAATGTGATGGGATATCAGTTCCATGATTACATTATAAAGCAAAGGTAAATGGGTTTTGCTGATATACTTAAGGTTCTTAATCAGTTAACTTTTATTTAAATACAGGGAAATCCTGAATGGCATGGATTTATTAGAAGTAGACACCTGCAACTTTACAGCCCTAATCAGGAGTGTTCCTGAAAGACAGTGGGGAAGGGAAATCTTTCTAGAAGAAAGAAATTAGAAGAGTACATTTGGTTCCCCCGTGTTAGTCTGTTTTGCATTGCTGTAAAGGAATGCCCGAGGCTGGGTAATTTATAAAGAAAAGAGGTTTACTTGGCTTATGATTCCATAGCCTGTGGAATCATGGCACTAATATCTGCTCAGCTTCTGGTGAAGCCTCAGGAAGCTTACAATCATGGTAGAAAGCAAAGGGAGAGCAAGTATGTCACATAGTGACAGAAAGGGCAAGACAGGGAGGGGAAGCAAGAGAGTGGGGGGGGTGCCAGACTTTTTAACAATCAGATCTCATAGTAACTAATAGAATGAGAACTCACTCATTTCCACTGGAAGGGCACCAAGTCATTTATGAGGGATCCACCCCCATGACCCAAACACCTCTCATTAGGTGACATTTGGAAGGGACAAACATCCAAAGTGTAACACCTCCTTTCTCTTGACTGGCAATAGCCAGAGATATAGATCTACACTGATTTATAGGCAGTGGCTAATAACCACTGGTTAGGTTTGATGGTTAAGAAAAAGATCAGAATACAAATGGCAAGAAACACTGAGGGAGATATTTGTGAATAGATTCCACGTGGACTGCAAAGACATATGTTCCCCAAAAGACATCCACTACAGATAAGGCTCTCAATATCAAGATTGAGTTTTTAAAAAATGAGATGTTTTGTGAGTGCCAGGCGGCCTCTTCTGTAGCCATTCAGGGACTTACTGAATGAATGTTCAATATAGTCATGATAGCAGGGGTGGAAGCTATGCATTGGTTCAACAGCATGGACTTCTCTTCATCAAGGCTGATCTTTGGCTGCCATTGCAGAATGCATAAACTACAGAGACCAGTGCTAAGCCCCCAAATGACACCACTCCCTGGGGATAGCAGCCAGCTACTTTGTGGTATATTGATTACACTGGATTCCTTCCCTCAGGTATACAACAACAATTAGTTCCAACTGTAATGTACATATATTCTAGAAATGGGTTTTCGTTCTCTTTTCTCACTGTTTCCAAAAGCACCACCATCATGGACTTATAGAAAGTCTAAGTAACTATATTCTGTGCAACATCGTTTAATTTCACACAATATTAAGTCACTATATTCTGTGCAACATTGTTTAATTCCACACAATAATACCTTTGACCAAAAACCTTAACACAGCAACAAAAGAAGTACAATAATGAATTTATGTCCATGGAATTCACTGGTCATATCACAATATCCCATCTTTTATGTACTCAACTGACAAAATGATCTATGAAGAATCATTATCGTTCCAGTTAAGAATATACTAAAAGTTTGGGGCTATGTCTTATAAAATGCCATCATATGCTTTGAATCAGTGGCCAACATATGGTGCTGTTTCTCCCATGGCCAGAATATAGGAGTCTAGTAATCAGTGTCACTATTCCATCTGGTAACCCACTAGCAGAAGTTTTGCTTTCCATTCCCCACAAGTTGGTGCTCTTCTGATTTAGAGGTTCTAATTCCCACAGCAAGAAAACTTCTGCAAGCAGACGTAACAATTGTTTCATTGAACTGAAAGTTGAGACTGTCACCTGTCTATTTTAGGCTCCTTATGCCACTGAGCCAATAAGCAAAGAAGGGAATTACTCTAATGACTGTGGTGGTTGATTCTGATTAACAAGGAGAACTTGGCTACAGCTATACAATACAGGTAGAGGAAAAACCAGAGGACTCACTGGGATGCCTCTCAGAACTTTCATTTCTAAGACTAAAAGTTAAAAGAATACTAAAGTAATCAAAAAAGATAGAATCACTGAGGATTAAAATCTTTCATAATGGAAGTATGGGGCCTTTGCCAGGTAACGAACTGGCTGAAACGATGCCTGAAAGCCAAAGAAATATAGAACAGTTAGTGGATAAAGAAGGTTACAAAAATTAACTATAGTCTTGTGACCAATTCTAGAAACATGGACAGTAGCAGCCACACATATTTGCTTCCTTGTTTGTCATGTATATTTCTATTTCTTTTTTCTCTCTATTGTGTTGCATAAGGAGTGTTGGTGATGGTAAAATTGACAATTCATTATTTAGGTGATTAATTGTCCATATATGAAAACAACACCTATGGAAAAGTTGAGTCTCCTTTTGAGGAGGGAGGCTAGAGAGTGAGACAATCTTCTGAAGGATAGTTGCATTTTACTAAACAGAAGCACAAAGTTGCTATTGGACAAAAGGTTCTGATATGTGTGCAAGTATATTATTAAGCTATTGTCTTTCAGCTCTAAATTTCCTCCTTCTAGATCATGCCTTGTGAAACTAGGCCTGGAATTCTTTAGATTACTTTGTTACCTGAACCCCTGTTAAATTCTGTCAAAAAGAGTTTGCAGAGAGAGACAGGAAGACAGGGAGAGGGCAGAGGGAAACTTGTTCCCTTGTTCTTTTTTATTTTCTTGCTCTTCCTGTCAGTGTCACCAGAGCAATGATACTTAACTGTGGCAGCAATGTCTTTCCATCTCCAACTCTATTTGGCACTCCCAGAAGCAGCCCCATCATACTCTGCCCCCTCAGAAACACCAGCAACAGCTTCCAATGCCTCCTGAGGTTTCAACCTCAACTCTTCAAGACCATTTTTCTTACCTGGAGTTACTAGCACTCGCTGAGTAGTACTCCCTCTTCAGAGGTGAATGCTAGTTCCTTGAGGCTCCTCCTCCAAACTTTAAAGTATTAATAACCCTGATCCATGCTGGTGCAGTGGCTCTTGCCTGTAATCCCAGCACTTTGGGAGCTAAGGCAGGCGAATCACTTGAGCTCAGGAGTTTGACACCAGCCTAGGCAACAGGGTGAGACTCTGTATCTACAAAAAAAAAATACAATAATTAATAACCAGGCAGGGTGGCACATGCCTGTAGTCCCAGCTATTCAGGAGGCTCATGTAGGAGGATTGCATGAGCTCAGGAGGAGGAGGTTGCAGTGAGCCGAGATCATACCACTGTGCTCCAGCCTGGGCAACAGAGCCAGACTCTGTCTTAAAAAAATAATAATTAATTAATTAACTAATTAAAAGTCCAAAAATACACTTTAAGCACAGATGAATCCAGTGGTTCAATTATATCATATCTTTCTCTGTCTTTTGCTTTTCTCTGTATTGGTTTTCCTCAAGCACATTGTCTTCACAAGAGGAGCTCCTAGAAGATTAAGGCTTATACTTTATATACCTTAGTATAATAAGGTAACCAGAGTGTTAACTAGTTTTCTGCTTCCCTCATTATTCTTGCCAAAATTATGAGGCTAATGTTCAGTTGCTTTGATTGGTCTGCTTAGGTCATGTGCCCTGCCTAAACCAATCACTGCAATGTGCAATACTTTCGTTGGCCAGTCATGAATCATTCTCCCCAGAATGGGATCAGTTAAACCTATTACTAGAAGAAGTAAATTCTTCAATACAACACCAATACCGTTAAAACTTTTCCAGCACTGCACAATTACTAATAAAAATTAAGTGACACTGTTTTTACAGTAGAAATTTCATATCTGACTAGCTCATAGAGGTAGAGTTGGTCTTTAAGAGAGGACAAAGAAGGTGACTCATGGCCATGTGGCTATATTTTAGGAATGCTGCAAATTCCTCCTGCCTAAAATATCTTTTCCATCTGCCAACTACAGTCTTAAATTCCAGTTACACTACTGAGATTCATTGTTCAGGGCCTATAGCAGGGACCCTCCAAGCTTTTTTTGGAAAAAGGCAAATGACTCTTAGCATATATCATCTTTTAATACCTCATATTGGTTACCATATTACCTTATCTGATTGATGATAACAGGCAAGACAATAGTAAGGAGTCCCTCAGAGGAAAAAGTATTCATGGGTTAAAACATCCCAAAGGGCAGATCTGGGATCTGTGTGGCCAGGTTGATAGGAAGAGTGAGGAAAGGGCTGGAAGGTGATGGTGCACTCCAGACACAACCTGTCTAATCTGCAATTTCTCTTGATAACAACACTTAATTATGTCTTAGAACAGGCAACCTATGAGAGGATGTTTGGGAATCTAGTCCCTTTTCTCAACAAAAGAGGTTCCTTATTGGAGACATGGCTGAAGAATGGCATCAGTCCTCAGTCTGCAAGGAGATGATTGGTCATTTAAATATAAGACTGTCACCAGGAGGAACCTTAGACCCTAAGAATTCTCTTGAAGTGCTTCTAGCTTCATAATGGTCTAACAGTTACACAAAGAAGTCTGCAGGGCCCTTGTTGATCTTTTCTAATGAAATTTAAGTGCCAATGTCTAAGGGACTTATTTTTCAGCTAATGCAGTAACAGAAATAGAACAATGTGTGAAAACTAGTGTCCCATGTGATATGGGGCAAGATATTGGCCTTCCTTAAATTATCCCAATTTTGAACTCCTTATAACTAAGTTTCCTGTCTCTCCAGGCCCCTTTCCTATTATATATATCTTCCCCAAAGTTATATTGTTATGTATATATAACAATAAAAATCCTCCCAAAAGTTCAGTAAGACTATGGAAAGAATGAATGAACAAAAGAAGGAAGAGAGATAGATACCCATTTAAACTAATAAAAGTGGTTAGATATAGGAAGGGGAATGCGATGAGAGTAAAAGTGGCAAAATAAAATTTAAAAAGGAAATTTATATATCTATTTTATTATTGCTTGACTTTGGCTTACAATGAGCATTATTTAGGAATCCTTTTAGTAATTTTTGTAAAAGTGGTACTTAACTGATTCTACTAACTAAAAGACATTTGTTCTCACATTTGGGATTTAACTTGAGGAAGGGAGACAGAGTCATCTCCATGGTCTAGATAAGTGCTGACCACACAGATAAAAAAGTGCAACTTATAAATGTCCCCACTGACTGAATTAAGCTTAAAAATAATACTCAAATGATACAAAACCAAGCTGAATAAAAATGCAAGTACTCCAATTCTTTGTTACATCTACTTCCCACCCCCGCCCCCCGCGAAAGAATGAATTACTGCTGTTTTTGAATGTGTCATAAAGATACAGGTTGGTTATGCTACTCTCCTGGACGGGTTTCCATCGGTAATAAATGGTTTTCTGAGAGGTTTGAGTTAAAGCTCTTATGTAAATAGAGAGAGGCTTACATAATGCTCTTTAAACTAGAACTTTGAAGACAATCTGCAGTAGGCATATGAAATCTGTTTGTGCTGCAAATGGCATCTGAAAACTGACAGGAAACCATCCAAGAAGCGGTTTAAGAAAACAGGAAGAATAAACACCCACGGTGCAAACTTCTGATCAATCATTTAACCAAACTTCGAGACTAGAGAATACGTAAGAAGTGTGTCCTAGAGCTTATAATAATGCCACTAGTCACAGTATGTTTTCAGGAGCGCCCAAGAACATTATTCATTGTAAATTTCTATGTAAATTATCCAAGGGCAGGGGCGTTGCTTTGGTCCATGCAGGAGTCAGATGGCGCGAGTTCCCTCCCTGTGAGTTTTGACAGTGCATCAGTGCATCATTTCACGGAAGAGGCTAAACTAGTATTGATTTTCCAATTTCTAAAAGGAGTAAACATTTGGAGCAAAAGAACGTTCTCAGGGACGCGGGGGTTAGTAGGGGGCAGGTCTGCGAAAAGAAGAAACACTATTCAAACCGACAGCGCTGCGGTGACGGGGAGATGTAGCTGTGGGGAGCGAGCGGAAGCTTCTCTGTGTTCAAGTAGCGGGGCTGCAAAGTTCCTTCCACAACAGCTGCGACGTTCTGATTCTGTGGACCTGCCAGGAGAGGCGTTTCCCTGGCCAAAATAGAGCCTTCTTAGGGAGAGGTTTGTGTTTTGTTCCGGAAGGCAGGACTGACTGTCTTCTAGTGGTTTTCACTCTCCTCCACCTTTATTACCCTGAATCCTCCTTAGGCCCTCCCCTCCGAGCTCCTTCCGAGTAAAGTAGAGAGGGAGCGTGGGAGGGAGCAAGCGCACGCTAAGTTTCAAATGTCGCCAGGCTTTCCAGAATCCCCTAGCCCTGGGTGCAGGCGCCTCTCCTGGCCTCGGAGTCCCGCCCCGCTTCCCCGTCCCCACAATCCCAGGGCTCGAGGCTCCGCGGGGAACTGAGGCGGAAATTTTCCAGCCTTAGATACGGGCGGACTAACTTTCAGGTCCACTCCAACCCTGAGATCGGATTCCACTTGATCCTGGAGTTCGCGAAGTAACCGCCAAGTCAGCGCTTGCGTTCCGTAGTGCGCGATGACCCGGCAGCACAGGCTCTTGCCGTGGGGCAAACAGCTGAGGACCAGGGGCGAGCCCGCAGTAGAAGGAGCCGCCCCGCCAGGAGCCTCGGAGAGCATCCCCCCACCCAGTCCTGAACTCCTTCCCGCCACCCCCCGCACTCCCCGTGGGGCTATCCTCCCTTCACCCGCGGACTGCCCCAAGGAATGGGGAACCCGCAGGCAGAGGCCACCCCTCCCCTCGCCCACCCCGCCTCTGCCGTTTCTGTTAACTTTCCTAACACTACCCTTCTTCCCCCGACACGTAAGTCATTATTTACGACCACGTCGACTCGCGCTCACGCACGCCTGCCCTTTTCTCCAGACGCCTAAAGGTGGCTGAATTGAAACACTGACACGTGAAAACTATTCTGACGTCGAATCGCCCGCCTTGAGGTTTTAATCTTGGTCTCTCGTCCCGCCCAACGTTCAGGGCAGCTATCCAAAAGGTCCCCGCATTCCTTGCTGTCCCTAGGAAAGGTGAAGATAGGAGGAAGGGGGAGGCAGCGTGGGGGATGTGAGAGGTCTGGGGCCACACTGTATATCTAGGAGGAAACTCTGAATCCTCATCTCAGGAATGTAAGTCTTTGCGCGGTTTCTAAATCGAATCCATTCTGGCAGTTTTCTTAGGAGCCCGGGTACCCCAAGTGCCAACTTAGGAACTGGGAGAAGGAAGGTGTCACCGCTGACCACCTGTCCTGGTGGGAGGAAGTACTTCTCCCTCTACTCCTCCCTTCTCCCTGCTCCCTCTCCACCAGCAACAGGTTTTCAAGTTGAGGAGACATCCCCCCCTCCAACATCTCTCACTCTCCACTTGTGGCCGAGGCCTGCCTGGTGTTCAACCCAGACAGAGTCAGGCAGACGCTCAGCTGGACGCGCCGGAATGGGCGCCGGTGGCCAGCGTGTTGTGAGATTTCTTAATGTCAGGGCAGTGTTGAGGAAACGGCTGATAAACCTCTAGTAAATCTCTTCACGAAGGAAATGAGTGTTGTTGTCTTGCCTTTTAGTTATGTGTCCCTCATGCCCCCCAAGAAAACAATTTTTCTGTTCCAAACACACTTGGGATCAAGTTTCATCCTTGCACTTGTAGCTTAGACGTTTCTACTATAAAAGACTGTTCGGTGCGTTTTGGTTGGGCGTTACTTGCAGGTGTCTCGCAGCTTAGTTGTCCTGGACTGAGGCACTGACTGGGGACCTAGGCTTGTCTGGGGCAGCTGCAAAAGGTCCCTCTAACACTCCTGGTCTACCTGGAGACTGCCCACCAACTCCCTGCTCTCCAATGATCATTGTTAGTGCATGGTGGAGAACGAGCTTAATTCTCTAATAATATGACCTCCTATTCTGATGCAAAGAAAGAAAGAAAGAAAAACAGTGGATATGGTGGTTAGACACCCCTAAACTCTGAATTCAGAGAAAGAAAACTCTCAACTACTGCCTCTCAGCACTTTGCATTGTATTCCTGAAACCTGGAAATGAAAATAGAAATTGTTTGATGTATGAGGAGACGTTATCTAATTAGGGCGTAAGAAATTTAATCTTTCCAGCATGCAGGTCATATAATTAATGTTAATTTAACGCTCAAATTCTCAGTCATTAATTTTTATTCTCTTAAATGTAGTTTGGCAGGGCCCCCTGATCCATGGCAATGGACTTTACTGGATGTGAGAGCACTCTTGGTCTTAGGAGTGACTCACCACAAACCTACCCATCCCAATGACAAGATCACATCATGTATGCATTATTAAGCCACATAATTGAACGGTCCATAGTTTGCATATCAGACTATTAAAATAATGTGTTTTGCTTTTCTCTGAACACGTATTGTTCAAGCCTCTGCGAATATGTAGTGATTCTGATAATTACCTCCAAATTACTGCAAATGTTCTCTTCATTAACATGATTTCTTTCAAGCATTTTTTAAAATGTGGATATCGTTACGAATTAAGACACTTCTTACAAAGTTATGTGAACTTTTTTTAAAAAAAGGAATTAGTCGTTGGAAAGGAAAGGACATATTTTACAAGGAGGATGTAGAAAAATGCTTTGACTATGCCTTTCAAATGGCTTCCTAAGGTCAAATAAAAGTTTTTCTGTCTAGTTTTTCATGCTGCTTCTAGGCAAAAGGCAGACAGAAAGAAACAAAGAGAGATGGGTGGTAGGGCTGACTTTCAAAGTCACAGGAGAGTAAGAGAGAATCAATTTTTCAAGTTCCAACTATCCACCTCCTTCTGGTATAGATAACTTGTCCCTGCAAATAAAATCTTAACTCATTACCTGAGATATGGCAGACTATATCCCCTTTTAAAAGAACAAGCTCAAAATTTTCTGAAGCAAACAGCTTATTAATTAAATATTACTGCTTCTCCCCTTACTCTTCTGAGCTACACTATTGGAGAAATTATAAGTGGTAAAAAAGACTTCATTGTAACCTTCCCTTCACACACTGTTTTCAAAGTTGAATAGCAAGACATTAAAAAAGAAAAAAAAAACCTACTGCAAAATAAAAGTCTCTTTTAAATGTGAGAAATTTGCATCTACACTTCTTTCTAGTAAGGTTTCCTTTGAGAGATTTTAAAACTCTCCTAACAGGCCATTCTGCCGCTGGTATTGTCGCTCCTCTGTACACTGTCGGCGCCGCGCGCGGGTCCCTCTCCTCAGACCGCGCCTTCAACGCGGAATCGCTGCCATCAGCCCAGGCGGAGAAGGAGTTTCAACCGCTGGGAAGGCATGAGTTGGAGAAAGTTATGGAGAAAGATTTTCTCCTAAACAAAATAGGGGCAAGAAAACAGTTGGGCCCGGGACGAAAGTGGGAGGGTGGCTGGGGCTCTCCGCCCGTCAAGCAGTAAGCTGCCTGGCCGTTCCCTGCGGGGCAGAGCCCCCCTTTCCTTGCTCAGTGACCGGGTCCTCTGGGCCCTTCTCCTCGAGATCGCAGTCGGCTCTCAGGGAAAGGGTGCCAGGCCCCAGGCGGCACTTTTATTTTGGTTGAGAGGAGGGAGGGCTGCTCCCAGGCCCGAGGGAGACGAACTGAGCCTTTCTGTTTGGATTTCCCTCCTCGCTATAGCAACCAGCAGCATCCGGACAAAAATGCGCCCTCCCTGGACAATGGCCCGGCCTCCTGCTTCTCGCCCTCGTCTTCCTCCCCCGGATCGCAGCCAGGACCTGCCTGGGCGCTCTTCGGCCGTGGAACATCCCTCCCCGCCACCCCCACCTCCATCCTTTCCATAGCAGTCCCTCCCGAGGTCAGGCCAGGGCGCTGGGAAGCCTCAGCTCTTGCTCTCTACTCCCACTGATTTCCCTACACCGGCCAAGGCTAGGACACAGGACCTCGCTACCGAGTTCGGGGGCTCCCACTGGGGAGTTCCCTGAGGGGATTGTGTAGGTGACTGGATGGCCCTCAGGAGTTTAAACTCCAGCTTTTTCCAGGGTTAAAAAAAATTAGAAAAATGCATAGAGCAGACTACACCTCTCCTCCGCCCAACACACACACACACACACACACACACACACACACACACACACACACACACATTAATATAAGCACCCCAGACCGAAGTACTAGACATGATCTCTGACTTTCTTTCACTCTCCCAAGGTTAATTAAGTTCCCTTCCACGAACTGAGCTCCGCGCCTATTCATTATTCTCTCCGTCTGACCTAGGGCGTTAATATGATCAGGCCTATGACTCGGCCGTGTTCTGTGTTCCTATTTTGCATTTAATGCTGGGACCTGGCTGCCCTAGATTACCATGGAAAACTCTCAGAAAAGACAAGAGGAGCCAGGAGGTCTCCCTGCTCCAATCTGCCTAAGGCTTCCTCTTCCTGCCTCTTCTTGCGGCCAATGTCTGTCCCTATGTTCCCAGGACCCAAATTCTGGAAACCTGTCTTTAAAAATACAGTTATCCCTAACTTTATGAGGTTCAAAGGCTGTCTAGAAAGATAGATTCGAAACTCTGAGAACTAGCAGAAGATCCTGGCCCACAGTTATTACCGCTGTGGTTAACTGCTCTCCAGAAAAGCATCTCTCCTGCCCGTGCTCTCCCAACGATCTCCCCCCCGCCCCACTCGCCCCCCGCCGTCCTCCTGGACACTGAGGACACAATTGTTAAGTGCACTCGTACACTTCAGAAGGATTTGCATTCGTGCTGTGGGCAGGCAGAATAAGAAAACTGAAGTCAAACTTCAACCAAATACAGTTAGGGACGGAGCAACAGCCCTAGCCCTTGGAAATGGCTTCAGTGAAATAACTGAGTACACCCTCCTCCCACTTCCTCAGTCCGCGCCTGTGCACAGGTGTATGTAAGTGCAGTCGTCCCTTGCTCGCCTTCCTCTTCACAAATTGCTCCAGAGGATGAGAAACCAGGAGCTCCAGCAAGAGCTCCACGTCAGTAAATTTCCAAATGCTTTAGAGCTAAGGAGGTTTGTGTTGAAATCGCTTTAATTTATCAAAGAGTTGTCATCCCCTGCTGGTGGCCAGCCATCCACCTGCTTTAAGGCTAGGGGGAGAAAATGCGAGCGTGCCTGTGTGTGCGTGCGCGCGCACACACAGACACCTTTAGGCTTCATTGTTAAGAGGTCATTTAACTGTTAGTCCTTTGAAAATGAAAATGCAGAAAGCGAACTAGAAGCCAATTGTCTCCTGTTCTTTTTCTGAGATTTTGGTTCTGTTTCTGAGATTTTGTATAAACAAGCTATATTAACTCCTCCAAACAGAATTTATCTTACACAGTGATGGAATGCTGCCTTTATGTTTTCTCCCTCCTAAGGCCTCATATTCACCGCTCAGGATTTAGCAGGCTTCCTTTGATAAATTACTCAAAGTAATCCTTGAAACAGCTAGACTATCTGGGTGACGTGGTGTTAGATGTCTTCAAGCCATCCCTGTCTATAATATATTCACTTGCAGACTACAAAAGGGGGCACTGATTTTAATCATATTGAAGAAAAAGGAAAAGAGATTAGTATCTATAAATACAGATAATTTTATATCTAATACTGAATTAAGAACATTACATTTCACTGGTTTACACACTAGTGAAAGTAAAATAGAATTGTTTGTTTGTGAGGTATGGACAGAGTTGCCAAGCATATGACGTAGGGAGTTTCAACTTTCAGAAACTTTAATTCTTCAGGACCTTTCATGACATGGGGACAGATGCACATTTAGGAATTTGCAAAATGTAGGTATAGCTAGTAACATACAAATTTATATGGAAGCTTTATTTCTTTAGGAGAAAATGTGCTGCTGTGTAATTAAAGATATTAAGTTCTTTTTTTTTTTTTTTTTTTGGTAAATGTTTATTATGTTTCTACAAGAACCAGCAACTTGGAAATGCATTTTCCATGTTCCTTATAAATGCATCACCCAAGGATGAAGTTCTTGAAGCTTTAAGGCAGTTTTCATTAAAGCCACCAACTGCCTTTTTGTGTGGATTGGCTGTGCAAAGCTGTAGCTCTGAAGCTGGAGCCTCAGTTTTGACATTCTGCAGGCCCTTAGCAAAGAAGTTCCACTCAGAGGTTGAAGGGGGATCTTACCAAATCAAACAGCTTTTGGGGACTGGCAGAAAAGCAGAAAGCACAGGAATAAATGACTGAGACAAGGCTTTTTAAAAAGAGGCGGGGGGGGGACATTCAAACACGCTCCTCCAAGGTGGATATATGAAAAAAGAAACAGCAGTTTATTTTTCTAGATTTACCTAGGTTTAAACCAGCTGCTACCTCCACTCCCCCAATGGCCATCTCCTAAGAAAATTCTTTGTTTTCTTTTGTTTCCTCATTTCTGTTATCCTGGGACTACATAAATAAGAAAAAAATAAGATCAAATGAATACCATTTCACCTCTATTTTAGTAATTGCGTGCCTCCAGCTCAATGTATGGGAGTGGTCATGCTGGGTTTTCTGCCAACTCCTGGTTTATAGAAATAAAAAAATACGATTTTACATAGGGTGTGAGTGTGTTTACTAGATGAAGGAGTTAATAAATTAGAGTTCAAGTTACAGTGCGTGGACTGATCGATAACTGTTACTCAGGTGGAAATTTGGAGGGGTTGTGTCAAGGTGCTGGGTGCTGATGAGACCCAGGTCCGGCTCACTATCTCGAGGAGGGTGAAAGTGTGAGAGATAATATGTGTATCTTTTTGGTGTAGTTCGGTTATTCTAGGATGTTTCTCCTCCACCCAGCGCACCCGGGCAAGAAGGAGTCGGCTCCGTTTATTCAGACAAGTCCAGCTCAGGGTACTGACTGAGTAGAGGTTCCTCCGGACCTGGGAGAAGAAACTGGGCTGGCGCCAGCATCTCCTCACAGGTGCCTTCATCCTGTCCTTGCGGAGGGGCTTAGGACACGCGGCAGTCCGCTCCCCGAGGCTGCGAGGCCCGCAGGAACTGCCTGCTCAGCCATTGTCCTAGCGAGTGATCTCAAGGAGCTGCGCTGGAGTGAGGGAGATATCAAGACACCTTGTCAGTTCAAAGCATTTTGGCGTTGTTTGAAATCCTCTCTACGTCAACGTAAGCAGCCTCTGTATTTGAACAGCTGCTTTGAACAGTGAAAGGGAATGAGCTGAATCAAAACCTGGAGGTGTCTGCCCGAGACACCTTCAATGTGCTTTTATGCGGGAGGAGAATGGCAGGCAGACGAGCGGACTCTGCCCTGACAGGGTCAGCCCAAAGAATGGGCCCCTCGAGCGCAGGACGGGGGAGGAACAGGTGGAGAGGCCCCCATCTGGACCTAAAGCCTGCGAGAGCTCAGGTTTCTCGAGCCCCAAAGAAGTGCCGCGTCGGGAGGCAGTCAAGGAAGCCCAGGCTGCTCAGAACCCGGCGTTCGCGCCAACCGGGCCCCCGGGCGTCTGGAGGGGAGGCGGCGGTAGCTCGGTGGGGAGGTGGTGCTCAGAGCCGCAGTGCGTGCCCAGCCCCGCCCGCCCGGCGATTGGCCGAGCTCCGGGGTGGGGGTGGGGTGCAGAGACTGAGGCCCCGGTAGGCTATCGCTTTGTGTACTCCCGGGGATTTATTGGGCATATTAAACCCTGTTGGGAACATTTTGGCTCCTCGACCACCGGCGAAATGAGACGGGGGTGGAGGGTGGAGTGGAGACCTGAGACGTCAACGTGGGAAGGATCTCAGCATTAATCGCCAGTGATGTCCCATCGCAGACAGGAAGTTTTGATGTACACGTGCAGCCTATTCTTGTCCCCTCACACTAGCGCCCTTTGCCTGGAGGAGGGCAGGGGTTGGGTTGGGGTGTGGAGAGAAAGATAAGAGGAGGAGGAAGTTTTAAATTGATTCAGAGCCAGGCCCCCTCAGTTCTCTTGGAGATGTGTTTGGAAACTTCTCTTCCCTCTAGTGTATCATCCTATGGGCTGCAGAAGGCCTTGTCCCTCGAGAAACGTGAAATTAAATCCAGAGAAAAGCAGACACCTGCCCCAGAAAGGTCTGGGAGAAGTATGAGCTGCTTAGCATTCGGACGTACAGGACTGAATTCTTCTGTGCGTGGGAGCTCTGAGCTCCCAGGTCCGGGAAAAGATAGGCACGGAGGGTCAGGAGAAGATGCGGCTAGCGGGCTGCCTGTGAGCTCCCAGAGGCCCAGGGAAAACCACGAGCCTCGCCCAGGGGACGCAGGGCCGAAGCTGGGAGAAGGCAGTTCTGCCCTCCACCCAGTCCCTTCGCTCGCGGTTGAGAAGCCGCGGGCACCAGCCGCCGAGTCTGCGCGCTGAGGCTCGGACTTTTTCATTTTTTCCTAGCTGAGCAAAGTTATGGGATTCCTAGCAGCCCCCAGGCGCGGGGCCAGAGTGGCCCCGCGCTTGCGCTGGGACAGAGCGACACGCTGTGTGTGTCCTCGCCTTGCCGCGCGGGTGCGCGCGTGGAGGGGGGTGCAGGTCCGTCCTGCTGGCGGACTGTGGGCTGGCCCCTCCCCTATCCATTTCTCTCCCACACACACGCTCATAAACACAGGACACGTGGAAATTCTCAGCCAAAGCGTCTTGCCCGGGCGGTTGCTCAGCATGGTGATTTATAAACAGCTCAGCCACTCTCCAAAGAGCATGGCTCCTTGTTAGTAATGATGAATTTTCTGGCCCGCTCCAGTCCGCTGTCTAGAATGAGATGCTCAGAGGCCCCAAAATGCTCCCTCTAAGCGTTGATTTGGCTATCCCTCTCTTGCCCACTACCGCCGCAGAACCAGCGACAGAGCCAGGGGTGAGAGGTGGGGACGCGATCCAGGTTCCCTGAGGTCTGTCATTCCCTTCCTGGCAGTAACTTTTGATTTGCTTTACAGCGCCCAAGTATACACCTCGCCCTGGGTAGCGGTCACACCGCTTCAGCCTGGGTCCCCGCCTGGGTTCTAGCTACGGAACTTGCAGGCTCTGAAACTGACAGGAGGCACCTGCTCCGGGCGGCTAAGGAACTGACGGCGCGAGGCGCCCGCGCTCCGTAGAGCGGCGCTGCTGGTGCACGGTCCCGTAATCTTGCTCAGGAGTTCACCACTGAAAGCTGAACTAGGAGCTTGGCCAGGGAGCGCCAAAGACAAACTAACCCTACCCGCTGGCACCCACAGAAGTTACTGATTAGGAAGGTTCCCCTGGCATCAGCCCATTTGTTTCACACACTCTTCCTCCCTTCCGAAGCGGCTAAATGAAAAGTTGCACGGATCAGCGGTAGGAGCGCTGGGAATCGCGCACGCAGCCTTTCGGCGCGGCTTCCCGGAGCGGCCTTTGGCGACTGCGCCGCCCCACGAGGCCGCACACCCCTCGCCAGCACTCCTGCAGCCTCGCACAAGGCGGAGCCCATGCAGGCTTCTAGTTTTCTAAACCAAAAACTGCGCGCGTGTGAATCTGACGGAGAGACTTTAGAGTTTTGTTTTGTTTTCAATTCAGACCACTGCGCTGTCAGAACAAGCAACTCCGAGCCTTGACTGGAGTGACTTACAAGCCGCGGCGCCGGCTGAGCCTGCCTCTCTTGGAGTTCTTTCGCAAAGGGACTGGGAGACCATTGGGCTTGGAACCTAAAAGGAAGAGAGCCTGTGCTAGCCACGGGGTAGACGGGAAGGAGAAGAGCTTTATTGGGGCAGAAGTGTCCGCACACCCTGGAGCAAGAGACACTTGAGCACTGAAATTCTACCCGTGGGATGCAAGGAGACTTGAATAGGGGAACAAGTCTGGCTCTTGACTCTAGGTTTAGGAGAAACTGTGTGTGTCCCTAGGTGAATAAAAATCCGACTCCTACTGGCTCGCTGTGACCCAGCTTTTCTTTTACTCTCTCCGTTCCCCTCCTCTCAAAGCCCTATGGGGAAGAGAAAGTGGACACCACCTTCCCCCACCCCCCCGCCCCAATCCAAGTCTTCCAAGTGTCTGAGGTCGATAAGAGCACCGGGACCGCCCCCCTGCCCGGCTTTTCTGCCTGGGAGACAGATGGGGGGCGGGGCCCATCCCAGAGAGGACGGAGGAGGCCCTGGGTGAGGAATAAGGGGGGTGAGAACTGAGAGAATCTGAATCAGGAGGCGAAGGGGACTGGGAGGAGGTCTAGGAGGACTCGGAGCCCGGAGGAGGAGGAGGGAGTAGCCCTGCGCCAATCAGTGGTGCCGGCCTGGGAGGTTGCTAGCGGTATCCACGTAAATCAAAGGGCGCGGAGCCAATGGGAGGGGGCGGAGGGGGCGGGGCCCAGGCGCGTGCCGCTGCGAGCCGGCGCTGCCAAGAGAGCGGGAGAGAGCTGGAGAGAGCAGGGAGAGGGGGGAGCGCCGAGCTAGTCAGAGAGTGAGCGAGAGCGAGAAGGAGGGAGAGAAGGAGAAAGAGAGCGAGGGCGCGCGGGCGGGCGGGAGGCGGCGGCGGCGGCGGCAGCAGCAGTAATAGCAGGAGCAGCAACAGAAGGCGTCGGAGCGGGCGTCGGAGCTGCCCGCTGGGGGAGAGAGAGGAGAGAGAAAGAGCGAGCGACAAGAGGGAGCCCGAGGCGAAAAAGTAACTGTCAAATGCGCGGCTCCTTTAACCGGAGCGCTCAGTCCGGCTCCGAGAGTCATGGCGACCGCAGCGTCTAACCACTACAGCCTGCTCACCTCCAGCGCCTCCATCGTTCACGCCGAGCCGCCCGGCGGCATGCAGCAGGGCGCGGGGGGCTACCGCGAAGCGCAGAGCCTGGTGCAGGGCGACTACGGCGCGCTGCAGAGCAACGGACACCCGCTCAGCCACGCTCACCAGTGGATCACCGCGCTGTCCCACGGCGGCGGCGGCGGGGGCGGCGGCGGCGGCGGGGGGGGCGGGGGCGGCGGCGGGGGCGGCGGCGACGGCTCCCCGTGGTCCACCAGCCCCCTGGGCCAGCCGGACATCAAGCCCTCGGTGGTGGTGCAGCAGGGCGGCCGCGGCGACGAGCTGCACGGGCCGGGCGCCCTGCAGCAGCAGCACCAGCAGCAGCAGCAGCAACAGCAGCAGCAACAGCAGCAACAGCAGCAGCAGCAGCAGCAACAGCGGCCGCCGCATCTGGTGCACCACGCTGCTAACCACCACCCGGGGCCCGGGGCATGGCGGAGCGCGGCGGCTGCAGCGCACCTCCCACCCTCCATGGGAGCGTCCAACGGCGGCTTGCTCTACTCGCAGCCCAGCTTCACCGTGAACGGCATGCTGGGCGCCGGCGGGCAGCCGGCCGGGCTGCACCACCACGGCCTGCGGGACGCGCACGACGAGCCGCACCATGCCGACCACCACCCGCACCCGCACTCGCACCCGCACCAGCAGCCGCCGCCCCCGCCGCCCCCACAGGGTCCGCCTGGCCACCCAGGCGCGCACCACGACCCGCACTCGGACGAGGACACGCCGACCTCGGACGACCTGGAGCAGTTCGCCAAGCAGTTCAAGCAGCGGCGGATCAAACTGGGATTTACCCAAGCGGACGTGGGGCTGGCGCTGGGTACCCTGTATGGCAACGTGTTCTCGCAGACCACCATCTGCAGGTTTGAGGCCCTGCAGCTGAGCTTCAAGAACATGTGCAAGCTGAAGCCTTTGTTGAACAAGTGGTTGGAGGAGGCGGACTCGTCCTCGGGCAGCCCCACGAGCATAGACAAGATCGCAGCGCAAGGGCGCAAGCGGAAAAAGCGGACCTCCATCGAGGTGAGCGTCAAGGGGGCTCTGGAGAGCCATTTCCTCAAATGCCCCAAGCCCTCGGCCCAGGAGATCACCTCCCTCGCGGACAGCTTACAGCTGGAGAAGGAGGTGGTGAGAGTTTGGTTTTGTAACAGGAGACAGAAAGAGAAAAGGATGACCCCTCCCGGAGGGACTCTGCCGGGCGCCGAGGATGTGTACGGGGGGAGTAGGGACACGCCACCACACCACGGGGTGCAGACGCCCGTCCAGTGAACTCGAGCGGGGGGGAGGGGCAGAGCGCGGGGCTCCCCCTCCCCTTCGGTCCTTGGCCCTTTCCCGGCCCTCTTGTTCCCTCTCTAACTTCTGATTGTTCTTTTATTTTTAATTATTATTTCCCCGTCCCTTAAAAAGAAAAAAAAAAATTAAGGAAAAAGGAAAGCAACTAAGACACTGGACTATCCTTTAAAGGTAGCAGGTGTAATGATGTGTTTTGACCTTTGCAGGCGAGTAACTAGGCAATGGAGTGGAGTGTCTCCTGGAGAGAGTGAGGAGAGTGTGTGATAGATAGAAAGTGAGAGAGAGAGATAGAGAGATGGCAAGCACTGAGATAAATACCTGGCAAAACTAAATAAATTACCAAAAAGGAAAAAAATGTCCACGAAACCATGATAAACACAAAACGCAGCTTCCTGATGCTTGGAGTTGGCACATGCTGCTGTGTTTATTTGATGTAGATTCCCATCAGGAAAGAGGAAAAAATACACACTTTCTCTGATATAGGCAAAATTTAACCACATAAATTTGCACTGCAAGAAAATCGAAGTTTACATGAACAAATTCGTGAACATATTTTCTCTTTCTCCCTACCGTTAATTTGGGAATTGCCGTTTGGGTGGATTTTGTTTTGTTTTGCTTTATTCATCTGAGAGTTGAAGCCAGCTCTTGGCCACTCTCCATTTCTAATGTTCTTGTGTTGCCCCTTGTTCTTACTGTTTGTGAACTTTGGTTACCTTCAGATTCCCCTTATGTGGGTGTAACATCTATTTGTTCCTCCTACCAAAGCAAAACGATTGGCTTCATACAAAATAGATAATTCTTTGCTTTCAAGAAATGTGCATGGTCTACCTGCTTTGTCCAAGGCAAGAATCCAGTTTGGAATATAAAAATAAGGGTCAAGCATTGGTTGTTGTTTCCAGCCACAAAGTAAACTTCATTTTCAGGCAGTGTTTCTGGGGGAGGTTATGGAGGGAAGAAAAAAGAAAAATCGATAGTGAGTGACTGATTGCTTCATTTTATCAGGCGGGCCCATTGTGAAAGAGCTCAGAGGAAATGTGGAGGTTAAATATATTCCCAGAGTTGTCCAGCAGAAAGAAAGTGGCACTTTGAAGAGAACTAGGGAAATATATAGCTTCAGATATCCCTATATAGTTCTCTACCTTCAGTTTTAATAACAATTACGAAGAATTATTTGTGCTGACAGCAGCAGTAAACTTTGTTTCTCTAATATTTTTTTACATTAAAAAAATGATCCAGGAACTTAATAGTGTATGCATAAAACTGTGTTTTTTAACACACAAATACCCACAGCATACACAGATGATCTCCACAAAGTAGACAGGTTTTGTCTTCACTAGCTCATTTGCTTATTAAGTTATATTTAGGGTCCCACACCCTCTTTTCCTGTAATTTATTGCAGAATATACCACTTTGACTTGGACAGCTTTCTCCCCCCTCTTTCACTGAGGAAGTCAAATGAAGTGGAAAAAAAAATGCCATTTTCAATCCTTCCTTTCTCCCCTTTGTTAATAGTTTTAAGTGCATTTTTGACCTTATCTTGATGGAAAATGGTTAACTCCAAACACAAAAGACTCTACTGGAAAGTGTAGGTGAAAAAACTTGTAACTGTATTGAAAATAAATACCATTAAACTGTGATCAGTTAAAATTTAAAAGAAAAATCAGCACAAAAGGGCACTAAAAGGGAAAACACTTTTTATTAATCTTAAAAGTTTGGGGGTTTTTTTCCAGTTAGGTATTAGATAAATTTTTATTTTAAAAAATGAAATTCTCACTACCATAAAATTATGGTTCAGCATCAGATTAGCATTGCACTCAGTAGTCTTTAAGGTTTTAGGAAATATGCTTTATATTGTCTTTTCAAACACCTGTGATTGTTTCATTTTCAATGTTTTTGCAAGATAAATGGTGACTTATAATGGGCATATTTATTTGCCTGTATTTCATTTCCCCCAATGAATGTCACAAGGAGATGGGCACGGAGCTGCTTCTGGTGCATCATGCTGCTCGTTCCTGAGGTATGGGGACTGGCCTTTAGTGAAGCAATCCAGAGCAGGGCAAATAGCCACTGGTAAAGGGAGGAAATGAATTTTCAAATACTTATTACCAAGTAGGTAAGGTCAGAAGCTGGAGTTCAGAGGATATGTCTACAGCTTCTCTGACTCTTATAGGTTTACTAAGATGAAAGTTACCACTGAACCTTACCACTATGTATATATGTTTAATATCTGTCTTTTGAAATGCAGAAATAGTTTAAATGTTTCTTTGTCTATTTTTCTTTTTTTTTAATGCTACCCAGGGAAATATTTTCATATCATTTTTAAGTGGCCTGCCTCAATGTATATTTATTTCTTTTGAAGCAAAAAGGTTCTGGAAACTGTTTTTCTGTAGCTTTAAATGAATAGGTGAGCAAAATCTATATGGGATGTAATTTTTTTGTTCAGTCTCTTAAAAAATACTTTGTTTTGGTACATTTGGTTGTGCTTGTGGGGAAAAATAAAAACGCAGAGATCCTTATATATTTATGTTAAAGTAATATTTTATTATCTACATAAAACAGAAATGCACAATACCTTCATAGTTTGTTCTAATTATTGAAATATCTTTATTTTATTTTTAAAGATAGTGCCAAGTTTTAAGGGGGGAAAACCCTAGACTTTAAATTGACTGAGTTGAGTTGTGTGTAAAACACTTCCCTTCCTTTATACTTCATAAAGTTTTGGAATAAATTTTATGCATATACCGCCAGATTTCATGTTCATAACTTTCAGAGGCTTTTTTTTTTTTTTTTTTTTTTTTTTTTTTGTAATGGGGACTACTGGTCTAATTCACTTTTCTTTGCAAAAACTGTCAGTCCCAAATCTTTCAGCCACTATGCCTGTAGCATTAAATTGAAATGGTCATTGGGTTTGAGCTTCAATTTGTTTGCCATTTCATGGTCCTACAAAGAGATGTTTGTCCCCTTTAAATATATGCAGATATGCCTGCATCTTCTTTTCAGGTTATCTGTACCTTATTCAATTGTGCTGTTTTGGAGATCATCAGTGGAACTAGGTGGATTTTAATCTCTACCCACAGATCCTCACATAATTTGGGATCTACAGAACAGCAGGATTTAGGAGATTATTATTTTTAATAATTTATGAATATCTCTCAACAAAGAATAACCCTGATAGTATGCTATTGTATGTTTACCAAATGATTAGAGGTAGATCCTATACATTATTCCTGTTTAGTTTGTGTAAAAAGATGAATTTTACAATGGTTTATACAATTGTGTCTCTTTTTCATTAGGCATACAAACAGACTTTAATGCAAGTAAAAAATTAAAAAAAAAGAACATATGGGAGAGATTCAAGCCATAATGCTAATAACAGATTGTTTCAGACAATCTTAGATGAAACAGTACACTTACCAAAATCCGTTTTAAGGTTAGTGAGAATTTCAAGCAGTGTTGAATCAGTTTACAAGTTTGCTGATGTATTTAAAGCCCTTCTTGGAACATTGGTTTAAGTATAAATGTCCATTTTGAAAGGTAGTTTCTGGGCTTATTACATCTGATCATCTTTTCTAACTCCTAGTCAATATTACATGGGTCTCAAACAGATTCAGCCAAATGATCTTATCAATAGTCTGAACGAGAAGTGACAGAAAGAAGAAGTGTTTTGTGACCGCAGACATGCTGATGGGTAAAATGTTTAAACTGGGTATAGATTTGAGTTATGGGTCAATATTCTTCCCCACTGCAGGCAGAAAACAAGCAGCATCTGCCCTCTGCAGGGCATTTTAGTGGACCTTGAGAAGGCATTTTTGTTCTTAGCCACAGGGCCTGCTGACTGGAAACCATCACATGTTAAATGTGCGCACCATGGTTTTGACCCATGCTTGCTGTTCAGATCCTAAGGCTACTCGGGGAGTTTCCACACTGTTTTGGGAATATATTACACATTAAGGTGGAAAACCCCCATCACTGCCACTGGGAGAAATTTGTGGGACAGTTGCCCCTAAGATGTTGGCTAGCCACAACAACAAACCCTTTCTTTCTCCTAACACAATGCAGAATACAGCTATTCCAAAGACCTCTCGTGTTTCCTCAAAATATGTTACTTTTAATATTTATGTAATAATATGGGGGAGAAACGATCATGTGAAAACGAGTTATGTGAAGGTCAGATGGAGGGAATAGCCACAAATATTATTATGCTTAACAGTCCTAAACATTCTCGGTTCCCACGAAGTAACTGCCTTTATATTTCAGATGGTAGCAACAAAAGCATTCTTCTCTTCCCCTTTCCCTCCTGCTCCTACCAGTGGAGGCCACACACTGGTTGGCAAAATTTTCTAGTGAAATGGCTTTGGTAAAGGCACTCATCTACCTTCTTATTTTTTCAAAAGCAACTAATAAAGAGATGCAACAGCAACAGTAGGGGAGGTAGGTGGCATTTGGGTGCAATAGTACCTGCACATATGTCTATATGCTGCATTCATTTGCCTTTCACTTGCCTTTCACTTGCCTTACTTTGGAGGCAGCTTGGGTAGTGCTGGGAAGTGGGTTAAATTATCTTTTTATCACTAGTCTCTGTGATTTGTCTTTGTTGATTTTTCAATCAGTTTATAGAACTCTGTTCTAGATTCTACTGAATTTCTACACAAGTTTAAAAATGAGGTAAAGAACGGAACTTGTACAAAAAAAGAAAGAAGGCTGGTGAAGTGAGGGTCAAAGGTAAAAGTGATTCTTTGGATCTGCTTGTATATTTCAGTGAGTAAGGCAAAGGACAGTGTTTATTTAAAATGAAAGAAAAAGATGCATCTTGAAGTACTTCGAATCTTGATATTATAACTAAATGGAATGTACAACTAAGTTTTATATAAACATTTTCCCTGTTTAGGAAAGTTTACTTTTCAATGATGCATAGTCTTTTAACAGGGGGCAGATGGCAGTAGGAGAGAATCCGGGCTTCTGATACCTATTCCCACCATTCGATTCAGGATGGGAAACAAGGCAAAAGTGGCAAGGGGTCTGCCACCAGCTAACCAGTCATGAAATTAACTGGCCCAGGTTTCAGAAGGTGGGCCAGTGTTATTTCAATGCCTCCTTATCAGGCAGGTATGAGGGTATCAGAAAATGGCTTTTTTAGTTTTCCTAAGGCCTTGCTTGGCAGATAACGAGATAAGGAAACAATGAATATTTTCACTTTTTTTTTTTTTTTTTTTTTGGTGTTTGGTGGGAAACTAGGAAATTTGTTCCCTCCTTTAAAAGAAGAAAAGTTAACAAACTTCATCATATAGTACCTTCCTTTATCTTAATGACACCTCTGCTTGACTTAGAGGTTTTAGAAATGATTTCATATCCCATCAAAACAATCCTGGCCTCTTTTATTGTTCCTAGAATTCCGATTGTTGGTAACATTAAGTTGTATTTCTTCTTTTTTAAGTTTAAAATGTTATTTAATATGCCAGTAAAAGTGCATCTATATCCTAAAGTTTATTCCTTCCACGTCTTTCTGAGTTCTTATAGCTCTTTGTCTGGGAGTTGGGGAGGGCGACTTCCATAGGCGGTTTGTGCCTGAAGAGCCTAGGCTCCAGTGATCTCTAGTTGGCGGCAAACAGCTCTCTGCTCTCAGAATGGGGAGCTGTAATCTAGAAAAAAGAAGGAAATAAATCCCCCACAAAGACGTAGTTGTCACCAGTTTTAGGAAGACAGGGGAGTCCTAGAACTCCATCTGAGGGATATAGAAAGGATTTTGATTGTTATGGAATGTATACGATTAACTTTGTGTGTGGAGCAACAGCAGTAGGAAACCTCACTGTGGAGTGAATTTGAATTTGCGTCCTTTTTGTATTTGGGTCATATATTTTTCCTCCCACCAGTGTTTCCTCTGGGTTTGTTGTTTAAAAAGAAAAAAAAAAAAGCCATGCACCAAAAAATATGGCCACAGAGAGTTTGGCAGGAGGATGGGAAAAAGAAAGTTTCTTGTGGATTTGTAACACAAATTAGCCGTGGTAAATCACTGGGCTTCAAGTTTCAGGCACATCTATGTGGAAAGTGTTGGGAGTTCTTTTCCTCCTCCTGTTAAGAAATCTCATTTTGTCAGAGGAATTTTCGTGTTCCACAGCACGTGATTCTGGAGACAATTATTTGACATTAATAATTTTTTTGTTGATGTTGTTCCTCTAACAAATATTCCTTCAAAGTGGGTGCCGCGCCTGGACGAGTCGGATGAGTGTGCTGCCGGCCAGCATCTGCTCCCTGCCCAGTCGCAAAAGCGGTGCCTTGGCCTCGCAGCGCACCCCTCACCTCGGGGACCCGGGCCGCAGTCTGAAGGTCCTTACGGCAGGCTCGGCAGCGCAGGGGGGAAAGAGAGGGAGAGGAGTCGGGCACTCCCAGGACTCCCAGCCCCGGCCTTCACTCGGGACGCTGCCAGCAGCCCGAGTGTGCCTGCCTGGAAAGCTGGGATTCTCTGCGGCTCCCGGGCTCCAAAGCCCGGACCCCCAGGGGAAGTGTCAACAGCTCAGAGGTAGAGCTGTTCCACTCTCTCGCTTCCCAGGGAAGCAGGGTGGGGTAAGGGGGACGGTTGGTGGGTTTGCCCGCCCCAGCAGAGGCTAGAGGTGGCGGTTAGGAGGAGTCCAGATGTCTTGGGTATGGCTGTCGCCCTGGGAAAGTGGAATCTAGACGCAGCAGTTGGCAGGGCCTCTCTGGGGGGCGTGTGGCTGGGACAGAGGTTCGGGGGTCTAGGGATGACAAGGGGTCGAGGCCCAGAGGAGAGTCTCCTAGCTTTCTGCCTGCCTGGCTTTTCCACCTGACTCTGCAAAGTCGGGCCCAGGACATTGAAGCTGCATAGGAGAGGCAATTGTGGAAGACGAAGATGGTGCCCCTAGAAAAAGAGGGACATGAGACGAGTGCAGGAATATTAGAGAGGAAAGGGGGAGCGCTGCCCAGGTTAGTACAGTAATCTGGGCTTTTCCTGCTTTTGTGCGGGGGCGGCGGTATTGGCGAAAATGGTGGAGGACAGCTGAGAGCTGGGGAGCAAAGTTCTGAGGCAGGTTCCCTTCAGATCCCACCCAGCAAACTTCTGGGTGTTTCTGACCTCAGCTCCCTACCTCCAGTGAAGAGGAACCTACTCTCTAGGCGCTGAAGCACGGAGGAAAACGAATTCTTAGACCCCCTGGAAACCACTCCCCTGCTGGGTTTGAAGTCAGTTCCCAGCAGAGGAAAGTCAGTTCCCTAGAGAAGGCGGCCCGGGAGTCCCTCTGGGCGCCTCGGCATCTCGAGCCAGAGCTGAGGGCCGCAAAAGCGAGGGGCCGCGCCTCAGTACTGGAGGCCTAGCATCCATCTTCGCGAACTGAGGGTTCTCAGAGCCCGCGCAAGTCCCCCTTAGTCCTCTGAGGCCCGGGGGAGGAGTCGCCCTGTAAGAGGAAATCACTCAGCTCTGAAAAACGTCGCAAACAGGCGGTGGGAGAGTTCTAAAGCGGCCTTTCGCCTGTCGGAGGTGAGGCCAAGCGGGGGACGTGGGGGTTTGGGACCCAGCTCTGCACCGCAGGGCCACAGAGGCGGGAAGCTGGCGGGAGAGGAGTGGGAAGGCGACCAAGGGCAGCAGCAGGGGCTCCCGAGGGGCGCAGGTCTGTGCTGGCGCCCGGCCTGGCCTCCGCCTGCGCGGCGGAGCCTCCCGGTGACTCCCGCCGCACCCGCCCGCGGCCACTCACCGGGCCCCGCGGCCAGCCCGGGCGGGGTCGTAGAAGCAAACAAGGATGCTTCTATTTACTCGCCTCTGCCTGTGGATTTCTAAGACATTCAGCAGGCACAATCATTAAACTAATTTGTATTTGATTGTTTGGGCGGACGGAGGGTAGTTTTATTGCGCTAAGCATTCAAGCAGGCACGCATCGCTGATTACCAGTATACATTAAATAAAGTTGTTTGTACACATTGTCTTACCACATATAGGCAGAGGCTTATTATTCTAATTACTCTAATTAGTGCATTGAAATGTTTTCTACTTGATTTGAGGAGACAGTGATTAGTTCTATTACTTCTTTTAACTCGTATTTTATGGAAAACTGTTGGTGCATGTTCAAATTACTTTATTTGCCCCTGGAATATAACGCTGACCCAAACGCAGTGAACTGCACGGCCCTTGTGGGGCCACAACTTTGATGTGGGCCTCGGCTTGGAAGAGGCGTCTGTTATTTATTATTTCCCTCCCACCCGCGTAGCCTGGTCTCCTAGCGCCAGGCCCGCCGCCCCCACCCCATCCTGCGCCCCAGATGCGCGCCCCGCTCTGGACCAGTCGGAGCAGAGGGCATCCGAAACCTGCTCGGACGCAGCATCACTCGCCGCCTGCCCCGCTAGTTCCCCGAGTGCGATTACTTTTAAAAGGCTCCTTTAAGCATATTTCCGTGAATCTGTTTCTTGTGCTTTAATGTTACTATTAATTGATAAGATCAGCTCATCAAACATACTATTTCGATAGGGAATTGTAATTAAAACCTTAATCCTGTTTGAGACTTTCTTCTCCCTTTAAATTCCTTTTTCTTATGGAAGGGGTGCAAAGTTCACTATAAAAAGTATTATAACAGGGAGATTAATTCGTTATCTAAATAACAATCTTTGCTATTGATCCAACGTACTTTTTGCCACCTTTTGTGTTGGTCCGGGAGGCCCTTAAAAAGGAGACTATGACAAAGCAGAAGATCTGGACCGAGCCCCGCAGACTCCGATCGACTTGAGAGAGCGAGGGGGTCCGCGGTCCGCCCCCTTAACCACAGTCTGAGGAAGCTTCAAAGGTGGGTCCTGGCCGTCCCGGGCGGTGCCACTGCGGAAGCGCAGCGCTAGAGCCGCAGTCCTCTCCCCTCTCGAAGGGAGATCTGCTCAGTCTCTGGGTAAATATTCGACCGATTCTGCTTTTACTTTTAATATTTAAACACGGATTATCCCGTCTCTAAATGCGCGTTCCTAACCTTTGCTAGTGGCTGGGATGTAATAAATCCTGGCGGGGCCGGGGCGCTCAGCCTCCCCAGGTCACGGCCGCTGCCTCCCGCCCCGGTCCCGCCCCGCCCCGCGGGCCCCGGCCCCTCCGCCCCTCGCCGCATCGAAAGCCGAGTCGGAAAGAAATAAGCGCCTCCCGGCAGCTGACGGCTGAGCATCACGGGCGCTGGCAGGCGGGGGAGGCCGCCCTTTTATCCCGGCTGAGGAGTCCTCGGGGGCTGCAGATGGAGCCTCGGCGCCCCGAGGAGAAACAGCCCGGCTTCCTGGAGGCAGCAGCCTCCAGGCAAGGGAGGGGGTAGGGAGTGGGGGCGAAGGGCCGGGAGGTTGGGCGGGGTCTCTGGTTTGTGTCTATTGGGTGGAGGGTCGGGGAACGGACCCTTTCCAAACCTATCCCCCTCCTCGATAGCTCCCTTTAAAAAAGGTCGTGGCCCCAGTTTAAGAATAAGCCCCAACATCTCTGAAGCCACCAGGACTGTTTGTGCTCCCAAGTCAACTCAGTATTCCGAGATTTTCTTCTTTTCTAAGAGCTTCACCCCCTCCCCACACCCTCCTTCTTTCCCTCTAACAAAGTCTTCTTTCCCCCACGCACAGACTTGTTATGTAACAAAGTCTCCCAGGCGAGTTTAACTGGAGAATAAAGGACACCCTAGCCCCACCCCTCCTTTCCTTTCCCTTCCCTCCTTCCTCCCCGCTCTCTTCCCCCAGCGCATCTGTTCTCCGGGACTTCTGTCCTCGCACCCAAGAAGGCGGCGGGCCTTAGCCGAGTAGAACTTTGGCGCCCCACAGTGGCATCGGCTCGGAACTACCCTTGATTTTACAGCCTCCCAGTCAGTACACGTTTTCAGATCCAGTTCTCCTTCCCCTTACTCCACCTCTCTTTCCTCACTCTACATTCTTTCCCTCAACCCCTCCTAGGCAAACACTCATAAAGGTGACTACACATATGACCCCGACAAGGGTTTCTAAACATCTAGTTCTAGGTAATTCCTGAGTAGAAATTTGAAAAGTTTTGCCAGAAAAGACACTACGTTCTATACCAGAAAAGTTCCCAAAGATAGGAAAAAAGAATCACTTCCCAATTCCTTTGTTCCTACACGTTGAGGCTGTAGTAGATAAGTCTTCAGTCTCTCGGAGAAGCCTCACCTTTTGGAGGCATTAAGACCAGAATACCAGGTTAGACACCATGGTTAATAACAAGCAGAATGCTTCAATCAGCAAAAATGGAGTCCGGCCAATGCTATTTTAACCCAGCCCAGGTTTCATCCCACACTTCTTGCTCTATAGTAGGTTTGTTCAGTTTTACCACTAAAAAGTGAATTTTTTAAAAAAGTGGATCACTTGAACAGAAACCCATCCATGTAAGAATTTTCCAGACTAGGGAAAACATTCCCCCAGAAACTCCCACCAAAGGTATCAGTTCAGCTGAACTTTGCTTTCCTCAGAGCCCAGTGCATTTGTCCTCCTACCATACTATGGGCCATTTGAACCATGAATGCTGTTTTCTCCCTCAGCCTTTATCCCAAGTAACAGGACGAGGAGGAGAAGAGAGAGGACATGGACTTCAGGCAACTCCCAACAGTATTAATGGAACTGGGCAGTGGACTTGCAGTCAGAACTCACGTGCTTGTCTATCCTTCTATGCTTCCTAACCAGCAACTGGGGAAAGTCAGTTGACATCTTCAGATCTCAGTTTTCTCATGTGCAGAATATGGATAATAACCCTTTTTAAACTTTGCAACAGGGTTGAAGTAAGGCTCAGGTGAAATAATGTGCATGAAAGCATTGTATAAAGTGCAAATCCAACCTGAAGCACTACTGTTGCTTACTCCAGTGGAGGTCTCTGCTATGACTAATAAGAAATGTTCGTTGTTTTGTTTTGTTTTTTTGAGACAGGGTCTCTCTCCATCTCCCAGATGGGATTGCAGTGGTGCCATCATAGCTAACTGCAGACTTGAACTCCTGAGCTCAAGTGATCTTCCCATCTCAGCCTCCCCAGTAGCTGGGACTATAGGCATATGCCACCATGTCTCACTTTGTTGCAGAGTCTGGTCTGGAACTCCTAAAATCAAGCAATTCTCCCACCTCAGCCTCCCAAAGTGCTGGGATTATAGGCATGAGCCACTGTGCCGGGCCTAAGAAATGTTTTCTAACTTAAAAATAATCATATATCCTTATGTCTGTTTGTGTGGGGAAAGAGAAATGCAGAAACAGTTATCTCAATTGCATTATCCAGGAAAGGCACCACCGATTCTGGTTAGCTTTAAATTGGGACTGCCACTCAGGAGACTTTTTGTGTTTAGCATATTCAGGTCCTGACTTGTAGCTGAAACGATCATTCCGGCCACCGGCGCCACACACCAGTGATCGTAGCGACACTAGTAGCTCCTGTGATGCAATGACTAGCCCCGTACTCTTGCAAAACACTCCGTTTTCTTCAACATCTTCCAAACTTTTGACGTTTATAGTGTCTATCTGTGGTGTCATTTATAGCAGACTGAATTAGGAGAATATCAGGTTCATGCAGTTAAAACCAAGAACACACCAAGCAGCATCATCACTAATCACCCGCAGCTTATCATGAATCCACGCAGCCCTCCCGTCTGAAGATCTCCAGAGGCCCAGGGCCACAACCAGTCCCTGGACTTGGAAATCAGGACGTTATGGATCCCGCAGGCGCCCCGCGACACCCTGGAGTCGCCAGGAGTGGCGCTGCGGAGAAACCCGGTGCCTGAAGTGGGCTTAGGGGTCCCATTCCACCCGGAAAGTCCTCTCCCCTCCCCAAGGGCCTTTCCGCCGGCGCAAGGTGGGGGTCCCTCCGCCACTCAAGCAGGGGAGACGACCACGCCAGGCACCCCTTTGGGTGCGCGAGCAGGACCCCTGGCGCGCCCAGCCCGGCCTAGCATTGGGGCAGCAGGGGCTCCTGTCCGTGTTGGGCGGGCTCCGGTGGCCCGAGCAGGAGCGGAAGAACTGCTTCGCGGCGGGAGGCTCGAGGGCTGCGCCTGGGCCCGCCTAGCCTCCCTCTTGCCGCGAGGGCAGCGCAGCGGGGCCGCCCGGGCTGTGCAGGGGTCAAGAGTTAAGAACACTTCGTGTCCTCAGGAACTCACCGGGGTGGCGAGAGGCGGTCTGGGTCTGAAGCCGCGACATAGGGCAGCAGCGGGGAGCAGCGGGGCTTCGGGAGCAGCGGGACTTCGAGCAGCAGCGGGGAGCAGCGGGGCCTCGGGAGCAGCGGGGACTCAGGGAGCAGCGGGGCCTCCACTTGCCCCGCGCCGCCCCACAACCTTTCGGGACCCGGGCCAAGCTGCCTCAAGAAGACCGGGAAGCGGCCTCTGCGGGGAAGCCACCTGCAGCCTATGGTCTCCTCCCCAGGCAGCCCCTCCCCGCGTCAGGCCGCTGTCTCCTAGAGAGTTGCCTTCCGAGCACCTGGAGGCCCCTGCGGCTTCCCGTGTTCCACCGCAATAGGGGCGGGGGCTGAGGGGCAGCTGTGGCTGCCTGACACCTCGAGGGCAGCGCACAATTCGGGAGGGAAAGGGAAGTCGAGACAGGTACCAGGACATTCAGGGAGAATGCAGATCCGACATGAGCCAAGGACTTAGCAGTAGAGGCACTTTCACCAGGTTGTGGAAAAGATCAAGCCACTGGCCTCTAAGGCAGCAAGACTCCCCGCCAAGCGCCAGAGTCCCTGAACCAGGATGTGTGGGCACTGCTCCCTGTAAGGTGTCGATAATGCAGGTACGTGAAGACACACGCATTTCCAAAAGAACAGACCTACGTGCAGAACTTTGGGGTCCTTAATCAAAGCTAGGAGTTGATTTAGCAATCTCAAAAACAAAAAAGGAAGAATGCTTTGGCAGCAAGAAGAGAGAAGTGGAGTAGGCACTCTAGGTAGGAGGCAACTGGCACAATGTGAGGCAGGAAGCAGGAAAAAGCAGAGGGCGAGCAGGTTTGCTGGCTGGGCCGGCGAGCAGGAGCTGGCACCTGGCATGAGAGGGCTGCTAAGGGAAACAGTGTATGGAGTTAATTGGTAGAGGGTCTGGAAGAAGTTTTAATTAGACTCAAAAGGCAATTAAGAGCCATCGTAGAGGGGAGATCTGATGGAAATAATGCTCCTGGAAGGAAGAGAGTTGGCACAGCGCATCGGATATGTTGGAAAGTTATAAGGATGAAAGCAGGGAGGTTAACTAGTTAGGAGGTTGCTGCTGTAGATCTGACTTAAAGTGGTCAGTCAGGGAAGTTTGGAAAGGATAGGCAGACGATTGGTGCCTGAATGGCGCGGGGGTGGAGGAAGAGAGAGAGAGAGAGAAAAGAAGAAGAAGAAGAGAGGAGAAAAGAGAGAAGAAGAGAGAAGAGAATAGTGAGACCATCTTTGGGGAGAAGTAAATGGAGAGAGAGAGAGAGAGAAGAAGAGAGAAGAAGAAGAGAGAAGAGAGAAGAGAATAGTGAGACCATCTTTGGGGAGAAGCAAATGGACAAGGATAGAGAGATGAGAACAAAAGAGAATTGTAGAAATTGTGTTCAGTTTTAGATGTGCTAGTTTTACTAGTTTATTCTTTTCCTTCTTCCATCTCTCCCACCCTCTCCCAGGAATATCACGAAGCCATCAGGATAGCAGATTTTTCAGCAACGTTTAACTATTTACTGAAACTACCTCTAATGCTGACCCTACTAAAAACAACTTAATTTCAATTCAGGAAGTTTCATTAAGAACCTAATACATGCTAGGTCCTGTCCTAAATGGTACGTCTGTAAATGAGAGAATGTAAATGAAGAAAAAATGTACATGAATCAGATGTCTCATGTTTTTCATTTGTAGTAGGTGCTATCCATGGTGTAGAGAAATTTTTATGGAAGGACAGCAACCAGGCTTCAGAAGAAGGAAACCTGCTTGAGACCTATCACTTCCTTTTTCACATATCTTCTGCCGCATATTTTCATCCAAATGTTTATTTGTTTCTAAGAGAGCTAAAGAAAGGAGTCTATTTTAAAGACATTTAAACATACATTAAACTTTCCTTGTTTAACACATTCAGTCAACTAAAACTATGAGAGGTTATATTTGGGGAGAAGACATTTGTTTATATTTACTGTCACTTCCTAAAGCACAAAAACCCCTTTCTAAGGTTTCCTAGACTTCAAAAGATAGGAGTGGTATACTGTATTGCTTTGAGTTAGGAAAAAGGAAGGCAATTTGAATAGAGGCCAGTGGAATACAAATATGTCAATATTCCTTGAATATAGCGTAAAGTAACTGATACTGCCTGGTTTTAAATACAGAGCATACAAAAAGTGGAAAGCTTTTCCTCTTAGATCAAGAACAAGATTAAGGTGCTCACTCTCACCACTTTCATTCAATATAGTACTATAAGTTTTAGCCAGAGCCATTAAGCAAGAAAAAGAAGTAAAAGTCATTGAAATTAGAAAGAAAGAAATAAAATTGTCTCTGTTTGCATGTAACATGATCTTACATATAGAAAACTCCAAAGACTACATCAAAAAACTGTTAGAACTAATACATGAATTCAATAAAGTTATAAAATAGAAAACCAACATACAAAAATCAGTAGCATTTCTATACACCAGCAAAAAGGTCTGAGAAAGAAATGAAGACAATAATCCCATTTATAATAGCAACCAAAACACAAAATATTTAGGAATAAATTTAACCAAGGAGGCAAAAGATGTACAGTGAAAACTATAAAACATTGATGAAAGAAATTGAAGAAGACACAAATAAATGGTAATATGCCCTCTCTGTTCATGGATTGGAAGAATTGATATTGTTAAGATGTTCATATGACCCAAAATGATTGACAGATTCAATGCAATCCCTATCAAAATTCAAATATTTTTCAAAGAAATAGAAAAAATCAATTCTAAAATTTGTATGGAATCACAAAAAAGCCTGAATAGCTAAAGTAATCTTGAGCAAAAACAACAAAGCTAGAGTTATCCCACTACCTGATTTCAAAGTATGTTGCAAAGCTTAAGTAATCAAAACAGTATAGTACTGGCATAAAAACAGACACATAGAGCCCAGACATAAATCCATGCATTTACAGCTAATTGATCTTTGACTAAGGTGCCAAGAACACACAGTGGGAAAAGGATAGACTCTTCAATAAATGATGTTGGGATAACTGTATATCCACACATAGAAAAATGAAATTGAACCTGTATCTCACACTATATACAAAAATCAACTCAAAATAGATTAAATAATTAATTGTAAGGCCTGAAACTGTAAAACTGCTAGAAAAACACATAGGGTAAATACTCCTTGACATTGGTCTGGAGAATGATTTTTTTTTATTTGACCATAAAACACAGGCAGAAAATCAAAAAATAGATAAATTGAATTGCATCAAATTTAAAAACCTTTCCACAGCAAAGCAACCAATCAACAGAGTGAACAGACAATATTGGCAAACCATACATCTGATAAAGGGTTAACATTGAAATTATATAAGAAATACAATTCAGTAGGAAGAAAACAAATAGCCTATTGTTTTTAATGGTCAGAGGACCTGAATAGACATTTCTCAAAAGAAGACATATAAATGGTCAACAGGTGTATGAAAAAAAGCTCAAGATCACTAATCATCAGAGAAATGCAAACTAAAACTACAATGAGATATCACCTCACACCTGTTAGAATGGTTATTACAAAAAAGAGAAAAAATAAGTGTTGTGGGGAAGAGAGAACCCTTGTCCATTATTGGTGGGAAATTAAATTAGTACAGCTATTATGGGAAACAATATGCAGTCTCTTCAAAAAATTAAGAAATAGAACTACCCTGTGATCCAGCAATTCCACTTCTAATAGGTATGTATTCAAATGAAATAAAATCTAGGTATATATTCAAAGGAAATAAAATATTCTAGGTATACATTCAAAGGAAATAAAATCAGTATGTCAAAGAGATAACTGCACTCCTATGTTCATTGCTGCATTATTTACAATAGCCAATATATGGAATCAATCTAAGTGTCCATCAGTGGATGGATGAATGGATAAAAGAATTACACACACACACACACACACACACACACACACACAGAGAGAGAGAGAGAGAGAGAGAGAGAGAGGAATACTATGAAGCCTTAAAAAAGAGGAAAATCCTGTCATTTGTGACAACATGGGTGAACCTAGAGAACATTATATTAAGTGAAATAAGTAAAGCACTGAAAGACAATACTGCATGATCTCACATACATGGGGTATATAAAAAAAAGTTGAACATATAGAACAGAGAGTAAAATGGTAGTTGCCAGGGGCTGGAGGTGGGAGTGGGGAAATGTTGGTTAAAGGGTACAGAGTTTCCGTTAGACAGGGTGACTAAGTTTTGGAGATCTATTGTTTATCACGACGAATATAGTTAATCACAATGTATTGTATTCTTGAAAATTTCTAAGAGATTAGATCTTCAATATTCTCACCACAAAAAAAAAAAGTATATGGAGTGATGGGTGATATATCAATTAGCTTGATATAATCATTTCATAATATATACATATATCAAAATATGTTATATACCATAAATATACACAGTTTTTGTTAATTATACCTTAATAAAGCTAGGGAAAAATAAAAACAGAGCATGAACTGACTTTCTATTTCTCTTCTTCTTCTCTATGCCATAGATAGTCAACCTAAGTTAGTTCTATTTTCCACTTCTTATGTAAAATAAAGCTAACCAGAGGTCATTAATTTCTTTTTCTTGGAAGCTCCCCACATAGTATTCAGATATTTTTCTAAAAACTTTTCAGCTGAAAATATTTGTTAGAAATTAAATTTTTTAGGCTACTGAGAAAAAATGAGAAATTATTTTCTGTAACATTTGTCAGAATAAGGTTAATATGTTAAGGGAATTAAAGTTTTCAGAGTTATTTTGCTAGCATTTTTTCAGATGTAGACATACTACTCCCACATATACCTCTTGTATATTTCACAAAATGTATCATAATCTCTCAGATGCAACTAAGTGGACTAGAGAGGCTATTGGCCTTGAATTAGAAGGTGTAGGTTAAGCAGTGGAAAAAGTTGCAGGATGTCCTGCCTCTCTGCTGTTATTAGGCATAGTCTCTCAAATTGGAAAGAAAAGAAAAAACTAATATGAAATGGTATTGCATGGGGGGCTGAATTTTCAGAATTATCTCTATAGTGAGGCAACATTTTAGAAACCAGTAAAAGTTTATTTCTAAAAGATCTTCATGTAGCATAGATCTGAATGGCATCTTAATTAAATGATAAATATAAAATATAAAATTCTCTTTATAATTTTGCAGTAATTTCCATAGAAAGATATAAAGAAAAAGATAACAATTACCTGCACATCGACCAGACAGTTAAGAAATAAAGCATTGCCAACATGTTATTACCCCTTAGTTACAGCTGGCTCGATCACCTTTTCCTCTCTTCCTCACCCAAGGTATCCACCAGGCAGAATTTGGAATTTACAATTTCTATGAATTTCTTTATATTTTTACACACATATTTGTATTCTTGAGTGTTTTCATGTTTTAAAACTGTATAAATTATATAAAACTTTTGAATAAATCACACTTCATAGAACATTTAAAAATATCTCAAATGCAAAAGACAAGCATTTTGCATATACTGCTGCACTTTTCAGACTTACGTAATGCAATAGTTTCGTTCAAAGGCCTGTATGGCTTTTCCAAACCTTTTATGTTATCAAAAAGTTGAAGCACTACAGAGAAAAGTAAAAGACAGAATGGATAGTGATAACAATATTTATGTTTGGCCTTTTTAAATAAGAGCAAAGCCTACATATTTTACATATTATCAGTTCAGTTGCATATGTAAGCCAAAGACAATATCCAAGCATATGTGTGACTTCTACATAACTGCACGTTCTAACAGTTTCCACTTCAGAGATACTTACTTCTGAATAAAATCATTATTTTTCATTTTGAATACTTTTATGAGTATCAATTCGGGAACAATTCTCCTGTATGTATCAAGAAGATTCAGAAATAAAAAAGGTATAGTAGTTTTTTTTTCCAGTTATAAATAAAAACAAAAGTGTGGTAGATTGTTTCCAATGGTGGTCACAATAGCCTCCATCCTATATGCTTTCTACAATGAGATTTTGCCACAACTCTCATCAAGTGGTAAAGTTATTCCCACCATCACCAACCATACCTAAGGTGGGCTGGTTTTTGTTTTGATCAATAAAATGCAGTTTTAGAAATGACCCTAGATGGCTTGCAAAGCTGAGCTTTAAGAGGCATTGTAACTTCTATTTTTGCAGTCTTGGAACTGCTGAGTGAAGAGAGAAATGAAGTGCTCAGCAAACAACCCAGCTGAACCCAAACCCAGCCAATCAGCTAGCTGAACGAAGTCACAAGTGAGCTCAGATACAAACACAACACAAACACATACCCACTTCCAAAGAACAGAAGAATTGCCCAAACAATCCACAGAATCATGAGAAATAATTAATCATTATTACTTTAAGTCATACATTTTGAAGGGTTACAATGCAGCAATAAATAACTGAAAGAGTGATATACGAATGGGTTTGTAAGTTTAGCATATTTGCACTGTGAGATCAAGTTATAGGAAAATTTCCACAAAGAAAAAAATCGTACCTGTTCTGCATCACAGAAAAACTCAATATTTAAAGGTTCTCGTGGTGCCATTCCTGCACAACTTACGATCCTCTGAGGTATGTCAAATGTGAGTGAAGGACTTTACACTAGATACAATTTTCAACTAACCAGTCCAAATGATACTGCTTGACACTTACTGCTAAGTGTGTGGGAAACCCTGAACTACTCAAATACCAATATTACTTGTAATTGCCATGAGGAATTTATAATCCAAGACCATAAATTCATACCAACCTCTAGGAGAACAGAGGCATGTGAATATTAGGTGCAAGCTGACTCAATTTAAATTCTTAGTTGGAAAAGAATTCAAACCTAGGAGGGGTAATATAAGAAAATGGTTTTGCAGTGTTTATTAATATGAGAAAGTGATATTTAGCAGGAAGAAGTATGATGATACTTTCCGTGGGGAACAACTGGAAATGACAAAGGAATAATTGTCCTTTATAAGAAATGTTTAGGAGAAAGAGTTGCTTATATGCAGCCATAAAAAAGGATGAGCTCATGTCCTTTGCAGGGACATGGATTAATCCGGAAATCGTCATTCTCAGCAAACTGACACAAGAACAGAAAACCAAACACCACATGTTCTCACTCATAAGTGGGTGTTGAACAATGAGAACACATGGACACAGGGAGGGAAACATTACACACTGGGGTCAATTGGGAGGTGGGGGCCTAGGGGAGGGATAGCAGGGGGTGTGGAGGTTGAGGAGGGATAACATTAGGAGAAATAACCTAATGTAGGTGATGGGGTGGCAGGGAGGGAGGCAGAAAACCACCATGGCATGTGTATACCTATGTAACAATCCTGCAAGATCTGCACATGTACTCTAGGACTTAAAGTATAATAATGATAATAAAAGAATATGTTTAAAAACAGTAGTGTATAAACATAAAAATGAAAAAAAAGAAAAAAAATAGTAGTGTATGGTTATTAGGATTCTTTCATTGCAAGCAACCAAAACTAAATTAAAGAGGCTTAACAAACAAAAAACTCAAACAAACAGAGATTTATTGGATCAAGCAAACTTCTGCAGTGACTCTATCCATGAGGACAAATTAGATTATCAGGACTGAGTCTGGCTCTCTTCCTTTCCTGGCATGTGAACTCGTTCTGGTGTCTAGAAAGCTTGGTGGTGTGTTAGCCATCTATTCAGTACTACAAGGAGTCCCAGATCTAAGAGCTCCACCCGAGGTCCAGAAATAACTTTATTGACTCTGTGTGTGTGTGTGTGTGTGTGTGTGCGCGCGCGTGCGCACGCACATGCAAGCACGTGGCTGTGGAGTGTGGAAGTGGGGAGGTGCTTTGATTGGCCAGTTTTCATGACATATGTCAATCTCTAAAACCAAGGAAACCGCCCCACTCAAACCACATGTCCAGAGAGTCTGAGAGTGATGTTTTTCCAAAGAAAGTCAGGATAGTGGTTCAAGAAAGGTTAAAAGGTTCAAGAAAGGTTAAAAATCATGTCCATGATAATCAGTGTACTTCTAACGTAATAATGTTTATATTTTAAACATCTCTAGGCTAAGACATAAAAGTAAAGGAACTTTTTCCTTTCTATCTTGACTTAGCAACTTGTTGGCTGTACCAATATGTAGGTGTTACAAAATGAAGATTTTTAGTAGTCTCTTAACCTACAGTTTTCCTATTTCTTTCTATATAGGTAATAGATCTTTTGAGAAAACTGCTCTTAATAGATTAAAAGATTTAATCTTAAAAATGTTCTTATTTGAAATCCCACAATATTCTTAATGAAAAAATATTATCTGCATAATTACATTAAATGGCTTCTGGAATACATTACTACTAATGATGCTAATAGAGTTAGTCCAGATGCAAACTATGAAAACATCCATTATCTTTCGTCCTTGAAGGAACTTCAAAAATTGCTTTTTCTTCTTGTAAGAAGCCTACAGATGCTATAGATAATTTCTTGTATTTTGTTTTGTAAACTGTTCTATAGAGCCTCAATATCTCACAAAAGTTTGAGATTATTTTCAAAATATATTCTGTAATTTTGTACTTTTTTTCTGTAGCCCAGTTTTATATATAATTGATTTAATGAATGTAATAGCAAGATATTTAATCTGATTTTTATTTTGCTTCCTAGATTGTATTCAGCTTACATATATTAGGTAGTGCTGGATGCATCAAAAACATTTTATAAAAAAAGAAACTAAATTACCATTATTGGTAATAAATGAAAGTTGAAAGTAGATTTCATTGTGTATCAGTGTTATGTTAGCTTATACATTTTTAAAAAATGCAGTGATAAAGTATTTAACTTAAATATTCTTAAGTCAAAGTCCTACAAAAATGGTGTTTATTAGAAGAATTAAATAGATATTTATAAGGTAGGCAAGAGCATGGTAATAGAAAGTCTACACACTTAACATCCAATGAATGACTAGATCTCTCAGATAAAGTGTATATAATGCAAACTTTTGTTAGCTCTTGTCTGTCATGAACTTTGGTACCTATAAAATATTTTGAATCCGGTTAATAAAATATCTCTATTTTCCTGTATATAATTTGTAGGTTACTAGCATTTTTGGCTTTGTTGGGAGGAATATTAGGTATTCAGAACCGATAGAATGTGTATATACAGAGAAAGAGATTTATTATAGGAATTGGCTCCTGTGATTATGAAGGCTGCCAAGTACAAAATCTTGAGGGAAGGCTGGTGGGCTGGAGACCCAGGAAAGCTGATGCTCTGAAGTTCCAGTCAGACTGGAGAGCCAGTATTCCAATTTGAGTGTGAAGGCAGTCTGTGATAGAACCAGGAAGAGTCAAGGTTGCAGTGAAGTCCAAAAGCAGGCTGATGGAGAAATTCTGGCTTGCATTAGGAGTCCAGTCTTTTTGTTCTTTATAGGCCTTCAAATGATTAAATGAGGCCCACCCACATTATGGAGGGCAATCTGCTTTACTCAAAGTCCACCAATTTAAATGTTACTCTCCTCCAAAATATCCTCACAGAAACACCCAGAATAATGTTTGACTAAATATCTGAGGATCCTATGGTCCAGCCAAGTTGACAGATGAAATTAACCATCACAAGTCCACTCCTTGCCAAGTTGAAATCCATATGCATCTCCTTAAACCATACTTAATCATCATATAATGACAATAATAAAGTCATATATATTATGAGTATCTTGTGTTGCTATAAAGAAATACCAGAGACTGAGTAATTTATAAAGAAAAGAAGTTTAATTGGCTCACAGTTCTGCAGGCTGTGCAAGCATGGCACTAACATCACTAAGCTTCTGGGGAGGCCTCAGGGAGCTTTTACTCATAACAGAAGGCAAAGCAGGAGTAGGCATTTCACATGGCAAAAGCAGGAGAGAGAGAGACTTGGGATGGGAGAGATGCCACATACTTTTAAATGACCAGATCTCATGAGAACTCACTCACTATCTCGAAGACAGCACCAAGCCACGAGGGATCTGCCTCCATGACGGAAACACCTCCCACCAAGCCCCATCTCCAGCACTGAGGATTACAATTCAACATGAGATTTAGGTGGAGACAGACATCCAAACTATATCATCATACTTCCACCTAAAATGATACAACTATTCTAGGTACAACCAAAAATACAGCCTTTCCTCAGAAGATGATGCAAAGTCCTTGGATGATGTTTTCTCTTCTCCTCCATATCCCATAACTTAAATGCTATAATGTAAAGTTAACACTACTTAAATACTATGATGATACAAAGTCAATACATCTTATATTACATGATAGGGAGATAACAGGGGAAAGAAAACACAGATGTTTTCTACACATACATATACTCAAAACAACATAAGGAAGAAATAGCATGACAGTTACAGTCCTCATTTCTGTAACTGGTCATATGGTCATAGCTAATATTCATAACTACCTTATTCCACTACCCATTCTACATTCCCATTGCCTTCAGCAAGCATCTCAGCTGGTTATAGTTCTTTACCTGCTTGGGTGGCCCAAATCTTTATTCCTGAAGAGTCTGGGATATTAGTAGTACTGATAGATTGGGTTGTTTTGTATTTCCATTGACCATAATCACAGAGCATGGTAATACTAAGAGCCAACCCTAAGGGATCCTCTGTATTCCAGACATATGCTTCCTTACCTCCATTAGTAGTCAAATTGCCCCTTGGTAATCAGGATCAATCACCCCAGCCAACATTATAACTACCTTTTTTGTCTGTTGACTCAAAGGCATGAGGACCCTCAAGGGGCCAGGTGGCAGTTTTGATTTCCAGTTCAGTGGAATCATTGTTGTTTCTCCTGGGGGAAGCCTTCCTCCTTTTAAAAATAAGACCACCAGGCCAGCAGAGTATAAGGTCATAGGAATAGAAAGCAAAAATTTTGCTAATGGGTCACTAGGGGTAAAAGTGAGCAGTGCTACTTCCATCTCCATCCCTTGATTCCTGGACCTGTGTATCCCGGCTATGGGAGAAACAGGACCATGCTGATTCAGAGCATACACAGATTCCCAGCGAACCCCGCCCCAGTCCTGCAAAGTATTGCCACCTAGCTGGCAGTGCAACTGACCTTCAAAAGACCATTCCACCACTCTGTCAAGCCAGCTACTTCAGGATGGTATGGAACATGTTAAGACCAGTGTATTTCATGAGACTTTTTTGATTAGAAGTAATGCTTTATGGAATACTATGATGGCAGATAAGGCATTTCATAAGTCCACAGATGGTAGTTTTGGCAGAAGCATTGTGTGCAGGGAAGGCAAATCCATATCCAGAGTAAGTGTTTATTCTAGAAAAAACAAAATGCTACCCCATCTATGATGGAAGTTGTCCAATGTAATGAACCTGCCACTAGATATGATTACATAAAAGCTGGAATCTTACATGATAATTTAGGGTATGTCTACCGGTAATAAAATGACACCCAATCATATTTTGAGGGAATTGACTTTTCTGTGTGCTAAGCATAGGAGATTCCATAGCTGGGCCTCATTTGACTCTAAAACTGTACATAATTTGGAGAAACTTCTGCGCCCACCACTCAACTGTTTGGCATTGAGCTTACGTTCTTAAGACAGGTGTTACTTGGGCATTAATCCAAGCAGAACCATAGGTCATTTGACAGTGTATAGCCACATGGGGCATTTCCAGGTACTAGAGCAGGTGTAAATGTCCTTAAAAGTGGACAGTTTTAATGTGGTACTAAAAATATTTTATACAAGAGTTACTTTTTTTCTGCCTTCAATTTTCAAAGTGCTTTGAATCTTTTGTCTAAATAACATCGGTTTTATTACAGACAGGAATATCTTGATGGCATAGTAACCTCTACCAGTACATACGTTGGTGTCAGAGTGCATGTATCAGAGGATGCTGAGAAACAAATTATTTTTTTGTTTTGAGACAGGGTTTCACTCTGTCACCCAGGCTGGAGTGCAGTGGTGTGATCTCACTGCAACCTTTGCCTCCCAGCTCAAGCCATCCTCCCACCTTAGCCTCTTGAATAGCTGGGATCACAGGTGTGTGCCACCACAACCAGCTAATTTTTGTAGTTTTTGTAGAGACAGGGTTTCACCATGTTGCCCAGCCTGGTCTCAAACTCCTGGGCTCAAGCAATCTGCCCCCCTCAGCCTCCCAAAATGCTGGGATTACAGTCATGAGCCACTGCACCTGGCCAAATTATTCTTTTAGTCAGTTTCTCAATTAAGAAGATTTCTAGTTTTCAGAGGAAATTCTGAACGTTATTAGCCATTCATATACTTTTCCCATATAAGTATCCCATGAAAGTCAACTGCTCAGTTTTATGGGAATGTAAATCTGGTGCCTTTCACCAACATTGAATTCATAGTTGGAGTTTCATATATCAATTAAGTAATTAAAACCTGTTGAAATTAAATATCAACTTTCAATTGCCATAATTCAAAACAAATTATCTCATATATCTGAAAAATAGACAAGAAAAAGATGGAAAGAATAGAGTTTGCAAAAGGGATGATAAATCTGGAAGCAATAAATTAAAATGACTTTCAAAATAGATGGGAAATTAAGAAAAAATAAAATTGCCTTTAAAAACATTGCCTACTTTATAAAACTTGGATTTTAATGGTCTTGCCTTATACTGGAGACAGGCCAAGCTGTGGATAATTACAAGTATTTGTGAAACAAACATTTACTGAGTACCTACTATGTGCCAGATACTATTCTAAGTCCTGGCAATATAGCAGTGCCAAAACAAAGTCCTTGTGCTTAAAGAGCTTAAAATTATAGAGCAGTGTATACAAATGAATACATGTCAAATAGTCTTAAGTGCTGTAAATAAAAATATAACAACTTATAAGGGCTAGTGATTGATGAGGAGTGGGGAATATGCTGTTTTATTTTGGATAGTCAATAAAAACCTCTGTGCATGGGCAATGGTTGAGCAAAGAACTGAAGAAAGTGAGACCTGGAGTGGTGAGGATATATGGCGAAGAGCACTTTATGCAGAGCATTTCAGTAAGGAGCATGGTGCAGAGAGCTGGGGTTGGGATGTGGATAGGGGAAGGATCTGAGGAGATAAGGTTTTACAGGTAGCAAAGATAAGGACTTTGGTTTTTATTCTGAAGGGTTTTAGGCACAGAAATGACATAATCTGACTATGTTTTAAAAGGAGCATTATAACTATAGAGATTAGATTGTAGGAAACAAGGAAGAAGCAAAGAGATTGGATGTAATAATTCAACAGTAGTTCTCATTTCATTGTATTTCATTCTGAGATTGATCTACCGTATATGTATCTGGGGAATGCTAATATTAATTTCTTTTCATGTCAAATAAATACTAAGGTATTTTGGTTTCTACATTTCTAAAATTTATATATAAACATGCCATCACTTATAGTAATAATTTATAGCATCAGACTAGTGTATAGTTCAATACACTAAATGTAGTGACAAAAATTAATTCATGAAGATAAAATACAAACACCAAATAAAGAATGAGACACATGGTATTAACAACTAACTTTAAATTAATATACTAAGTATGTAGTATCCCAGCATATGAAAGTTTTTTTTCTCCATTATTACCAACATAATTCATAGTTTGCACTACTTAGGTTACTTTGGAAACCTGAGGTAATTGTTAAAAGTGTAGTTTTCTGGGTTATTTGTAGTATTAGACTCTCTAGGGGTTTGTGGATTGGAAATTTACATTTGAAACAAGCTTCCAGATGATTCTTACACATACATGTTTAAATTAGTGACTCTCACAGTAAAGAAAGAGTATTTTAGTGACTTGACTATTTTAAAGCTAGGTTGCCTTCAGATGAGGTTTCTGTGTGGAAGTCCTTTTTGTTGATGTTGAAGGCTGGTTCAACATATGCAAATCAATAAACGTAATCCATCACATAAACAGAACCAATGACAAAAACCACATGATTATCTCAATAGATGCAGAAAAGGCCTTCGATAAAATTCAACACCCTTCATGCTAAAAACTCTCAATAAACTAGGTATTGATGGAATGTGTCTCAAAATAATAAGAGCTATTTATGACAAACTCACAGCCAATATCATACTGGGCAAAAGCTGGAAGCATTCCCTTTGAAAACCAGCGCAAGGCAAGGATGCCCTCTCTCACCACTCCTATTCAACATAGTATTAGAAGTTCTGGCCAGGGCAATCAGGCAAGAGAAAGAAATAAAGTGTATTCAAATAGGAAGAGAGGAAGTCAAATTCTCTATTTGCAGATGACAAGATTGTATATTTAGAAGACCCCATCGTCTCAGCCCAAAATCTCCTTAAGCTGATAAGCAACTTCAGCAAAGTCTCAGGATACAAAATCAATGTGCAAAAATCACAAGCATTCCTATACACCAATAACAGACAAACAGGAGCCAAATCATGAGTGAACTCCCATTCACAATTGCTACAAAGAGAATAAAATACTTATGAATACAACTTACAAGGGATGTGAAGGATCTCTTCAAGAAGAACTACAAACCACTGCTCAAGGAAATAAAAGAGAACACAAACAAATAGAAAAACATTCCATGCTCATGGATAGGAAGAATCGACATCATGCAAATGACCATACTGCCCAAGTAATTTATAGATTCAATGCTATCCCCATCAAGTTACCATAGACTTTCTTCACAGAATTGGAAAAAACTACTTTAAATTTCATATGGAACCAAAAAAGAGCCCATATAGCCAAGACAATCCTAAGCAAATAGAACAAAGCTGTAGGCATCATGCTACCTGACTTCAAACTATACTATGAGGCTACAGTAACCAAAACAGCATGGTACTGATACCAAACAGAGATATAGACCAATGGAACAGAACAGAGGCCTCAGAAATCACACCACACATCTACAATCATCTAATCTTTGACAAGCCTGACAAAAACAAGCAATAGGAAAAGGATTCCCTACTTAATAAATGGTATTGGGAAAACTGGCTAGCCATATGCAGAAAACTGAAATTGGACCCCTTCCTTATACCTTATACAAAAGTTAAAAATGGGTTAAAGACTTAAATGTAAGACCTAAAACCATAAAAAACCCTAGAAGAAAACCTAGGCAATACCATTCAGGACATAGGCATGGGCAAAGACTTCATGACTAAAACACCAAAAGCAATGGCAACAAAAGCCAAAATTGACAAATGGGATCTAATTAAACTAAAGAGCTTCTGCACAGCAAAAGAAACTATCATCAGAGTGAACAGGCAACCTACAGAATGGGAGAAAAATTTTGCAATCTATCTCTCTGCCAAAGGGCTAATATCCAGAATCTACAAAGAGCTTCAACAAATATACAAGAAAAAAACAACCCCATGAAAAAGTGGGCAAAGGATATGAACAGACACTTCTCAAAAGAAGACATTTATGCAGTCAACAAACATATGAAAAAATGCTCACCATCACTGGTCATTAGAGAAATGCAAATCAAAACCACATTGAGATATCACCTCATACCAGTTAGAATGGTGATGATTAAAAAGTGAGGAAACAACAGATGCTGGAGAGGATGTGGAGAAATAGGAACACTTTTACATTGTTGGTGGGAGTGTAAATTAGTTCAACCACTGTGGAAGATAGTGTAGCGACTCCTCAAGGACCTAGAACCAGAAATACCAGTAATGGGATTTGACCCAGCAATCCCATTACTGGGTATATACCCAAAGGATTATAAATCATTCTACTATAAAGACATATGCACATATATGTTTATTGCAGCACTATTCACAATAGCAAAGACTTGGAACCAACCTAAATGCCCATCAAGGATAGACTGGATAAAAAAAATGTGGCACATATACAGCATGGAATACTATGCAGCCATAAAAAGGATGAGTTCATGTCCTTTGCAGGTACATGGATGAAGCTAGAAACCATCATTCTCAACAAACTAACACAAGAACAGAAAACCAAACACTGCATATTCTCACTTATAAGTGGGAGCTGAACAATGAGAACACATGGACACAGAGAGGGTAACATCACACACTGGGGCCTGTCGCCGGGTGGAGGGCTAGGGGATGAATAACATTAAAAGAAAATGCCTAGCCGGGCGCGGTGGCTCACGCCTGTAATCCCAGCACTTTGGGAGGCCAAGGCAGGTGGATCACAAGGTCAAGAGATCGAGACCATCCTGGTCAACATGGTGAAACCCCGTCTCTACTAAAAATACAAAAAATTAGCTGGGCATGGTGGCGCGTGCCTGTAATCCCAGCTACTCAGGAGGCTGAGGCAGAATTGCCTGAACCCAGGAGGTGGAAGTTGCGGTGAGCCGAGATCGTGCCATTGCACTCCAGCCTGGGTAACAACAGTAAAACTCCCTCTCAAAAATAAAATAAATAAATAAATAAATAATAAATAAAAGAAAATGCCTAATGTTGATGACGGGTTGATGGGTGCAGCAAACCACCATGGCACGTGTATACCTACGTAACAAACTTGCACCTTCTGCACATGTACCCCAGAACTAAAAGTACAACAACAAGCCAAGAGAAAAATATGGTCGGTTCTTAAATTTAAAAAAAAAAAAAAAAAAGCTAGGTTGTACCATTTGAATACTAAGTAAAAACAAGGAAGATCTTTTCCTATTAGTTTACCTCAAATCCATTTTTTTAATAGAGGGATATGAATACAAGAAAATTAAAGTTTTAGTGCTCTGCCATAATTCTAAGAAAAACTGAGTTAAACTATAATAGAAATTGCAGAAGGATATGCTTTGTTAATTAGCTGACAATAAAAAAAGCATTAGAATGAGACCTTTATACTGAGAATGACTTTAGAAAGCTTTTGGAACAACTTTCTTAGTTTACAGATGTGGAAGTTGAGACCCAAAGTTAAATAGTCAATAGGTAACACAGTTGATTATAAATTCTTGATGACTCTTGCTTCAGAAACATTTCTATTAGTTTATCCTATTTTTTTAATTTCCCATGGAATTAGGTGATTATTTGGGAAAATCTCACGAAAAGTGAAGATCTTTTAAAAAATTCTGTACCTAAACCAATGTATTCAATATTATGCCTCTTTTTAAAAATTAAGATGTTATTTCCTTTTATATTATTTTGAGATATTTTGGATACTTATGGAGAGCTGAAATATTTCAGCTCTCACATTGAAATATTTCAGGTATCACATTGTGATACCTCGGGTATTACTATTCAGAATTATTTGTTCCCAAAACTTTTGGATGTGACTTACAATGGCTCCCTACAGGAAGAATAGCTTTGCTGACCAATGACTGGGTTTAGCCACGACTTGCTTGGTCAACACAATGCAAACAGACTTGATGAGCTTTTCCATGCATTTCACAATGCTGCCAGTTCTCTTACTTCAGTGCACTCTGCCACTAGAAGGGCATATCCCAGGTAGGGTCTTCTCTTTCAGCGTGGGGCCTGAATAGAATAAACCTGAACCTGAATCACATCATGACGTGCAGCCACAGCAATTAGGAGTAGCCACAGTAGCCAGCAAGCCACACAAGTGAAAAATATTTGTTGTTGAACGCTACTGAAACAGTTGACGTGGTTCGTTACCCATTGTACTCTAGTAAAAGCTAATATATACATGCTCCCAAATCTGGATCAAAAATCTGGTACCTAAAGCAGAAAGATATCACAAGTAAAAATTCTGAGGTTTTCAGACCAAGAAGCTTTGTTATAAAAATGGGTAAATATCTTATTACTGTGCCTACAAATACATTAGTGATAGAATGTTTTCATATAGTTTAGAGCTTGGTAGATGATACATACATATTTGAATTATGGTCATTTGTGTTTGGAAAACAGGTGTAATGAATCTACATGACAATTTTATAATGTAAAATTGCACCAACATGCAGAAAGGAAATGCCACAATTTATCTGGGGGATATAATTTTCAAAGTCATGGAAATACAGGAGAACTCTAAAAAAATTATAACCCCATAAACACACAATGCTCTTATCAATTTATATGATTTATGTCAGATTTACATCAGCAAAATAATTTGCTTCTTACAAAGTTTTTCAAAGCTTTTCTTCTTAATATACTCAATTTTCCTACATGATTATTGAAATGTTTGTTTAGAATAAGTTTTTAATTTTATTCTTGTAATGCATTCGATGGCAAATAGGAATTTATAGATTTTGAAGGACCATTTAACTACACATAATGCCACCTCTGGGGGAAAGCTAGCTATAGCTTATTATGCCTATTTTTCAGAAATTATGGGATCAATGTTTAATAACTTTATCTGGCAGCGGGACCTGGAGTCAGTTCATATCATCTCAAAAGAGCAAAATATGTGCGTCTCATTCCAACTCAGCATTAAGTGACTTCATGTTGATAGCTTGAAATCAGCCAGATGGGAGTATTACATGATAAAAATTGGGAACCACTACAAATCGGGGCTTTGTTTTTCCTCCCAAGAGTTGGTCACTAACCACTTATCAGCATACTATTAGGCTTAAGAAATTCACCCTCTTTATTCATGTTTAAAATATTTTTTAAAATAGCCCAGATGGTTTATGAGGGGAGATTTAAGGCTACAGAGAACTGAAACTAGTGGCTTGCTGCACAGGTTCAGAAGGGCTGAAGGCACTGAGGAATGTGGACTTATGATGCTCCAGGAGCATTTTCCATTCATACTCTAGGCCCTGGTAAAATAGATGGACCTAGGGCAGGAAATGACTATGACTCTTGATTTTGCAAGGAGTGTATATAGATGGTAAAGTGGAAGGCATTTTGAAAGACAGAGGCAAAACAGTCCTCAATCTAAGTGTTTCTCTTTTCTGTGCACATGTCCAGACGTATCCTGCTGACAGTGAGGATAACACATGTTAGGGATACACATTGTAAATTATTTCAATTTGACAAACATTTCTAATTATTAGGACTTGAGAACAGTTATTTTAGGTTTTAATGAATAGAGTTACTTTTGGGACTTTCCAACAAAGTTACTAGGGCTTTAACAATATTGATTCTTTATTTGGCGTATCTGTCAGCAAAAACATATCAAGTAAGAACAATGGTATGTCAGAATTGGTGTCAGTATTAACAATTCTATTGCCTTGGTTGGTGTAATCTTAGCAGTAATTTATAAATATTCTATAGAAAGCGTTGCAGAAATATAACTTCCCACTAAAAAAAGTTTAACAAAATTAACACATATTTACTGGAGAAGCTGAAATAAGTATATGTATGTGTGTATATATATGTATGACTATACATATAATAGGGTTTACATTTAAAGTATTTATTTGTAAAGAAATGATTCTCATGATAAACTACCCCTTTACTTCATTCTCAGACTTTACCAAAATAGATGCTAGTAGTGAATTTTTACTATACTTTTTTTTAAAAGGTTACATATTAAACATTTTTTAAATAGTCACTTATCAGAAGTTAATCTAAAATTTCTACTTTTTCTATTACTATACAATGGATGGTTAAAATAGTTTATGGACTAGCGCAACATATATTAAAGCAATGTGACAGTGAAATCCTAGATATAAATATTAATATTAAAATCATCAGATGGAACAGCAGTCCTTTATGGTATTCCCAGTTACAACTATGATTTGTATATCACAGAATTTTAGAATACTAAATGAATATTCTAAAAATTTAATACATTAAAAACTGGACTTAGAAATTATAGGTCAAAATAAAAACTAATCATGCTCAAAAATATTTTTATAATCACATCACCAAAGTATTAGTAACTTCCAAAGATTCTTCTTCATAAATAAAAAATACTTTTAAAAGAAACAAAATTACAATGCATAACCTAATCTTTAGCAAGTAGGTTAAAAGCGACCTTAGTGAATAATTTTCATAACACATCCTATAATGCTGTCAGTGGCATTCTCCAAACTGTTTTCTGAAAAACTAGTTTTTAACTAAGTTGACAGGTATTCACATAAGTCTGGGAAACAGTACAAATCTTAACGCACCTTCACGTTGTCCATTAACATTTTAAAATCCCTGAAGTTCAGCAGTAAAGAAACCTTTTTGTCTTGATACATAACCATTTTGGGAAATTGTTCTGAGGTTGTTTATATGCCTTTTCTATATCCAGCACCCTTACCTCAATCTGTGCCTAGCACAAAGCTATCAATATATTTTTGTTGTTAATATATATTGACTAAACAGATGGAGGAATGTTTTACCGCACGTCATTCATCCATCCTAGCTCACCAAAAGTAGTTTGGGCCTAAGAACTGTGAAACAACTGAAGAAATAAAGTAATGAAGGGATCGGTTTCTACAAAAGCAAACACATGATACTTCGTAAGTAAAAGGAGGAAAACACTGTATCAAATTTTGGTTTAAGTAGCAAATCAAACTTTTAAGTAAATCTTAATTTGGAGGAATGATTGAGAAGTAGAAATAAATAACAGTGTGAACTCAGTTTTTAGTTTAGCTGCAAACTCCTATAATTTGAGGGTTTAAAATGCACCCAAGTTGATGTCATTTCATAGCATGTGGATGGATTGTTAAGTGGCTCCTCATTTAGGCTGATAATTTCATAGGGGCTGTGACACAAACCTATTTACCCAAACCTTTCATTATATTCAGCGGTGTCCTGAAATGATAAGTTTTGAAAGTGAACTAATGAGATACTAAAACTTATTTTTATTACTCTAAAGTACAGAATACAAACAACAGAAATCATTAGACATTGAACAGCATTTTTATGTAAATAAAATTAAAATATCTCAGTTGTCTGTACAGACTTCATTTGCAACAGAGACTTGTTTTATCTTTGGTGTATTCTATTTATCTGATCATATCACTGTTTTGCTTTTAAATTTTTTCCTTAAAATTTTTATAATACACTGTTACTTTACAAAATGCTTAGATTAAAATATCCCTAAATGTCAATTTTGACAGGACTTCCTTTTTCCTTTCAAAATGTAGTCAAATATACCTTTAACACTATTTATATGTATAAAATTTAAGCCAAATATTCAAGCTTACAGGCAAAGATCTTGAGTACACTTACTACTGTGCCAAAGGAATAATCTTGGCCCCATCCCTACTTATAAAAAAAAATGATAAATCAGATCGCTGATTAAAGCAAATGACTCTTAACAGAACGTGAGCTATTGCCAAAAAATGATTCAGACAGCTATGGATTTATACTCACAGCCTAGGTTTCTAGTAATATGTTTTCAATAAGCAAATGAGGTGATTGGCAGTTAATGGTCATTAACAAGATTTTAAGAGTAGTTAAAAAGTTTCTCTGAAGTATCAATATCAAATGTGCTAAAGGGAGAAAAGCAGACGCAACACTGATAAATGTGTCATAAATGACTTTAAAAATGAAAATTACTGTGTCTGTAATAGGTATCCTTTAATAGCTGAAAGTAACAGATGAAAATCTGAACATTCACTATTAACATACATGGGCCAGACGTAGTGGCTTACACCCATAATTTCACACTTCGGAAGGCCAAGGTGGGAGGATCACTTGAGCCCAGGAGTTCAAAACCAACATAGGCAACATGGCAAAACTGTGTCTCCATGAAAAATGAAAAATTAGCCAGGCGTGGTGCTACCTGTAGTCCCAGGTACTTGGGAGGCTGAGGTGGGAGGATCGCTTGAGCCTGGAAGACTGAAGCTGCAATAAGCTGAGATCATGCCACTGTACTCCAGCCTGGGGCAACAGTGAGACCCTGTCTCAAATATGTGATACACACACACATAGTAGGCAAATGTAATTGTTACTGACTCTTTGGTTAGTGTCATTACACTTGCACATATGAGTTTTTAGTCTTCAGTTAATTCCTGGGAAATGCCAAAAAATAAAAACACTGACACAGAGAAATTAGTTTTTCTTTGCTACGTATTGGCTCAAAACTAAGCACCTGAATATTAATTGTCTGCATTTTGTATTTTGAAGATCTTATTTCAAACCGATTTACACTGAGAGGATCATTTAACTCTGCTCTCAAACAGGATCAGGGATATCTTTATTTCTAGACTCTGGGAAGATAATTTACCTGAGCAAAATGGGAAGATAAATAATTACACAAAAATTTACGTGAGTTCTCAAAGCTAACAATGCGTCATCTGGCTTTAAAATTTAACGAACAGAGAGTCTACATAAATATCTTTCTTGTCTACATATCTATCTTCTTATAGTAAACACTTTGTTTTTTCTAACAAAACACTGTTCTTCATTTTTAAATCTAAATGGCAAAATGAGAAAGATAACAGCTGAGAACAGGTTTGAATGTGGCTTATAAAATTAAGAATGGGCAAACATGGATTAACTGGCTCGAGAATACTTTGGAGTAGGGGTCACAAATTTGGTCCACAAGCCAAATCCAGCCAGCTCCTAAGTATAGTTTTACGTTTTCTAATTGCTGAAAAAGTCTAATGGCTAACAGAGTAGTATTTTGTAACACATGAAAATTATGTAAAATTCAACTTTCAGTGCTCATAAATAAAATTTTACTGGAACATGGCCACACTCATTCATTTAGGTATTGTCTATGAATGCTTTCACATTACAATGGCAGAGCTGAATACTTGCAACAGAGACTTATGTGTTGCTGTCATCATTTTGCACTGCTACTTGGCACACTACAAATTGCAGTAATACAGTTACCAGCATTTTGAGTGCCACACATATTGTCATACCATATTTTTAAACTTTTTATTACTAGTGTTTATCCATAACATTAAAACAAGAGAAAAAAAGAAAAGTAGACTTGAAGTAACATTTTAAAGGCACAGTAGTATATGGATTTTTAAAAAATCAAATTAGATGTCAGAGTATGATGTTTAATACGCGATGTCATTATAGCTGTTCTTAAAGAATATTACAGGGTGCCTGGCTGCAGTGGTGCATGCCTGTAACCCTAGCACTTTGGGAGGCTGTGGTGGGTGGATCACTTGAGGTCAGGAGTTCAAGACCAGCCTGGACAACACGGTGAAACCCCATCTCTACTAAAAACACAAAAATTAGTCAGGCATTGATGCATGTGCCTGTAGTCTCAGCCACTTGGGAGGCTAAGGTGGAAGAATCACTTGAACCTGGAGCGCAAAGGATGCTGTGCGCCGAGATCGTGCCACTGCACTCCAGCCTGGGCAACAGAATGAGACTCTGTCTCAAAAGAAAAAATACTATATATATGCTGGAATTACCAGACTAAACACTCATCAATGTAATTGCTAGAAAAACTAGAACATTTAAAATAAGATCTTATTACAAAATTTATAAAAATCAAACATGAAAATAAAGCTGTAGCCAAAGTGACTCAGTTGTTAACCAAGCAAGGAAAACATTCAACTAATAATGACTAAATTGTGTTTGATTGCATCAGCTGAAGAAATGTGTCCAAAGGAAACTTGATGAAGACTACTAAATTAGCCTTTTGGCAAGAATGGTTGCTTAAACTGAGAACATTGGGAACAACATCACCAGTCAATAAAAAACAAGGCAAATGACCCTGAGTGGTTTTCCTTGGCTCTTGATGAGTTAACAGATATTACTGATACTGCCGTTACTGCTTATTTGGTAAGTCCATGCCAATGTTGAAGTGACTGAAATTAGTGTCAATAAATTATCATTGTGGAACAATTACAAACATAAATATTTTCCAAGAAGAAAACACAAATTTCATGCAACCTGAAGTAGAATCTGCTAAGATGTGTTACAACTGGTGGTGTTAAAAATGTGTGAAGCAAAAAGATTAAGTTTGTCAAATTTATAAAGCCTGTGAAAAGAAGAATATTATTTACTATATTATTCATCAGCAGGTACTTTGTAGGATACAGTTGACTCCATTTTGTATTACTGAACTAGTAGCATCAATGGTGAACTTCATTTGCTCCCATAGTTTCTGACAGATTAAACATCAATGGTTCAGTCAGATCTTTTGTCAAACATCTTTTGTCAGATACAGAAGATGAAAATTCTGATTTGCCCAACCACATCAGCATAATAGTGTTAGTTCTACTGTGAGCTTTTGAGTTCAAGGCTGATACTGACATTTTTCTGAAAAAGAACACATATCCTCAACCACTGTTAAGGAACATTGAATGCCTTTGGAATTTAGCTTTTGCTCAAGACTTAGTAACATTTTGAAATGAATTCAAGCAAAATTACAAGGCAAAACAAGTGTTTACATGTGAAACATATTTAAATCATTTTGATGACAACATTATTTGAATTACAAGTAACGACAAGCTGCTTTACACATTTCCTGTGCTATCAAAAGGTAAGACAAAGAAGCAGGATCTTCATTCTCACACAAATTTGTAGCTCACACTATAGTTCCCACAGTGTTTTTTGGAGTTTGCAAGTGCAAAGGAAATTTCTATTTTTCAAAAATTGATCTAATAGTACAATTGAGGAGCTTCCACCTAATCTCTGGAAGTGATTAAGCTGCAATGTAAGAACATGCTAAAAGGAAAATATCAAGAAGTAACCTTCCAAGTGATGAATATGCTCAACAAAAATCATATTCTCATGGATTAATATAAGTATTTGACAATACCTATCTGTAAGAAATTTTCAAAAGTAAAATACATAAAATCTTATTAAAGATCAGCATTAACAAATGAGTACTTATAACCAACTTTGATGACAGGAAACATTAACTCTGAACCTCAGTTAAATGAAATGTGAGCCTCCCCCCACCAAGTATTTAATTATTTTCATTAGTAAACCCCCATCACACACACACAAAAATTGTCCTCAATTATTGTTTTGAATGTTGTCAATGAAATTTTTGTGCAAATTTTATTTCTCTCTAGTTATTTAAGTACCTACATAACAATCTCAGTTTTACCTCTCAGCCCACAAAGCCTAAAATATTTACTATCTGTCCCTTTATAGAAAAAGTTTCCTGACCTCTACCCTAGATAGAGCCAGAAGCTACCCTGGACACTTAAAAGCACAGGTTGAATGCACTGCTTCAGAAGCCAGATGGCCTGGATTTATATACTGGCTCTACCACTAGCATTATATGATCATGAGTAAATTCTTCAAATTCGTCTATCTTTCCCTCAGTTTCCTCATCTGTAAATGGGGGTAAGTAATGACATTTATCTTATAGGGTTGGTGTGAGAACTGGATTAGTAAATGCAAAGCACAAGAAACAGTGCCAGACACAAAGGAAACATTATCCTCGTGTGACTACTGAACACTTGACATGTAGCTAGTACAACTAAAAAAGTAAATTTTTACTTGAATTCAGTTAAAATTAATAAAATAGTCACATAAGATTAGTGGTTACTGTACTGGCACAGTTCTACAGGATCACTCCAGGGTGTGTGGATGTTGGAATATAACCATTTTGCACTCAGTAGGACAATGAATTTTGTTATACTACACAGTTAATATTAGTTTTCTGTTCAAAACAGCTGTGTCTTTTCATGCCACAAAATAATATCTTTCTCAGTAGCAGAATTCGTTTTTTAACAAAACAATGTATGTTTTTAATTTTTTGTTCCTCCTGCTTCCCCCACACAGAGTTGATTTCTAATATTTAAGGAGACAGAGCACAGGAAAAATCATTTTATATATATATATATATATATATATCTCCCCACATTTATGATTTTTTAATATATAAGGAAAATCCACACATAATTCAGAAAACTCAAAACTTTACCTCTGGCAAAATATTAAGGCATCTGCTTCTAAAAGTTGGAAAGCTTTTTTACTTAGTAGTTTATCTCTTATTCTTGATTATACCCATATTTTGATATTGGCATTATCCAGTAGTGAAATAGACAAATATATCAGAAGAAAGTGAAAACACTACAATTTAATTTTTTTAAGAGAAAGGGACCTGCTACATTGCCCAGGATGAAGTGCAGTGGCTGTTCACAGGTGCAATCGTAAGTACACTAGCATCTCAAAATCCCATCTCAAGTGATCCTCCTGCCTCCGCCTCCTGTGCAGCTAGGACTAGAGGTGTGTGCCACCACACCTGGTTAGAAAACCTACAAATATTCCAGTTGAACAGTTAATCCAGAGAAATAACCAAACAGCTGGAAAAGCATGTCTCTTTCTCCAACTAGCTCTGACCATTTCATACATACCAAACAAAACACTTGCCAGGTCACAGGCTTAATAAGACATCTTTACATGGAGGTGTAAAAAATTAACTTTTTTTTTTTTGCATAAATACCATGATACTTTATTGCTCAGTGTTCCTTCAAAAATAAGTTAGAATGTCTCCACGTTATTCTTTTGTCAATCACATTAATTACTGACTAAAGCATAATATCACTGATTAATATAAGGTAAAACTAGTATCATCCATTCACATATTCTTAAAGAAAAGTGCTTGCAATATTATATGAAAACATTTGTGCACATTTTTACTTGATTTAATGAACAATTTCATATTTTTCTTTAAAATCTACAAATGTCTTAATTCTTACCATTAAAACAACTAAAAACAAAACCCAAAACCAATCCCAAAATAAAACCCCACCAAAGCACATTAATTTTATTACAGAACGTACATTAAGTCACTGAGTAAAGCTCTTTTTTATGAACACTTTTGGAAAACTTGCATTCAGTTCTAGCACAGCTCTGTTATCAATCTGTGAACAGAAGGACACATCAAGTAAGGAAAGATCTTTACAAGATTCCAGGAGTTTTCTTAAGGATGCCGGACTTACCATTCTTGTTCCTATTTAAGGGAAAAAAAAAAAAAAAAAAACTTAAGTATAACGTTTATATAATGTGCTAACGACGAATCCATTCATGATTTATTATTTGCAATGAACTTAAAATAAATAATCCTTTACAAATTAAAATCATTTGTTTTTCAAACAAGACTTCATACTGAAATCGTTCTGTTAAAAAAGCAAAAAACTGAATTTTCCCAGACAATTTAGCATCTAGGACCTGAATCTTGCCAATATGCTACCCACTATCTTCATTCCTACCTCCTACCCCTTCAAATCAGCTCCTCCAGACTTTCCTATTTCTGTCACCCCAGTTCAAAATGATTTTCACCATGCATTTGATATAAAACGTGCAAGTGCAATGTGAGTTCACAAAGTACCAATTGTGTGGACAATGATAACTACTGTGACACTGCTAGCATCCCTGGCTAAAAGTAAGAAGTAACAAAATTACATAGGGTTCCTTTCTGATGAAGGCAGTAAGGATATAAGAAATACCAGAGTTGGAAAAGATTTTAAATAGATCTGTCTGGGGTAGAACTATTCCTAAATGCTAGAATTATCAGGGATAAAGATTTCATGATATTTCTTAATCAATAATTAAGAAACTTAAAAAAAACTAGCTAGCATTCATTATCAAATGTATTTCTTTTCTCTCCTTAATAAAAATAGAGAGCACAGCTCATGTAAATTTTCACTTTTCCAACTAGACCAAGAATTAATGGTTATTTAGAGTTTTTGATAGTTTCAACTATAAAATTCTGTTATTGTCCTATTTTATTAAAGTACATGTATAATTATTCCCTATATTAACAGATCTATCTTGCATTTTCTATCAAACCAAGCAGTCTTATCAGGACAAAATTTTTATTGCATCCAAAAATTTTCTTTCGCCTTGCAAAAAGTCTGAGATCAGCTTTTAGGTCAAGGAAATAGGCATTTAAAACAAATTTATATATTGTATCCTTACCTAATATGTCCAGCTGCTGTAACCTGGTACAATTACATGCCAATTCTTCAATGTCTGTGTCACACACAGATCTGTTAGCTGTAAGAAAGAGTTTTTGCAAGTTTGGGAGCTGGCGTGCCAGTCTGGTGAAGCACCCAGTGCTGCTCTGCAGAGTTGGGCACCAGCCGAGGTCAAGTTCCTCCAGAAGTGGACACCCAGAAGCCAGTTCTGCTATTCCATTCTCAGTAATATTCTTACATCTCCACAGATCCAGAGTCCGGAGTTTTTTACACTTGGCTCCTATCATGCTAGCTATCACATCATAGTCTTCAATCTGGAAATCAAACAATTCCAATATGTGTTATGCTCAGACATGCAAACTACTTAGAGTAAGTCAGATTCTTAATTATCTCCTATTGTTTTGCTTCCATGTCAACAAATACACATCTTTGTTAATACAGATCTGCCCACTCATCTCACAGATCTACCACTGTTTCATAAAACAGCCAAGAGTAATCATTTATTTAAAAATCTGTTTAAGAGAACTCCAGACAGAAGATGTTAATGAATTAAATCCCAAAGCAGTTTGACGTTTTCAGTCTCTCATGAAAAATTAAAGGATTATGTGTTATTCTTTTATGCCTACCATTTCAACCTTGCTGCTGCTACTCATGACAGGACTTACTTTCTTCCATTTTATATACGGCTAATATACTTTGGCAGGTATATAAGATCTCCCTGATGTCGCATCTGGTAGGCTCTAAAACACTATGTGGAAATGCTGATAGTACTAATAAGGATACTAGTTTTGGTAAATGAGGCATTTGGGGACTGCATATACAACATGAAAATAATTTAGCCTACAATATTTTAATGAACTGTCAGTTATTGGAGGTATCCAGTGCTTACCTCATGATTCCAGGGTAAGGCTCTACTAATCAAGGATTAAACATTTCAGTTCTTGGGCTTTATATGCTTTAATAATGTCTCTTTAAACAGGTTCTTTTAAGAGGTTCATTTGATTTTGTTAAAATCAGATATTAAAATCATCATAAGAAATCAAAAGGAAACAAAATATTAAACAATTACAATGATTATCTCCTTTTGTTCTTTTAATTGTATTTTCAGCAATTATTTATGCACCACACCATATGCTAGGACCAGCAGTAAACTGAAAAAAGCAGACATTGTCCACATTTTTGGGAAAGACAAACAGACTAATTAAGTAAGGAAAATAAATTCAAAGAGTAACATATGGTGGGAAAATAATAAGACAGAGTGATGTGACAGTGATCAGAGTGTCAGGAGTTGAGAGAAGGGGTGGTAATTGCTGAAATCTCCAGGAATGAGTTTGTTGCATTCGAGAAACAAAAATGAGATCCATATGGTGCAAGGGTGGTGAGGGAAGAAACAGGCTATGGAGAGTAGAGTCATACAGTGGCCAGGCTATTTAGGCCAGGAAGGAGTTAGATTTTTCTTTCAAGTACTAAGGAAGTCAATGGAGGGTTCTAAGCAAAGGAGTGACATATTATTATTTACATTAAAACCAAAGCAAAACCACCTCAAGCTTCTGTCTGGAGGATGGGCCTATGGTGGGGAAGAACAGAGGAGGCAGCTCATTGAAGAGGCCTCCGACAGTGTAAAGGACAGATGACAGGGGCTTGGATTAAGGTGGCAATGATGGAATTGGGGAAATCTGATAGATTTGGGGCTGTATTTTTGAGTTGGAACCAAAGGCTGACAGATTAGATATAGGCGTAATGATTTCTAAGGTTCTGGATGTCAATGCATGTATGGTGGAATCATGAAGAAGTCTATAAGAAACAGGTTCGGGGGAACAAAACTGTAGGTTTGATAAGTAGGGCAACCAATTATCTTATTTAGAAAGAAACGATTAAAAATTTTTCTGAAACCCATGATTCTGATTATGCTCAATTTGTGCCTGGGCAATCTCAGTGGCATTTGGACGAATTCTCTACCAGCATAGAATACAATGAGAAATTCCTTCAAGAGTTTTTCATTGTTGTGAAATTTTCACAGCACTATTCAACATGCCAGATTCAGGGCTGGGAAAATAAGAATGAAACAATACTTTTTACTGGAACAAAGGTAACCTATCTCTCCTTTACTAACTAAAATCCCTTCTAAATTTTAGTTATTACACAGGACTCTCTTTTCCCCCAAATGATTAGACATATTTATTTTCTTATTCATTATCTAATTTTAAAAATAGGCCAAATGTCACAGAGGAACTATCAGCAAGAATTTAAGTGACCTGACCAGGATCACACAATTAGTAGGAAACTTAAGAAAATGCCAGGTAGGTCCTATGATTCTTTAATTTAGGCAACTTTAAATTACTTCAAGCAGCACTATACAATAGTGGAATTTAAACATTTTTAGTTGTTTTTATTTTTATTTTTATTTTTTGAGATGGAGTCTTGCTCTGTCACCAGGATGGAGTGCAGTGGCACAATCTCGGCTCACTGCAACCTCCGACTCCCTGGTTCAAGCAATTCTCCTGCCTCAGCCTCCTGAGTATCTGGGATTACAGGCATGTGCCAACAAGCCCAGCTAATTTTTGTATTTTTAGTAGAGACAGCGTTTCACCATGTTGGCCAGGATGGTCTCAATCTCTTGGCTTCGTGATCCGCCCACCTAGGCCTCCCAAAGTGCTGGGATTACAGACATGAGCCACTGCGCCCGGCCCATTTTCAAAAGTAAAAAGAAATAGATAAAATTTGTTTATTTCCCAATCAAGAGGAAAAATAAGTATTTCTAAGGAGTCCTACAAGAATATTTATGGCACTGACTAGACTATTCAGGTTTATTACAGGTGAGACACTACTCCTCAGAAGTTCTTGTCACTGCAAATCTAACTGGCACTTGTAGCACAAAGTTTAGTTTCAGAAAAAAAGTGGCACAACTAATTTAGTATTTACATTAAACTCACTACAGAGAAAGTATGCCATGAGGAGAATACTCAGCGAAGGTATGTAATAGATCACAATCACCATGGCAAAATCGACACAGTGACCTATGTATGTATACTATGAACAACTGCTTCATAAATACCACAAATCTAAAAACTGCCATTATATTGACAGTCAACAATAAAATATAATATAGAAAAATGAGTTCAGTAGTCAGGCAAGGTTGGAAAACACTGGTTTTAGCAAAGGTAAACAGTTTCTTTGTTATAGACTACACCATTGTAAAACTCTAAGACCAGGCTGCAGTGCAGCAGTGTAACCATATCTCACTGCAGCCTCGAACTCCTGGGCACGAGAAATCCTCCTACATCAGCCTCCAGAGTATTTGGAACTATAGGTGTGAGCAACCATACTTGGCTTCCTAATTTCACTGGAAATCTCCACTCCACCCCCAAATACACAGCCTTTAAAATTGATTATCCTTTAGGACTAATTTTCCATGGGTCAACTCTGGAAAATGCTAACTTAATATAATTCCAACTGTAAGCATATATATAATTCCAATAGTAAAGTGTCTACGGTCAGAGGCTTGATTTTCTAAGGAATGTTGCTCCAGTTTAAGGAGGTAAATAACAAGCAGAATAAGGTACATCAGCAAAGTTAAACAGGGTCCTTACCAATCTAAAGAGGGCAGGCTAGCAATAAGGAAAATCCAAGTGGCAGTAGCTGGCTAGTGTGTTGTGACAGAAACTGCCATCAAATGTCACTGGGCCCATCTAGAAGTGTCACTAGAGAGACCCACAGAAGCCTATCAAATGGCTTACTATGGTAAGAACTTGACTGGAAGTGAGAAAAATCTAGCGGACTCCCAAGACTGTTTCTAGAGACTGGGATGGCCTGATCCCATACTTGGGGTTTAATAAAACCTAACCACAAGATTTCAAAGACCGTGGGGACATGGAGATAAACATGTCATCATAAAAGGCCTACTTAGTCTACACTGCCAAATCTTGGGACATTCCTGAAGCCACGCTGAGCTCTAAGAGATGTTCAAATGGGACTTATTTTAGGTCCGGGACCCTGTCTATTGATTCTAAATCTAGCATACCAGAACTTTTCTAGAATCTTGCAATCATTTTGCTTATTCAAGTCTTCCTACTAAGTGAATGCAAGGCAAAACCGGAATGCTCTGGGGATCTCCTAAACCTACATTGTTCTAGGGAGCAAGGGAGGAAGTGAGGAGGAATGAATTCTTCCAGTCGGTTATACTAGAAGATTCACTTACAGTATGTGTGCACACAAACACACACATGCACATGCACACCTTCTCCACACAAGATTTCTATTGTTCTTCACATCTCGGTATTATTTAAGAGCTATGTAATTATGTGGTTTAGATTAAAAGATTTAACTCTTCCCATGAGCTCTTTCAAGGGCACATAAAATTGTATTTCAAATCTGGAAGAACTTTAAAGCTTAGCTAGTCCAAGAGTCCCTAGGCTTTTAGACTTCACAGAACAGTCAAATTTCCACACACTCACAAAAACAGTTCCAACAAAGGGTGCTAATCTTTCTGTTTTGACCAGTAAGGACAGTAAAACAAATACAAAAACAAACGGATTAAATAAACCTATCTATTATCATTAAAATTCCAAGAAAATTATCTCAGAATTTAAAAGATAAATGAAGTCAGTGAAAAACTTACTAAACTATTGGCATTTGGGTACAACTGACATCTTAGTTTGTGAAGAAACCTAGAGAGGTGAATAGTTTGTCGGAGACAACATCTGGTTTGGGGTAGAACTATACTATATTCCACGACACTATACTTCTTTCCTTGCTCTCCTGGATAAACAATGTCAGTGTTTCAAAGACATACTTCCCAATTTAAGAAACATATTTGAAAGCAAGGGACAAAGAAGAGAACCATAAATCTGAAAAACTGTGGGTGTGTGTGGGGTAGGGTGAGTCAGGATAAATTTCACCCACAGGAAGAAAAAGAGAACAAGTAATTGAGTAGTATAAAGAATTCTCAAATACTTACCATGACACAACTGCCCAAACTGAGGTGCTGAAGCTCTGAACAGAAGTTCAAAATGCTGAGCAGTGCTGTTTGCTGCCATTAGGGACCACATCAGAGGCAAATATGGAAAGTGAATGAAAGTGAAACAAAGAGAAGAGGTCAATTAGACATTAAAGGCTGTCACTGCTTTTCCTGAAATGCAGCTCAAAAGCTAGGTTACAGAGTCCACAAATGCCATTTAATGAGTCCCCAGAGGCCCAACCATTGATTGGCTTGGAGTCAAGGTAATCATTACCAGTCTCCATGTAAGTCCACTTTGTATATGGTTTTGCATGCCCTAAAGATACCTATATTCCCTATGACCTCTTGGTTCATTTCCCAAAGGTAAGCAGTTTGAAAGTCTGGCTAAGACTGAAGAAGACGAGCTAAACCACTCCTCCCTCCAAAAACAAAAACAACAAAAAAACAAAAAGACAAAAAACCCACAGCGGGCTGGTGACACTCCTGAAGAACAGCTGCAGCTCTGACATTCACTCATCAGCTGCAGCCTGATGGAACTGCCAATAGAGTCACCACAAATCAGGAAGGAGCTGGTGACTTTAATGTCAAAGGATTCTCTTTGCTGACAAGGATACCAACAACCATTGAGCACCTGTCAGTAGCAACATGCTGACTGAAACATACATAACATGCACTTTCTAGTCATGTTCGTGCCATTTAAGCCCATCTGTCCTGTGCAATGAAAGCGGTCTCACCACTAAAGAAATCCAAAGACTGCTGCATAATCATGGATCGTGGCACCCTAAAATATTTTTTTACAGTTCTAATTTCATGACATATCTGCCATGAAAAATTGTGAAAAACAAAATAATCCAAAATATTCAAATTTCTAATTTTTCTTTTATAAATTAAGGAGAAAACTACTCAAACTTATATGGAAAAATATATATTTTAATATATTTAAAAATTAAGATATTATACAACTTCTGTAAAAATCTGTTCCATGTGTTCAGAAACTAAAAAATACCAGTTGACGGAGAGGTGAAGAATGTGTCAATGAAAATGCAAAACATTTGGCCAAATCCCAGATAAAATTCTCACTGAGAAAGTAAAGTAATAAAATATTTCACATGAAATAAGGTTACTTAAAGCAAAAATAATAATAGTTATAATAGGCCATAGAGGGCTATTATACCTAAGTCTAATTATTTCATTGTTAAGCCTTTCTTTGAATTTAAACCAAAAAAGTTTATATTGATTTTATACTTAAGTTTCAACATAATATTTATAAGACAATCCCAAGTAGCTCTCAGAATGTTAACATTAGAAAGGGTGTATAAAAATAAATTAATTTTCAGGTTATTCACAATACTTAGCCATTTTAACTTATTAACAGATAGGAACATGACATTTGGTTTTTGCTTGTTTGTTTTTTGTTTTTTACAGGACCATATCCATATAAAAAGGTTGTTTTATAAGATTTTTCCATAAGTAAGATCCACAGAATATTAGAATTTTTAGAAAGAATCTCTTTCTTATTGTAAGAAAATTTAAATTAGAAAAATATACACATATATACAGATAAATACACACATATATATAATTCACAGAAATTGTTTGGTAATTTATTTTTAAATTACTTACTATGAAGAATCACAAATACACAAACAAGTATAGGTTCTAATTAACATGCATGTAGCCACCAGTCAGTTTTATCAACTCTTAACATTTTGACCTTCTTTGCTTATCTGGCTACATTCTTGTATGCCTCCATCCATTCACATACTTCCTCAGAGGTAACCTTTATCATGACTTGGTGTTTAAAACATGCTTGGAAATATATAATTTTACAATACATTATGTATCCATAAATAGCACATAATATTGTTCTACATGGCTTCTATATAAATGGTATTGCAGTGTGCATATACTTCTGCATCTTCTTCCTCTGTGTGAAGGATCTGTCCATATTGATACATACAGTTCTAGTCCACTAATTTTTAATGGAACTTGTTTGGTTATTTTTAAATTATTTACTATGAATAATTTCAAATATACAAACAAGTATAGGGTTCCAAAATAATACCCATAATCATGTAGCCACCACTCAATTTATCAACTCTTAATATTTGTCTTCTTTGTTTATCTCACTACATTTCTGTATCCACAGCATTTTATCAATTTCTGTGTCATAACTGTTTTTTATATCTGATACTTCCTTAAAGAATTTTTCCTTTTGTTGAGAAATATTTTTAATCGTTCTTTTAGTGAGTGTCTGTGGGTGATAATATCTTAACAACAAACATTTATTGAGTACTTATTAACATGTCAGGCATTGCTATAAAGTCTTTATATATATAAATCCTCACAACAATCCTATTCACTCATCCATTCATTTAATGAACAGTTATTGTTTGCCTACTCTGTGTTAGGCACTGTTTAGGCACATATAACAGTGAATGGAACAGTTAACAACCTGTAAAGTAAATATCATTATTTATCTATCCTATCATCATAAATGGGGAATCTGAGTGACAGGAAGTTAAATAACTTAGTTTAATATTTACCTTCAATCTTTTTTAAAAATAAATTTTATTGTACATATTTGAGATCTGCCCTCAATCTTGAGTGAAACTTTAGCTATACTTAGAATCTTAAGATCACAGTTACCTTCTTTCAACACTTTGAAAACATTACCCCACTGCTTATCAGTCTCTTACTTGACAAGAAGTCTATTGTCAATCTAATTGTTTTCCTCTGCAGGTATGTATCTTTTCTCTCTAATAGCTCTTGTCCCTTTATTTTTTATGTCCTACAATTTCATTACAATCTGTCTAAAAACTTATTTTCATTTATTTTGTTTAAAACCCCAAGTGCCCATTTTGATTTGAAGACTCATCTCTCTCTTCATGAAAGATGAAGATTCATAACAATTCTCTCTTCAAATATTACATTTCCACCATTCCTTCCGCTTTTTTCTTCAGTAACTTCTATTCAGTGAACACTGGAGTCTCCTAAGTACCAGTGCTTACAGTGGTTTGAAAAATATGTCCACATGGTATTCTACATGCTTTCCTTCCAGAGATGGAGCTTAATTCCTCTCCCTTTGAGAGAGAGGGCTTAACTTAGCAACTCACTTTAAAATTGTAGAGGTGATACCAGGTCACTTTCAATATTACATTTATGACGGTTAATTTTATGTGTCAACCTTACTAGGCCATGGGGTGCCCAGATATTTAGTTAAACATAATTCTGGGTGTTTCTGTGAGGTTGTTTTTGGGAGATTAACACTTAAATCAGTAGACTGAATAAAGCACATTGCCCAACCTAATGTGGGTGGGCCTCATCCAATCAATTAAAGGCCTGAATAGAACAAACAGGCTGACACTCCCTCAAATAAGAATTCTTCCAAATTCAGGAAGAAACCAATGTCTAATGGCCTTCAAACTGGGACACTGGTTTCTTCCTGAATTTGGACATAAACTGAAACATCAGCTCTTCCTGGGTCTTAAGCCAGCTACCTGTCAGACTAGAACTACACTATCAGCTCTCCTGGGTCTCCAGTTTGCCAATTCGTCCTGTAGATTTTGAGACTCACCAGCCTTATCACCATGTCGGTCAATTCCTTATAATAAATATCTTTATCTCCTATGGGTTCTGTTTTAGAACTCTCCTGAAGTTATAAAACAGTTATAGAAAGACTGTGGCTCCTGTCTTGGCTTCCTCCCTCCCAACTTGTTCCCTTGGGAGAAGCCAGCTGCCATGTCATGAGGACACTCAGATAGCCTATGGAGAGACCTGTGTGGAGAGAACAGAGGCCTCTGGCCACAAGCTAAAGGGGAACTGTAGCAACGTCTGCATGAGTTTGGAGGCTGATCCACCAGCCACAGTCAAGCCTTGAGATGACTGGAGCACCAGATAACAAACGGGCTGCAACCTCCTTAGAGACCCTGAGCCAAAACTACCCAGCTAAACCACTCCCAGACTCCTGACTCACAGAAAATGCATAAGATAATACATGTAGGTTGTTTTAAGCCACTAATTTTGGAGCAATTGATATACAGCAACAGATAAATAACAGAGTCACTGGCATATAGTAGGCACAATATATATTTATTAAATGAGTAGGATTGCCTTGGGAGTAAATGAGAGAGAGAGAGAGAGAATGTGTGGGTGTATATAAAACTTACAGCAGTTCCTGACTTACCTCTTTTACAAATCTGAATACAATCCTCAGCCTTCTCTTCTAATTTAGCAATTCTCTCTGTGTCCAATTTAGAATTTATCCCATCAATTTATTTTTTCCCAATGACTATACTTTGCCAGATTTCTAATCAGTTTTTTTTCCCACAACTATGTATTCTTGTTTTAGTCTATATTTCAAAATTTCTAGTTCTTTTCCACAAGATGCTTTCACTTACTTCTTTGAACTGCCATCTCCTGATCCTGTTTTTTTCTATTCCTCCTTTTCTAGTGTTGCACATTGCCCCCTTCTGGAACCAGGACTTCTGCTAAAGGTATAGAGGTCCTGCTTTGCAGTGGCACTGCGGATACTGCAGGACAGTAGAAGGCCTAGCTCAGTTCTGACCAGAAGGCACGGCCAATGCCAGGTTACTATATACTTTTTGGTGTATCCGCCCAGAACAAAATCTCTTCTTTCTCTAAGACTTCCATCCAAACTCCTGGGTGAGGTAGCTTGGAACACTGTCTTCTAGCTAATTATCCCCAGACTGGGACAATAAGATTCTCATGATATAGTTTGAGATAAATTCCCTACAGAATCAGTTCTTAAAAGTAAGAGTAAGGCCAGTTGCAGTAGCTCATGCCTATAATCCTAACACTCTGGGAGGACAAGGAGAGAGGACAGTTTGAGCCCAGGATGTTCAAAAACAATCTGGGCAACATGGTGTGACCTAATCTCTACAAAAATAAAAATAATTAGCCAGGCATAGTGGCACATGCCTGTGGTCCCAGCTACTTGGTAGGTTGAAGTGGGAAGATCACTTGAGACCAGGAGGTTGAGGCTGCAATGAGCTGTAATCATTCCACTGTACTCCAGTCTGAGTGACTGAGTACCCCACCCCCCAAAAAAGGGTAAGATAATAGTAAGAAAAAATATTTATTGTCAAGAATACTATATTAACTTGTCTGGACTGTTCCTTAGAGAAATCACAACTTCTGCTTATTGTGTTTCTTAAAGAATGTAACTTTAAGGCACAGACCTAACAGCATATCCTCCTAACTCACTTTTGAACTAAAGTTTAATTATGTATATCTAGAAAACATTTGTGAAATGGTAGATGCATTATTTTCTCTGGGAGAATTTCAAGTCATAGACGAGGAATTCACAGCAAATATTTTACAGTAATGTAAATCGGTCTGTACATTAAACTGGGAATTAGAAAATGATTTAATATTAGAGAGAACTATCATTTTTTTAAATCCTCACCTTAAAAAGGAACTAACATAGAACAAAAGAGATTTATGTTGAATGATATAACTGATCTCTGCTGAATAAGAGATGTGAGATCAAATGTGAGACCAAGATAATGCGAGATGGAGGTAATGGTAATGGAAAGAACCACGATGACCTTGCAAGAGATACTGTGAGGAATTAATAAGAAGTCAAATACAGATAAATAAAAGGGCTGACAGATAGCACCGAGGTGAATAAGCACAAATTAACATGGTTTCATGGCTTTCTCCAGCAAAGCTCATCAGTGAAAAGCCAGAGACTGTAGGAGCACCCAGGTTTAGAGAACATGCCTACGGAATAAGTTTACAATGTCTTTCAATCCAGTTAACCCGCTGCCTCCTAAAATATCTTTAGAATATTCTTTCTCCATGCTATTAGTATTCAGAATTAAAACGTTGTTACTGACGTCAAAGCAAAGAGAATATGCTATGGAGAAATTAACTCTTCATTTCCAGATCTAAAAGGGACTGATTTTGTAGAGACCACCAACTTAATAGTTTAGAGCAGGAATTGGCAAACTACTGCCCAGGAGGCCAAATCCAGCCTCCTGCCTGTTTTGGTAAATAAAGTTTTATTGGAACACAGACATACCTACTCATTGATGTACTGTCTGTAACTGTTTTCACACTACAACAGCAGGATTGAGTAGTTGTGACAGAGCCCCTAGGGCCTGCAAGGCCTAAAGTGTTTACTACCTAGCCCTTCACATAAAAAGTTTGCCGATCACTATCCAGGAGAACAAAACAATTCTACTATAATGGGTACATCCAGCACTGCTACATATCTAGAACACACAAATGGATGGATCAAAGCTCCATTATTAGGTGTACTGTGAAAATGGCACAGTATTTTATTTACTCAGAAATAAAAAGTGAAAAATTCTATGAACCTCTTATTTAAGACATAAAGTATCTTTCAGGTCCCCGAGTCTACAAATTCTACTGGTTAGATCTCTAAAACTCATTCAATAGAAGTATGAGGGTAGTTCTATAAAACTAAAATATAATTAAAATAGCAGCTTTAATAATGCAAGGCAGCAGATTCATTTTCAAATGAGTTTGTAATTTTCAAACAAAGGGCAACCTTACTTAAATAACTATAGCAAGGAATTCACTAAGAAGTGACTGGGTCCATGATCATTTCTTCTACAGAATTACCAAAAATCATAAAGAAAGATTTATTTTACATTCCATCTAAAATCTACCTGTTAACCCTGTTCAGCAGCTTCAAAACTCAATGGATAACTTTAAGTAATAAATTCAACAACTCCCCACACATCCAGATAAAGAAGGATATACTTCTTAATCTGGGACCAAACTGAAGAGTAAACACATAATTAAATATTCAAGTAGATCACATGACACTTAGCCATTTTGGATAGTGAAATGCCAAAAGTAAAGAAGTAAATGGCAAAATATTAGAAGTTATAACTGGAGAGAAAAGCAAGAGACAAGCTCAGTGTGAACAGCTTTTATTAATGCAATTAGGCAAAAACAACTGTAAAGCATGCTTATATCATCAGGGTTCCTGACCATCCTCTATAATTCAGAAAAAGACTGTAAAGGAATTAGTCCATAAACACCATACTCCAATGATTATAACAGGAGGAAGACTGTTTCCCCCTACTTTCACAACTCCCTTCTTGTTTCTTTAGCAATTTTATTCCCCCTAGTGTCCTTTAGTGAACTCCAAATACTCATTCTACTACAATGACTATTGCTAAAAAGAATGATTTCACTTTGGGAGGCTGAGGTAGGCAGATCATTTGAGCTCAGGAGTTTGAGACCAGCCTGAGCAACATGACAAAACCCCATCTCTACAAAAAATATAAAAATTAGCCCAGTGTGGTGGTACATGCCTATAGTCTCAGCTACTTGGGAGGCTGAGCGGGAAGGATCACTTGAACCTGGCAGGCAGAGGCTGCAGTGAGCTGAGATCACACCACTGCACTCTAGCCTGGGCAACACAGCAATATCCTGTTTCAAAAAAAAAAGAATGATTTCAATTTCAAAAACAGTTTTAGTTAGTGAAATGATGGATAACAGATATGGAAGTTTGGTGTATGCAGATATGAAGTACCATTCAGTTATAAAGAATTATTATAAATGCCTTTACTTGTTATGAAGAAATTTATTAATAGATAAAAGAAGCCAGGCACGGTCGTTCATGCCCGTAATCCCAGCACTTTGGGAGGCCGAGGCGAGTGGATCACAAGGTCAAGAGATCGAGACCATCCTGGCCAACATAGTGAAACCCCATCTCTACTAAAATATAAAAATTAGCTGGGTGTGGTGGCGCACACCTGTAGTCCCAACTACTTGGGAGGCTGAGGCAGGAGAACTGCTTGAACACGGGAGGCAGAGGTTGCAGTGAGCCAAGATTGTCCCACTGCACTCCAGCCTGGTACCTGGTGGCAGAGTGAGACTGTCTCAAAGAAAAAAAAAACAGATAAAAGGAGGCACAAATTCGAATTTTCATTGACAGCTTTTTAAGAAATGCTATCCATAAACTTCATAACTTCCCACTCCCCAGACTTCTAAAGTGCTAAGCAAAAATACTTATTAAGATAACTGATGTTTATTATACTCACGTATATTTATGCATACTTGTATACTTTATAATATACTGAGACCTTGTATAATCAATGTATGCAGAAATATGTTTGCTATTTTACATTAATGTAGGTTTATAGCTGTTATAACTAGTTTATGACTTTTTTGCTCAATGTTGAAAATTAATTGTTGGTTATCTTTAATAAAGAATGTAACCCCTTAATTGTACACTCAATATAAGACAGCAGGATTCCAAATTAGTATTCTCCATTCTAAAACATGATAGCTAGAAAGCATATAAATAAGGGACAAGTAACAAGTGTACATATTATAAAGACTAGCTAAAATATAGACTAGTTACATAAGATGATCAGAAACAAATGTACTTTCTGTACATTTAATACATTTCAAGCACATCAGAGCACTATCTCCAAGTAAGAAGGTGAAATTTTATAAAAGTATATTCACTAAATGAAAATTCATAAATTTGCATAACAACTATCTCCAAAGAAATCCTAAGAACACGGCCGGGTGCGGTGGCTCAAGCCTGTAATCCCAGCACTTTGGGAGGCCGAGGCGGGTGGATCACAAGGTCGAGAGATCGAGACCATCCTGGTCAACATTGTGAAACCCCGTCTCTATTAATACAAAAAAATTAGCTGGGCACGGTGGCGCGTGCCTGTAATCCCAGCTACTCAGGAGGCTGAGGCAGGAGAATTGCCTGAACCCAGGAGGCGGAGGTTGCGGTGAGCCGAGATCGCGCCATTGCACTCCAGCCTGGGTAACAAGAGCGAAACTCCGTCTCAAAAAAAAAAAAAAAAAAAAAAAAAAAAAAGAAATCCTAAGAACACAACCACTCAATTATTGGAGTGTAAAATACATGTATAAGTGTAAATCTTTCTCTAATTAAAATTTTATTTACTCCACTCTTCCAATTCTAATAAATTTGGTGAGAAGAATACAGAATAAAAGTTGAAGTCTGGGTGTGGTGGCTCATGCTTGTAATCCCAGCAGTTTGAGAGGCCGAGGCGGGTGGATCACCTGAGCTCAGGGGTTGGAGACCAGCCTGGCCAGTATGGTGAAACCCCGTCTCTACTAAAAATACAGAAATCAGCCGGGCATGTTGGCATGCCTGTAGTCTCAGCTATTCTGGAGGCTGGGTCAGGAGAATTGCTTGAACCCAGGAGGTGTAGAGGCTGCAGTGAGCAAAGATCGTGCTATTGCACTCCAGCCTGGGTGTCGCAGCGAGACTCTGTCTCAAAAACAAAAAAATCCAAAAAAAAAAGTTGAAGTATTTTGACAACTATTTAAAGTACTTGAAACTAAGCATATATAGAAATAATCACCATTTTAGAATATTTAAATTCAATTACTTTATCCAGATTTGCTATGAACCATCTACTAGAAATTATTTTCTTTTATACAGTTCAAATATACAATATAGTATAGATTATACACTGATACATAATCACAACTTGAAAACAATATTGTCTTTCACAACTTTAACGTCAACACTGAGGTGGGGAGTTAGAATTCTGATGGATCACTAAAATGAAAAAGCTAAATAGCATAAACAGCAAAAATTAATGAAGCTCCTTATACCGTCTTTGAGGAAAAAGAGGAAAGCTCTCTAAACCTAACTGTAGATGGTTAATAGCTATCCTAGACCATAGAGTCAGAATTTTAGCTCTAACATAAAAGTTTCAGTTTAAGGTTCAGATAATTTGTCAAATTCTTATAATCCTTGTGTGTGATGAAACAAAATCTAAGACTAAACGTTCACACACCTTTGCGTTGCCCTGCAGTCTCATTTTGAAGCCTATTCTTATCACTGTGTTGGCGCTTTCCTACAATAATATAGTCGAATATATCTTTCCTCATAGATACGCAACTGATCAATTTTCATAACAACCCATAATGGATGGTAGCAGAGATTTGCAGTCAAAAAGACTCTGGGCTGGGTGTGGTGGCTCATGCATGTAATCCCAGTACTTGGGAGGCTGAGGCAGGAGGATCACTTGAGCCCAGGAGGTTCACTCGAGCCCAGGAGGTTGAGACCAGCCTAAGCAACACAGTGATACCCTATCTCTACCAAAAAAAAAAAAAAAAAAAAAATTTAAAGACATGGCAGTTCACAAATTACAGTCCTGTAACTTTAATTTGGCTTTTCTTAAGACATGTCAACAGTGAGAGGATAGGCTAATCAGCTATCTCGCTATCTCTAATGGATGGTGTCCTTTCCAGGTACATTTCTTATACTTGGTTTATTGGTCATGGTTGTGTTAGATAAAGAGTCTGCCCTCTATAAAATATGATCTCCCCCATCACTGCACTCACAAGTTAGGCTTCTCGACTCTTAACTGAATCTACAACCCATTCATTCAGGTCACACATACTCACTCCACCAAGTTGCCTATTCCTATTGAAAGTTCTACAAGGCCAATCAGGATATAGAAATACAGCCTAGAGACACATACCAAGGACTCTAAGAAAGTTTGTTAGTTTTATAATGTGATAAGAAATTACACTTATTATCAGCTATTAAAACTCTTGATTCTTGATTGTGTTTAAGAACAAAGTAATTACTAATATCTCTGTTTTATATACTATCTAGCTATATTAACATTTCTGTTTAAAATAGACTGCATTTTAGATGACAGCTAATGACAGCTTGCATTTGGTTCTATTTCAATTTCTCACCCTGGTCTTAGTTATTAGCACTGGCTCTGTTAAGTGAGAAGCCACTCTTCATTTGCCATACAGTCAAGTCAGGTGTTTGTTTGTTTGTTTTCTTTTTTTTTTGAGAATGAGTCTCGCTCTGTCACCAGGCTGGAGTGCAGTGGCGTGATCTTAGCTCACTGCAACCTCCACCTCCTGGGTTCAAGCAATTCTCCTGCCTCAGCTCCCCCAAGTAGCTGAGACTACAGGCACGCAACACCATGTCCAGCTAATTTTTTTTTTTTTTTGTATTTTCAGTAGAGACAAGGTTTCACCATGTTAGCCAGGCCGGTCTCAATCTCTTGACCTCATTAACTGCCTGCCTCAGTCTCCCAAAGTCGCAGTTGGGTCTTATAGTCTGACTTTGTTAGTTGTAATGGCTTTTTTTTTTTTAATTTTATCTATTTATTTTTTAATTGTACTTTAGGTTCTGGGGTACATGTGCAAATCATGCAGGGTTGTTGCATAGGTACATACATGACTAGGTGGTTTTTGCCTCCATCCCCCCCATCACCTATATCTGGCATTTCTCTCCATTTTATCCCTCCCCAACCGCCCCACCCCCTGCTGTCCCTCCCCTAGCCCCCTTCAACCAACCCCAGTTTGTGATGCTCCCCTCCCTGTGTCCATGCGTTCTCATTTTTCAACACCTGCCTATGAGTGAGAACATGCAATGGCTCTTTTAAAAGAAAAGCCACCCCTGCTCTACTTCCCAAAATACGGTAATGTACTGTTTAAATCAAGTAAGAATGCAGTAAGGAGACCACCATATAAACACGTCAGAAAACAAATTCATAGCACTAAATTAAATCACACTCTTTCAAAAGATAGTTATCATTTGTAGGAAAGCCCAGCTGCTTTCATCAACAGGTAGGGTGGTGTGCAATTTTACTTATATATATGCTCTGCCAAATAAACTGGCACAGAAAGAAAAAAATAGGAGAGTGTTAATATCCTACAGAAGTAAAGATCAACTTCTTTTGTTGTCTTCTAGTTCATGAAGATAAAAGCAGAGGGGTCCTTGAAACTGTTGACACAGCAGAGTTGGCCAAGTAAACAGATGCTGAACCCTACTTA